>NW_026652292.1:71710560-72127928 GCF_009828535.3 Hylobates moloch | reverse complement strand
ACAAAAATCACAAGCATTCTTGTACACCAATCACAGACAAACAGAGAGCCAAATCATGAGTGAACTCCCAGTCACAATTGCTTCAAAGAGAATAAAATACCTAGAAATCCAACTTACAAGGGATGTGAAGGACCTCTTCAAGGAGAACTACAAACCACTGCTCAATGAAATAAAAGAGGATACAAACAAATGGAAGAACATTCCATGCTCATGGGTTGGAAGAATCAATATCGTGAAAATGGCCATACTGCCCAAGGTAATTTATAGATTCAATGCCATCTCCATCAAGCTACCAATGACTTTCTTCACAGAATTGGAAAAAAACTACTTTAAAGTTCATATGGAACCAAAAAAGAGCCCACATCACCAAGTCAATCCTAAGCCAAAAGAACAAAGCTGGAGGCATCACGCTACCGCACTTCAAACTATACTACAAGGCTACAGTAACCAAAAGAGCATGGTACTGGTACCACAACAGAGACATAGATCAATGGAACAGAATAGAGCCCTCAGAAAGGATGCCGCATATCTACAACTATCTGATATTTGACAAACCTGACAAAAACAAGCAATGGGAAAAGGATTCCCTATTTAATAAATGGTGCTGGGAAAACTGGCTAGCCATATGTAGAAAGCTGAAACTGGATCCCTTCCTTACACCTTATACAAAAATTAATTCAAGATGGATTAAAGACTTAAATGTTAGACCTAAAACCATTAAAATCCTACAAGAAAACCTAGGCAATACCATTCAGGACATAAGCGTGGGCAAGGACTTCATGTCTAAATCACCAAAAGCAATGGCAACAAAAGCCAAAATTGACAAATGGGATCTAATTAAACTAAAGAGCTTCTGCACAGCAAAAGAAACTACCATCAGAGTGAACAGCCAACCTACAGAATGGGAGAAAATTTTTGCAACCTACTCATCTGACAAAGGGCTAATATCCAGAATCTACAAAGAACTTAAACAAATTTACAAGAAAAAAACAAACAACCCCATCAAAAAGTGGGCAAAGGATATGAACAGACACTTCTCAAAAGAAGACATTTATGCAGCCAAAAAACACATGAAAAAATGCTCATCATCACTGGCCATCAGAGAAATGCAAATCAAAACCACAATGAGATACCATCTCACACCAGTTAGAATGGCCATCATTAAAAAGTCAGGAAACAACAGGTGCTGGAGAGGATGTGGAGAAATAGGAACACTTTTACACTGTTGGTGGGACTGTAAACTAGTTCAACCATTGTGGAAATCAGTGTGGCAATTCCTCAGGGATCTAGAACTAGAAATACCATTTGACCCAGCCATCCCATTACTGGGTATATACCCAAAGGACTATAAATCATGCTGCTATAAAGACACATGCACACGTATGTTTATTGTGGCACTATTCACAACAGCAAAGAGTTGGAACCAACCCAAATGTCCAACAACGATAGACTGGATTAAGAAAATGTGGCACATATACACCATGGAATACTATGCAGCCATAAAAATTGATGAGTTCATGTCCTTTGTAGGGACGTGGATGAAACTGGAAATCATCATTCTCAGTAAACTATCGCGAGGACAAAAAACCAAACACCGCATGTTCTCACTCATAGGTGGGAACTGAACAATGAGAACTCATGGACACAGGAAGGGAAACTTCACACTCTGGGGACTGTTGTGGGGTGGGGGGAGGGGGGAGGGACAGCATTAGGAGATAAACCTAATGCTAAATTACAAGTTAATGGGTGCAGCAAAACAACATGGCACATGGATACATATGTAACAAACCTGCACATTGTGCACATGTACCCTAAAACCTAAAGTATAATAAAAAAAAAAAGAAATGATCAGTTATATCCTCTGACACTCCGTCAGCGTTTACTGGAAAATAATTTTTTGAAGAGCCGGAGAACCCAAAAATGACAAGGATGAAATTAACATAAATGTTCAAAGAAGGAAAGGGAAGCTCTTCTTGTACTTATTTTTGGCTGAAAAAAAAAGTCAGTTTAACTATTTTAAGTAAGACTCATTGAAGACTGACAAGTCGGTGTTTTCAAATAAGAACAACTAATTTTGGAAAGGATAACTTTATTAGCCTGTTTCACACTGCTATAAAGATACTCCCAGAGACTGGGTAATTGATAAAGGAAAGAGGTTTAGTTGACTCACAGTTCTGCATGGCTGCAGAGGCCTCAGGAATCTTACAATCATGGCAGAAGGGGAAGCAGGCACTTCTTATGTGGCAGCAGGTGAGAGAGAGCGTGTGTAGGAGGAACTGTCACACACTTATAAAACCATCAGATCTCATGAGAACTCACTCACTATTATGAGAACAGCATAGGGGGAAACCACCTCCGTGATCCAATCACCTCCCACCAGGTCCTTCCCTTGACAGGTGGGGATTTTGGGGATTACAATTTCAGATGAGATTTGGGTAGGGACACACAGCCAAACCCTATCAATGACATTTTTTAAAACAGCATTGCACAAATTCTACTAGTGGTCATAAGGAATGCATTAATTAAAAACTAATTGAGAAGCTGATCCTTCAGATGTAAACTGAGCAAATGAGGACACAAATGATTTCTGGAGAACTTGGAAAATGTATTTGGAGTTTCCACTTTACATAGCATGGCAATATTAGGTACTTATAATGACCCTACTGCAGCGAAACACCCAGATGCTGGATTAATTACGTACTTGAATTGCATACTTAATGTGCACTGCTGGGTTTACTAAAGAATAAGTGATATCCACTAGCCACAGGTTTTTTTTTTTTTTTTGATGGAGTCTTGCTCTGTCACCAGGCTGGAGTGCAGTGGCATGATCTCGGCTCACTGCAACCTTTGCCTCCCAGGTTCAAGCAATTCTCCTGCCTCAGCCTCCCAAGTAGCTGGGACTACAGGTGCATACCACCATGCCCGGTTACTTTTCGTATTTTTAGTAGAGATGGGGTTTCACCACCTTGGCCAGGATGGTCTCAATCTCTTGACCTTGTTATCTGCCCGTCTCAGCCTCCCAAAGTGCTGGGATTACAGGCGTGAGCCACTGTGCCCAGCCACCACAAGTTGTTCTTGTTATATTGAAGTTGAAATATGTATTGAAGGATGGGATAGATAAGAAGAGTCAGAAGTGTGGCTGTGCTGATTGTTAAGCTATTGTCTCTTAACTCCAAACTCACTCTTCTATATTCTGCTTTATGGTGCTAGGATTGGGATTCTGCAAGCCAGATTTCTCCCTAGCCAGCAGGCCCACTGTTAAGTTCAGTCAATAGGGGATGCTGAAGAAGTCCAGAAGGCTGAGATTGAAAAGACGTCTTATTTCTTGTTTGGTCACTCTTTTGTTAGCATCACTCCAGCAATAGTTCTTCATCTCAGTAACGGCAGATGATGACAGTTGCACTTGGTTCCAGTTTCCAATTTTCCACCCACTCTCCTAGGACAAGCCACGTTGTCCTCTCTCAAAGATAACCAGCACTGTCTGGGTAGCACCTCTTCTTAGGTTCTAAATCCCAGCCCTGGAGGGCTTCTCCTTCAAACTTCTAATAACCTCAATTTTTTTCTTTCTGTTCTCCAAGCCCGGAGATAGTCCTGGTTGCTTTCAGAAATAACTCTGTATTATATCAGTGTTACCTTTTCCCCTCTTAGTTCTCTAATAGCTATTTAACTAGTTCCCATTAAATTATTGTCTTAATCCATTTTGTGCTGCTATAATAGAATACCACAGACTGGGTAATTTGTAAAGAAGAGAGATTTACCTATCGTTCTGGAGGCTGGGAAGTTCAAGATCAAAGGGTTGACATCTTTCAAGGGCCTCTTTGCTGAGTCATCTCTTGATGGAAAGTGGGAGGCAGAAAGGAAAGAAAGCATGAGCTAGCAAGAGGGGGGCTGAAACCCACTCTCACAATAACGAAACTACTCCCCTGTTAATGACATTAATCCATTGCCCTCATGACCTAATCACCTCTTAAATGTCACACCTCTCAACACTGTTGCATTGGGGTTAAGTTCCCAACCTATGAACTTTGGAGGACACATTAAAATAAACAGCAGTTATTTATTCAAATAGCTGGTGCATTTTCTAATAACTGACTGGACCATAACTGAAACAAGGTCCAAAATTTATTTCCTATAATATGGTAACATGAATATAGTTAGAATCAGGCCTTGCATCCAATACCAGGGGTACACCCCTCTGAAAGAAAGGTGACCTTTAGTTACGAATCCTTGTAAACTTGCTAATAAGGATAGACCTCCAGGAAAACAGCTAGTGGTGTTTACTAGTAGGAGAGTTGGCACTTATGAAATGTTTTTAGCAAGATATACCTGGTCTGTTCAGAATTGCTTATGGTAACAAAAAACCAAATAAAATCCCTTAGAATCTATTGATATGTGGGACATGGCTCCCTGGAAAGTATCACACAAGTTATGTAACCATCTGAATAGAGAAGTTCCATGACTGAAATGGCTTTCTTCTAAGTAATGGAGCTCCAGATTTTTTTTTTGGGACCTCATGTTTTAATCTAGGCACATGTGTGTCCTGATGAGAAAGGGCCTGGGAATAAGTTGGCTAGCTTGGACCTGTGTGCTTCACTTGTGCCTAACAACTACTTATATCCTTGAAATTATTTGTAAAGCTTGATGCTGGGTAAGATCTCTGATTCAAGAGTCTGATTTAACAGTTAATCCTTTATGCTATTGCACAGACCTTTGCTCAGAATGCTACAGGTGCTTCAGTAAAATACAGGAGTACACAAGCAAGAGGAAGACATAGGATATGGGTATTAGGAGATCCAATGGGAAGAGAAGTGAAGGGTAACCCTAGGACAATGATTAGAGGAGCCTCCAGGATGAGATGGCAGCGAGTCCAGACTGCATCAGGAGGACTCAAGAAACAGGTGGAGAGTTGTCTTCAGCAAGATGCCTTCTGGCCTTGGACCATCTTTTAATATCTAGGGGTACCTCGGAGAGTTTGACCTAGATTCTTTTATATACTTGGCTTGCTGCCAAAGCTCTTCCTTTCCTCTCTATCTACTAAATGTGAGGCAAAACTTTAAAACTTTTAGAATATCTATTTGATCTTGAGTCTTTAGGACTCAAAAAAAGCTGGCCACAAGACTAAATTTATATCAATTATATTAAAATTAAAAACCGTTCATCAAAAAGTACCATAAAGAAAGTGAAAACATAAGCCGTGTGTGTTTGTGTGTTTGGGGGAGGGATATGTTTGCAACACATATACATGAAGGATTAATATCCTGAATATGTAAAGATATATAAAGAACTCCTAAAAGTTGATAAGAAAAACACAAATAACCAAATGGAAAAATAGACAAAAACCATGAACCAGCATTTCACCTAAGAGGAAATAAGGATGGAAAATAAGCACATGAAAGCATGCTCAACCTTCTTGTAACCAATGCAAATAAAGGCCACAATGAGGTATATTATCCCTACTAGATAGGCGAAAATCAAGAAGTCCTGTACTACTCAATGTTAGAAAGTGATTTTTAAACACTACTGGTATGAGTACAATATGGTACAAGCATCTGGGAAAAATTTTGGCATTATTTTCCAAAACTGAAAATATGCTTATCCTAGGAATTAGCAGTTGTACCATGGAGCAGAAAGCTGTATATATCTTAGTGCAAATAATGGATGCAGGTGTAAAGATATATTAATTCCCTAGCTTCAAAGTAGCTGAGTGGTCTGCTTTTCTGGTTAACAGGCTGATAGTCTCTTTAGGCAGCAACCAGCCTGGTCCTTCCACTTATATCCTGTGCCTACAAATACCACTTTCTGTATATACAACAAAATTTGTAAGTTTAGGAAACTCTACCATAGAGAAGCTTCATAAAAATGTTTAAAAAAAAGCAAATTAATCTGTGAATAACCCGAGGACCAGTAAGAGGTGAATGGCTTAGTATAGTGAGATAATATATATTCCTTCAATGGAATACTACATAGCAGTGAAAATGAATCCAACTGGAGCTATACATATTAACATAGATGAATTTTAAAACATAATGTAGAAGGCAAAAGCAAGTCTCAAATGATCCAAAAAGTGATTCTATTTGGAAAGCAAAAAAATTTAAAACTGAATATATTGTTAGGGATATATACATACGTAGTAAAACTGATAAACAGCTATAAAATAATAAACCTTTATTTAGAATGGTGGTAATCTTGAGGGGGAAAAAGAGTGGTACAATTGGGATAAGGGATGGACATACATTTTTTTTTTTGTATTTTTTTTTTTTTTTTTCAGTAGAGACGGGGTTTCACCATGTTAGCCAGGATGGTCTCAATTTCCTGACCTCGTGATCCACCCGCCTCGGCCTCCCAAAGTGCTGGGATTACAGGCGTGAGCCACTGCGCCCGGCCCCGGGATGGACATATTTTTTAAAAGGGCAAAAAGGTGGATATGTAAAATCTCATTTATGTAAAAAAGAATCTACTATTTCATTAATTCAAAGGCAGCTTTTTCCCCTGTATTTTAACAGCTCTGAAGTTAGAATGTATCTTGAAATTGCTATTGAACAAGTGACAATTATGATATCATTGTCATTGCCATGCCTGATATTGTTCCTAACTATTCATATATCACTTCAACTGAATTATGTATATCATTAGTTCTAGATCCTTTGATTTTAAACACCAATTAAAGTTTTTTTAAAAGGTTAGAGTATGACTTGGCATCAAAACGGAGTTACTGTGTACTCGGAAAGGCACAGGAACCAAGGAATGAGAAATACATTTTATATCAATGAGGCAAATATTCAGTGTTAGAAAGGAGAAATAAGTATGATTCTATATTTTCTCAGAAAGCAACAACCACGTGCTTTCTGTGACTTAAGAAAGGAAGATACCTACAAGTAGGTGATGTTGTTACATTTTGTTCCTGAGATATGTGCAAAGAATTGCCTAAAACATGACAAATCATACAGCTAAAGGTGGAGAAATCACCAAATCCCTTGTAACTGAGGAGAGACATCTTAAAGCAACAAGCTGATATAACTGATTCACGCATGCCATTAAGCACATCATTAATTTTTGTGTTACGGTGTTTCTCTTTCCTCATAGTATACAAGGTAATGGTGCATGGGCATTTTATAGTCAATAGCATTTTAGATTCAATGATTTGTAGTATATGAGTTTTGAATATAGGTAAACAGAAAAAGGCCTGGAAGAATTACACATCAGGCTGTTAATAGTGATAATATCTGACTTTGGGACTACCAGTGATTTTTTTTCCTCTTTATTATTTTTAATTTTCTACAATCAAAACATTGCTCACATAATAAAGAAAAATTAAGATTTTATAACATTTGTTTTGTTTTTGAGATGGAGTCTCCCTCTGTCTCCCAGGCTGGAGTGCAGTGGAACAATCTCAGCTCACCGCAACCTCTGCCTCCTGGGTTCAAGCGATCCTTCCACCTTAGCCTCCCAGGTAGCTGGGATTACAGGCATGCACAACCACACCCGGCTAATTTTTGTATTTTCATAAAAAGTGGGGTTTTGGCATGTTGGCCAGGCTGGTCTCAAACTCCTGACCTCAAGTGATCCACTTGTCTTGGCCTCCGAAAGTGCTGGGATTGCAGGTGTGAGCCACCATGCCCGCTGCTATTTTTTTTTTTTTTTAAATCAAACATATTCCAAGAGAATGTCAAGGGAAAGCTGTTTCCACTTAGATCTGTTGTGGGCATTAGCTAGGTGAATGAAGTGGAGGAAGTCATTAAACAAGACTTTGGTTCCAATCCTAGTTATGCTTCACATGTGTGTTCTTAAGCAAGCTATGTAACGGCCCTGTGCTTAAATTCTCCCAACTATGAAATTGGGTGTATGATACTCTTCCACAGGGCTATTCTGAAACTCTAAAAGGTTTTCAAAGTTTTGTGCAACATCAGTTTCCATGGATGTTAAATTAAGTTCCTGTGTGTGTGGTTTAGGGAAAGCAAGCAGGAATTCTAAGGTTTAATAACCTTGGAAAATTCTGGGTTCAACAAAGTTAACCTGATTCCTCTCATAATTTCTTAGAATTTGTATTTGCTAATGTGCACAGTGAACTTCCAAGAAGGGCTATCATGTGAGGAAGCATCTCTTGGAACTAGCGTTTTGTGTAATGCCAAGATATGTTGATAGTATTGTCTGTATCTTTCTTCGGGAAGTTTCTGAAAGGTTGACTTACTGGTAAAAATGGCATCCATTATTGTCTCCAGTCGTCCCTGCTCTTCAGCTTCCAAAATACTCTTTAGGTTCCAACCTTGCTTGAAACTCCATTTTAGACTTTTAAAAATAAACTCCTCCCTTCATCTGCCAGGAGTTAGTCCTTTGTCCTGCTTCTCTAAGGAAGGTATTCTTCTCCTGTTTGCTGTTCTGTGACAATGCCAGTGCAGCCCAGCAATGCTTCATGTGGTTGTGCCCTTGAGACTTGAGCCAACATTCGAGTCCCTAGTGTTGGGCAGAGTAGTAGCTCAACAAATGTGTCCTTTCCTAGCACAGCAGTTTCAGTGGGAAAAGTGCTGGTTCTAGAACTATTTTCTTCCCCTGAGAACAGTATCTGTCAGTGTATTCTGAAAAGCATCTTGTTCTTGATTTAATCATATGAAGATGGCTACACAGTAATTTTAGTAAATGTAAGGTGCTCTTGTACAAATGATGAACAAGACATCCCAAAATCCAAAAAACCAAAATATAAAAAAGCAACCTTTTCCAGCATTTCTTCTAGTTAGAACTATCTCCCTCTGACCTCGAATCAGTTAGGTTTTATCATTGGCAGAGATGTTTGGGGAAGGGCTCTGATATATTATGGTCCTAAGAGCAGTGAGCCTGCTGTTGAGGTGGAAAGATCAATGCCTCCCTCCCATGGGCTTTCATATAAAGAGCCCTGGCCTGGGGGTTAGAAGACAAAGAGTTCAGTCTGTGTTGCCACCAACTTGCCATGAGATCTCATTGGGAAGAGGAGTGTTACCTGATGAGCATTCCTAATTGGCGTGGTTATGGTAAACCTCAGTTAGTAGAGTCTAGTATTTAAGTAAAGTCTAGGTGGTAGAGGTCAAGTGGTACCACCCTGAGGAAAGAGGCCTGAAGCAGGCAGGGAAGGATTGTGGTTGTGGATGACCAACTTCAACTGAAGAGGAACTGGCCATCGTTGTGAGCCACATCGCCCTCAGTCACAGGGCACGCTGCTGCCTTCACTAAGTCTTGTGTGATCCTCCTAGCCTTGTCTCAACTCCGGGTTGGGAAGAGCAGGTGGGCTCTTGTTCAGGTTGCTCATGGAGAAGCAGTGAGGCAGTGGCAGTGGTAACCAAGCCAAGGCCTGGGAAATGTCAAATTTGGAGATGGTCTGCAAGTGCTTCTCAGTGAGTTAGTGGAAGCTACTGGATTTTAGGCTGGGTATTTTTTTTTGGAGTCAGGGACTGTCCTGTAAATTGCAGGATGTTTTGCATTCCTGACCTCCTTCCTTCTGCTCGATACTAGTAGTAGCAACTCATTGTGATGACTAAGAATTGCTTCCACCTATTTCCAAAGTCTTGTATTAGAACCATTGGAAGGTATGTGGTCTAACTGACTTCCCCATCATAAAATTTTTCATTTATTTCCACGATTTAGTTCCAGTTTTATCGAGAGGCAGCATTTCTTCACACTCCAACTACTCGGTCCCTATAGGGTCATGCCCACAGCAGCCATTACTAAACTGAATAACATCAGTGTCACAGTAAGACTGCAATTTCAGAATGCACTCCTGTTGAACCAATCTAAAACTGACAGTGCAAAGACTGTGACCAAAGGAATCAGAAACCTTAGAAACTAGTTCAGCTTCTACCCTTTTACTTTTTACATTTTTTACTTATATTTTGTATTTTAGATTTGGTTTTCTGTTCCTGAGTAAATTCACTTAGAATAATGGCCTGCAGCTGCATCAGTGTTGCTGTAAAGGACGTGATTTTGTTCCTTTTCATGGCTATAGGGAATTCCGTGGTGTGTATGTTCCACATTTCCTTTATCCAGTCCACTGCTGATGGGCGCCTAGGTTGACTCCTTGTCTTTGCTATTGTGAGTAGTGCTGTGATAAACATGTTAAGTGCAGATGTCTTTTTGGTAGAACAATTTACTTTCCTTTGGGCATATACCTGGTAATGGGATTACTGGGTCAAACGGTAATTAATTTTAATTTTTTGAGAAATCTCCAAACTGCTTTCCACAAGAGCTGAACTAATTTACAGTCCTACCAACAGCGTATAAGCATTCCCTTTTCTCGCCAACATCTGCTATTTTTTGACTTTTTAATAAAAGCCTTTCTAACTGGTGTGAGATAGTACATCACTGTGGCTTTGATTTGCATTTCTTACTTTTAAGACAAATCACTTTAGATTTTTCAGTTTTGGTTAAAAATCATCCATATACATAAAAAAGAGAAACTCTCATGTTCCTCATCTCTAAGGGCCTTTCTGGATCTAAAGTTCAGTTCTTCCAAGTTCAATTCTACCAAGTTCAGTTCTACTGAGTTCAGTTCTACCGAGTTCAGTTCTACTGAGAAAGGCCATCACTGATTCAAATTTGAATGTGAGCATGGAATGACACAGCTAAGACCAATTATTTAGAGAGAAGAAATAGTTTTCATGCAGACACATTTTAAAACACACAAATAAAATTCTTACCACTCAAATTTTGGTAAACATTTTATAATTTATATATAAAATCTCAGTAAGAAACCATGTAAAATGACAGAAATATCCACCTTACATTAAGACTCAAAATAAAAAAAAAAAACCCATACACACTGAATGTAAATTTTAATTATAAAACAAGAATATGAACAAAACATTTTAAAATAATCTCAATTATTTGGCAACTCATCACATCATTGCAAGAGACAAATTTGATCGTAAGAAGTTTAATCTTATGAAAAACTGAAGTTGGACAGTTTGCTCATATGAGAGTTAAAACATGTTTAAAAAAACACTTGGCAATAAAGCCAGTTTCTATACTGAAATAATTGTGTATAAAACAACATAAAATCCTGAAACTGGATAGACAGGAGGGACCTAATCTTGAATGCATTTCTCTTCACTGAAAAAGACAATATGGAAAGAGTATTGGTAGAAGCTTCAGAATAGCACATAGAAGAGGAATGAACACAGAGAAGAGGAATGAAGAGGGGTTTCTGCTGCAGGTGACTGACGCAACTTTACCTGAACCAGAACCTGTTTTATGTCAATGCAGCTGGTAGTAAAGTCACAGATGCAAGTATAATCTAAAAACAAGTTACAGTCTTAAAAAACAGAGCCACAACTGTGAACAGAAAAGCAATGAAGAACCTTTCTTTAGCTAAACTACTTTACTTGGATACATGCGAGTTTCTGCCAGATCATATTAAGATAGTTACAGGGCAGGCAGAGTCCTAAAAAATTTTCTACTAATGACTGCATAGCATTTAAAACCCTTTTTTATTAAAAAAAAATAATAAAGTAAAATAAACAGATATATAGTAAAGTTCACAGATAAGTTTTCTCTGTAAAATAAATAAAGTGTTCATTGATTAGCATCATACATAGAGTAAAATACAACCTATTTTTACATGTTTATATACTATACACAGATTACCAGTAGGCAGCCTGGCGTCTGATGGGCTGGAGGGGTTTGCATTCATGATGTGTCACATTGGGAAATCCCAATTTTGAATGTTAAAATATACAACTACTTTGTTTTGAGTTCAGATACAAAGTAAACTTATTGTCCTTTATCTGAAATAAATGTACATAATATCTTCTATGAACAATAGTTTATAAAGCTGTTTAAAACATAACAAGAAAAAGCTTGCACCTAGGGACTTACAGCACATGCATATCTTTTTCCTGGTTAAAGAGAAGCCTATGGCCACTGAGGCATGTCTCTTTCCTCTCCACTGTGTTCCTCCATAAGCCTAGGGCAGCAGTGGTCAGGATTATCGCTTCGCTTTTTTCACAGGGGCTTCCTCCACCCTTTGCTGGCCTCTTGTTCGGGCCCCAGGAGGGCTGACTTCTCTCTTGCGCTTGATAGGAGGGGAGAGCTGTGTCTTTGATCTGCATTAAGCAAAGTCAAGGCAATGGTGAGGTTTAAAAGCAGCTGCTTCAAATAACTTGGGAGTTCCTTAAAAAAATAGAAGAGTTTTGAACTTGACAGCTAAGAAGAAGAAAACCCAGTAACATTTATACACGAAAAGGAGCTACTTCGCGAAGAGCTTGAACTAACTGGTTATTTGTTGTCAACCTCACACACAAACACAGGACACTGGAAGAGAAGTTTGAAGCCTGTGCTCTGGTTCCAGCTCCACCACACTCTAGGTGCTGATGGTGCTCAAGTCCACTTCCTTCTCTGGGCCCTAGTTCTTTCATCTATAAAACAAAGACATCAACAGCGGGTCCCACCAATATACAAACTGTCCCAAGTTCAAACAACTAGCAAGAACATAGCAGGATTGCAACCTAGGTCAGACCAAGTGCAAAATCATGTTTTGTAGCACAGTATTACAGAAAATAGCTGTGTTAGAAAAGGCACAGGAATTTCAGAAGAACATTCTAACCAATCTCCCTATCACCAGCATACCCTGTTGATATAGTCTGTGATTAAAATTATTTGTTGGAAACTCCAATTAATCATGTTACTGTCCTGGAGATGTATGAAGTTCCTCTTGGGTCTCTGATGCTTTCAGGAGAAAATCATCCAGAGCCTTTTAAAGTTCTGCCTTCTATTTGTGCACCATCTGGGCCTGCAGTCCTGCACCTTCCACATCACAAAGCAAGATGCCCCATCTTTGGAATCCCCCACAGAGAAATGCGACTTTATTGATATGAATACTTTAGGTCTTTACCACAGCGTTTACCATTGTAATTTGTCTGCTGTGTTTTTTCAAACTGCAAGTTACAATCAATATTTTAAAACAACATGTTAATAGGACACAACAGAAAATACCACTCGTATCACATCTATTAAATTTGACTCATGGCCGGGCGCGGTGGCTCACGCTTGTAATCCCAGCACTTTGGGAGGCCGAGGCGGGCGGATCACGAGGTCAGGAGATCGAGACCACGATGAAACCTCGTCTCTACTAAAAATACAAAAAATTAGCCGGGCGTGGTGGCGGGCGCCTGTAGTCCCAGCTACTCGGAGAGGCTGAGGCAGGAGAATGGCGTGAACCCGGGAGGCGGAGCTTGCAGTGAGCCGAGATCGCGCCACTGCACTCCAGCCTGGGCGACAGAGCGAGACTCCGTCTCAAAAAAAAAAAAAAAAAAAAAAAAAAAAAAAAAAAAAAAAAAATTTGACTCATGAAAATTTTGTTTCAGTTACAGCAGCAGGAATGTGAGCACCAGCTGTATTGCAAAACATTCTTATAGTGGGTTGTTGCCAAAAACAGTTTGAAAGTCTTATACACATATATCTCTTCCATTAGACATGATGATTCTCTAGGGCAGCCGCTGAGATTTATCATTTTTCTAACTCCAGTGCCTAGTGCAATGCCCAACACATGGCAAGTGGGCAGTAAATGTCCTGTCAATGAATAAAAGACTTGGAAAACCAACACTGCAGGAGATGGAGAAATGGGACTCTTAGTGATATGAAGACACGTCTTCCGTTTCTTGTTTGACAGCAAAAGTAAATAAACTCAAATTGAGTCAAAAATTGTTGCAGATGATGTGGTTTTGGCATGTGTTGACAATGACTGAAAATGTGTTTGTTGATAATCCATTTCAAACTGTTTCCATGGAAAGCCACCAGCCACTCAGTGAACACCTCTTCAGTAAAGGTGCCATGTGCAGTATTGTGCTGGGGGCCAAGTGACAGCCAACAGAAGCTCTGAGTCAGGCTGCTTCTCCCCAGCCATGTGAGCTTCGTAGCTTATCCAGGCCCTTCTAGTCCACCCAGAATGTGGTCTGTGAGGAGGGGCACTGGTCACTGAGGAGCTTGTTGGAAATGCCAACTCTCAGGCCCCAGCCTAGACTTGCAGACCCAGGATCTGCATTTTACCAAGAGCCTCAAGTGATTTGACTGCATGTTCAATTTTGAGTAGTATGCCTGGAAACCTTCCTGAGATTCTTTCCCTCACATATAAAATAAGAGTAACTATTACAATTCACTCACTGAGGGTTAAATGAGAGCATGTATGTGAAAGTGCCGGGTAGTATAGTTTGCTTTCATTTCTAGAATGTGGGGAAAACAGCACATACATACATTACAAGTACG
The DNA here is from genome assembly GCF_009828535.3 of Hylobates moloch. Lineage (NCBI taxonomy): Eukaryota > Metazoa > Chordata > Mammalia > Primates > Hylobatidae > Hylobates > Hylobates moloch. The sequence continues at coordinate 72,113,705 of NW_026652292.1, read as the reverse complement.
CTGTGAAGATGAAAATGTGGTAAGAGGTCAAAACAGTTTTTGTGTACAGTGAAGAGACTTTTATTTTTGAATATGATAATGTATAGAAAGTATGACAAGTTCCTATCTCAAGAAAGAAACCTACAGCTCAGAGGGGTAAATAAAAGGAATATACCAAACCAATGCTATGTGGCATCTCAAGTGCCCAATATTGACCAGAAGTGCAGCAAGAAGAAGAGATGAAAATGGGCTGAAGCAGGATGGAAAGGATCTGACTTACTAGGGGTGCTGATGGTGAGGACGCTCCTCACTAGCTCAAGCAAAGGCAAGAAAGGAAGGCTCAGGACCACCTCTGGGAAGCAGTAAGACCAGTAGGCTGCAGTGAAAGGTGTAAGCTGGCAGGGGCCGTGCCTGAAAGAGGAAGCCTTCTCACCTCATCACCTCTCCATTGCTCTAGCTAAAACAGAAATGATTCTGGGCTGTTAAATGCTTTACCACACTGCCTTGCCTTTGGTCTTGGTGGATGGCAGAAGGCATATAATGTTCATAGGTGTCAAGGACAAGCCTGTGTGGCAGTCCACTGCGGCAAGGCCAGACTGGTGAAGCCACAGAGACACCTTCTGCAGCCCTTCCTATTCTTCTTGGAAACCAATGATCCCCAAAAACAGTTATTTGGTGAGACAAAATCTTGAAGGAAATTAGGAAGGAAGCATTATTGTACCAAAAATAGTCTTAGGGAGTTAAAAATGACTTGAAGTGTAAGCAGGGACTTACCTTCCTAATGGGGGAGAGTTACTAACTTTTTCGCTGGTAGGTAACTTCTCTTTTGCTAATTTTTGGCGATTTCTAGGAGAAACTGTGTCTGGGCTGCCAAGTTTGGATGTTGCACGTGCAGATGGCTTGCTATGTTGCTTTCTGAAACAGATTATAGAAACACTGGGCAATGGTAGCACTGAATACTCCAGTCCCTGGAACTATGTAGGAAGTATGAGGCTCCTTGTGGGCAAGTCAGAACAACAGGAACTAAAATCAGAAAAATGGTTGCTTTTCCTGACCAATGCTGATAAGTCGATCTTAATGTCATCTACAACTACCTCTGCTTGTGTGACACTATCTTTGTTCTTACTGTGCATGATATTTTATTGTGATTTAGAAAAAGATGTATCTGTGAAAAATAGAAAATATACTGGCTGACAAAATAAAGATTACAAAAGAGCTCATCAGGGTAGAATAAAGGGCCAAGATTAATGAAAGTACAATTCACAAGGCTAAGAGTTAAGGCCCAAGTAGTCAACTGCACAAGAATCAGATAAGGAATTCTGATTCCAGTAAAAACTCTGAAAAAAGAACTTGTTTAGCTGGTGTATTTTTCAATTTGAGGCTCAGTAATGAGGATGTGCACTGAAGAACAATATCCAGAAAATAAGGTAGAACAGTACTCTTCTGGATTCATTAGACCACACTTGGTATACAGAGTTTGCTTCTATCTATCTTTCTTTCTTTTCTCTCTCTCTCTCTCTCTCTCTCTCTTTCTTTCTTTCGAGAAAGAGCCTCGCTCTGTCACCCAGGCTGCAGTGCGGTGGTACAATCTCTTCTCACTGCAACCTCCACCTCCCGGGTTCAAGCAATTCTCCTGCCTCAGCTGCCCAAGTAGCTGGGATTACAGGAGTCTGCCACAACGCTCGGCTATTTTTTGTACTTTTAGTAGAGATGAGGTTTCACCATGTTGGCAAGGCTGATCTTGAACACCTGGCCTCAAGTGATCCACCAGCCTTGGACTCCCAAAGTGCTGGGATTACAGGCGTGAGCCACTGTGCGTGGCCTCTTTTATTTTTTATTAATTTAATTTTTTTTTAAGAGGGTCTTGCTATGTTTCTTAGGCTGGTCTCGAACTCCCAGCCTCAAGCAATCTTCCTGCCTCAGCCTCCTGAGTAGCAGGGATTACAGGCATGAGCCACTGCGCCCACCTGCACATTTGCTTCTAAAAGAGGATAAAGGTAACTGAGGAGCACAAACAGGGATGATGAAGGGGCTCAATAAGCAAGCAGAGAAGACCTGGTAGCTGCCCTCAAATACATAAGGGAAAATTAGACAGAAGGTTCTGAAAGTCGAACTAGAATCAAGAGTAGAAGCCATAGGGAGGTCGGCTTCTACTGAACACAAGTCAGAAAATGCTGAGGAGGATGTGGCTTTCCCTGCCACTGAGGTCCATGCAAAAGCAGGAAGACCCTTTCAGAGGAGCTGCAGGTGCAGTGACTCAGGCACTGACTGGCTATTGGTACTACATGACCACTGAGAGCCCACCCAACTCAGACAATTTGTGAAATTATGAAGACACCAGAGCCCTGGGACTGATCAACCAATGCCAAGGAATCTAAACTAGAGAGAAAAGAACTCATTTGTAAATCAAAAGTTTATATTATAAAGTGCATGAAGGAAGAGCTTTGATAATCCAGGTGATTACAGAACCATATAAATCAAATAAGATTTATTTTTAAAGAATTTATAAAAGGCAAATCTGAGAGCAATTTCTAGACACTCACTCGAAAATGGCTAGAAGGCCTATGGAACTTTCTCTGAATTGAGCCCTACTTTCCACAACTGTTTTAGAGGGAGGCAGTAATTCTGGTGGGATGGATGCTATACCCAAATGCATGGGTGTTGGGCTCCAGCACCCTCACCCTCTCCTAGCAGCAGCAGTTTGGATTCTGTGACTTCTTTTCTATTTACCTGAGCTGCTCCACCTAAAAAAGCAAATATGAGACCACCTTATAACTTTAGCCGTGTAAGCTTCGAGAGTCCTTTGGCTCTAAAATCTGATTGAGAAATCAAACCATGGCACAAATGGCTAATAATGTGTTAAGTTTGAAGGAATTAGAAACAGATTGATTTTAAGTTTTTGTTATTTTTTTGTTTTTTTTTGAGACAGAGTCTCACTCTGTCACCCAGGCTGGAGTGCAATGGTGTGATCTCGGCTCACTGCAACCTCTACCTCCCGAGTTCAAGCGAATCTCTTGCCTCAGCCTCCCAAGTAGCTGGGATTACAGGCATGTGCCACCACACCTGGCTAATTTTTTATATTTTTAGTAGAGACGGGGTTTCACCATATTGGCCAGGCTGGTCTCGAACTCCTGACCTCATGATCTGCCGGCCTTGGCCTCCCAAAGTGCTGGGATTACAGGCATGAGCCACTGCGCCTGGCCCCGATTTTAGTTCTTTATGTAAACACAAGATACTATTATATTATGGTGTTAGTGTTATTTTTGAAATAAATCTTCCTGAACTTTTTGATCAATCTTGAATAATGAAATTAAAAGATGATACCAAGATTAATAGCTTGTAAATCACATTAATTAAAAATTAAAAAAATATATATTTTTTCAGAGACAGAATCTCACTGTCACCCAGGCTAGAGTGCAGTGGTGCGATCACAGCTCACTGCAGCCTCAAGCTCCTGGGCTCAAGCGATCCTCCCATCTCAGCCTCCCAAGTAGCCAGGACTACAGGTGCATGCCACCATGCTCAGCTAATTTTCAAAATTTTTTTGTAGAGATGGGGTCTCCCTGTGTTGTCCAGGCTGGTCTCATAAACTCCTGGGCTCAAGTGATCCTCCCATCTTGGTCTCCCGAAGTGTTGGGATTACAACCATGAGCTACCGTGCTCAGCCTGGAAAATATTCATGTTTGGGAAAGTGATTAACGGTTAGGATGAGACTACACAGTTACGTACCATTTCTCATGTGCCATGGGGAAAGGAACACTGGATGATGTGAACAGGTATAATGATATAGGCCAACAACAGAAAAGGGGTATCAGCAAATAATGCTTGTTTAAACAAAGTTCAACAGGCTTCTTTCCTTTAGGAGTTTGCCAAACCCTTTTTTTTTTTTTGTTTTTGAGATGGAGTCTCGCTCTATCACCAGGCTGGAGTACAGTGGAGCCATCTCAGCTCACCGCAACCTCCGCCTCCCACGTTTAAGCAATTCCCCTGCCTCAGCCTCCCCAGTAGCTGGGACTACAGGTACGAGCCACCATGCCCGGCTAATTTTTTGTATTTTAGTAGAGATGGGGTTTCACCACGTTGGCCAGGATGGTCTTGATCTCCTGACCTCATGATTCATCCACCTTGAACTCCCAAAGTGCTGGGATTACAAGCGTGAGTCGCCACGCCCAGCCCTGGAGTTTGCCAAACCCTTATATTTTAATGAACATGTAACTGAGGAAGGAGAGAGAATTCAATGACATTCCTAAACTCATCTGACCATGGTACTCTTTTTCTCAGAGGTTTCTGGCTACAATAGGGCTTGAGAGAACACGTTTTGGGAAATATATGAAATTACCTCAAAAATGGTCAAATTTGGGCACTTTCCTATGATCAACCTATTGCATAGCACTGGTGAGATGCATGTGATGACAGTGGTGCGTGGGCCTGGTTCCTCCTGCTTTCTGGGTTGAATTAAGTATGCTGAGAGGAGGGATGATGTTTTATGTATGTCCATATTCATGAATGTTGCTCAATATGACATTTGAAGGATGGCAGATGCTCAAAAAATATTTGTAAGGAATTGAATGGGTTCCACCAAATAGGCATTTAAAATCTGGTAAAGACTCTGAAGCAATCCCCCAAAATGGTTTAGGACAGAAAATGTGTTCTCCAAGAACTATGTGCCCACTGCTAACAATAAAAATGAAAGGGAAGAACTTCCACTGCAGCATGAATAATTCAGTTCAGAGAATCCCAGGAAACCCAGAGCAGTTTTCAGATGGAGAAGCTGGTGAAGGTCTCTGGCAGCTCTGTGCTGCCCCCATTACCTCTGAGCCTCTGATCTGGTGGTGGATCTTGTGGTGGCTCCTGAAGGCTCGTCCTCTTCCTCATCTTCCTCTTCCTCATCAGACTCCTGCTCTTTCTTGTCCTCTGCTGGATCAGAAACTAATTTCTGGCGTTTTCTTTCTGGCTCTGAGGATTCTGTTCAAATAGAAGGGTAACACCTGGATTTTACAATTCCCAAAGATACTTCCAAGAGAGAGAGTCAAGGAGTTTAGAACTTAGGATATTAGGGACTTGGAGGCAGAGAAATGGTTTTCCACTTCCTTTTTGTTTTAGAACTTGCAATTCACAACTGTTTAACTTAATCTCAAACACATTTTGGATAGTTTACATATGCAGTTCACAGCCAGCGATCATAAAAAATTCACATGTACTCAGAAAAGCATCTGGGATGTACCATTTCTGACATGGGATTAGACCCATTTCACACATATTTATGTAATATTAATATTAGCTGTACCCATTGGATTTTTCCTCATTCAAAGAAAAACTCTTTAAAAAGGTGATTTTGAAACAATAAGACTTATTAAGAATTTGCTAGAAACATACCAGCATCATCTGATACAGTGAGAGAACGTTTGGGTTTTCTTCCTCTCCGACGCACACTTGCTACTATTTTTTCTTCACCATCATCCTAGAAGCAATAAAATTAAAGTTAAAAGGGTGGTCAGCTGAGCATTTAAGTTGATTTCTAAACAACGTATCTTGGTAAGAAATTTAACACTTACATTGCTTATAGTTCTTTCTTGTAGGTTAGCTGTTTCTTTATTGGATTCATCTTTAAGAAAAGGGAAATCTCTGCATTAATATCTTATTACTGTAAATTTAAATTTCAACAATCAGCCTGGCTTGTCTGTCAATGTATCAGTATTAATTAATACATTGTTGTACATTTCATCATTATTTTGTATCAGTCAAGCAAAGAAAGAATCAGAATACCTAGCAGAGATCACATTGGATTGTGAGTCACGAAACATAAGTTTTCATTTAAGATTTTATTTAAATTTGCTGACTCTCAGTTTTTTCAGATGCAAAATAAGAAGTTGGATTAGACTACTTTTTTTTTTTTCTAAGACAGAGTTTCACTCAGTGGCTCAGGCTGGAGTGCAGTGGCGTGATCTTGGCTCACTGCAACCTCTGCCTCCTGGGTTCAAGTAATTCTCCTGCCTCAGCCTCCTGAGTAGCTGAGATTACAGGTGCCCACCACCACATCCAGCTAATTTTTTGTATTTTTAGTAGAGATGGGGTTTCACCATGTTGGCCAGGCTACTCTTGAACTCCTGACCTCGGGTGATCTGCCTGCCTTGGCCTCTCAAAGTGCTGGGATTACAGGTGTCAGCCACCACGCCCGGCCGGGTTAAACTACTTCTATTCCCTTTCAGCTTAAATGTTCTGACCCCAAAAAAGAAAAAAGGGGGCATATAAGGAGCCCACAATATGTACCAGTAACTGCAAGTTGGAATGATATACAGGTGGAGCATCCCTAATCTGACGATCCAAAATTTAAAATGTTCTAGAATCCAAAACTTTTTGAGCACCAACATGACCCTCAAAGGAAATGCCATTGGAGCATTTTGAATTTTGATTAGGAATGCTCAACTGGGAAATGCAAGTATTCCAAAATCTGAATAAATTCAAAATCTGAAACACTTCTGGTGTCCTAGGCATTTCAAATAAGGATATATAACTGGTACTTTTATTTTTATGAGACAGGGTCTTGCTCTGTTGGCCAGGCTAGAGTGCAGTGGTACAATCATAGCTTACTGCAGGCCTCCAACTCCTGGGCTCCAGTGATTCTCCTGTGGAGGCCTCCGAAAGTGCTGAGATTACAGGTGTGAGCCACCACACCTGGCTAATATGGACTTTCCGATTTCAATGTAGCTCTGCAAGTATTATGATCCCAGCTTATAGTCTGAACAAACCAGGCTTGAGTAATTTGTTCAGAGTCACATAACTAACAAGTAGAGTGACAGGTAGAATTCTTTTGACTCCAAATACATCATGGTAGCTAACAAAGTACATTTTATGACCGGTTTGTAGGGTGCATACATACATTCTTTATGCATTTGTTTTCTGCAGATGTTATAATTTTCTGAGACTGCATCATGGTAAGAAAAGTAAAGATTAGTTCAATGTACTACTTGAAGCTGAAATTATGGGGATGTTCATCAGGCACTCAAAAACTCAAAGGTACTTCTTTTTAGTGACTGTAGTAGTTGTCCTTTTTTGCAAGTTTAAAATACCAATGAAGATGAAAAAGTTAACCCAATAGAAAGGTCAACAAAGAGGACTGTCTTAAAATGGTCATCATTTTACCCACATTCAGAAAACATTCTGAATCACACAGCTTTAATTGGAGTCCTTAAAGGGCACTGAAGTTATAAAGATTTCTTGTATGGATTCAAAATACTATAAAATTATTAATAAAAACTGGTTAAGACCAAATGTGCAGAATCTCCTCCCTCTTTTAAAAAATAAACGAACCTTAATTTACCAAGACACAAGAAAAAATGAAGTACGATCACACATAGTTGAATGTGGAAACAATTTTATATTACCTATTTGCTTTATTTGCTGATCAGAATATGTACTTTCTTAATCTGACCATACTATTTATTTGATACAAAATAGCTGTCACATTAATCTTTGTTGTTGATATCAACACTTCAAAGCTCACTAATGGCTCCTCTTGTTTTATGTAAAAAATTTTAGACCACAACAAAAAATATCTGGAAAATGCAGGCAATATTGACAAATAATATGGAATGCTCCCATTATTCCGCCCTCCAGAGCTAATCATTATCAACATTTTGGAATATATTTTTCTCCTTGGAATGAGGAGAAAAATAGTCAAAAAAATTTCACTTCTTAAGTCCTGGGCTCTGTAAGCCAATAGATATAGTCTCTCCCAGATACAAGGACAACTATTTTTACCAAGGGGGCCACCCACTTCAGTGAGAAGCAGTATGGAAGTCCCACCTTCTCCAACAGCCAGCCTCTCCTGCCCCTCCCTCAGATAACACACAGAGGAATGCTGTAGGTACACACCTGTTTGCATTACTTTCAGTTTGCTGCTAGATGGAGATTGTTCCACCTACGTTTAAATAAACAAACAAAAAAAATTTTTAAATCAGCAGTTTATAATCATCACATAGAAATGCATCAATGATGTAAAGGTGGTATAGGATCTTTATTTACATAGGCATATTTGAGACCTATTTTCTGTAATTGATTAAGTATACCTAGCAAACATGGATGCCTGAGCTTCTAAATACAGACTTTCCAATAAGTAACTTCCCTTCTGTGATGCTACAGGATGAGAAGTGAGGCAATGCAGCATGGCCGCTGTGGTTAATATTTCCCAAGGCAAACCATTTTACATGTTACTAAATGCATTCACATGTGCTTCTCTGGTTTTGTCTTATAATAATTCTATGAGATAAGTACTGCAGGCATCATACCACTTTACATTCAAGGAAACTGAGTCACCAGAGGGTCCCATGACTGGCCCTAAGTCACAGGTCTCGGGGTAAGTGACAAAGCTAAGGCTTGAATCCCATGTTCTTTTGTTAGGTCAGTGAACACACGTCTGTCCTCCTTACAATGCTCTTCTTGTAATGTCCTCCTTATAATAATCCATTGAAATGCATGCGATGGAATCCTGATACAATGATTTTGGTGGGCATATACGTCAGGGTCAAAGATAAAGAACATTCAAACATAAAATATCACTGAGGATTTTCCTTCACTGAAATCAGTGTATATTTTAGGTCAAAAAGAATTCCATAGAAAGTAGTAAGATGGCAAGACAACTCACAAGTCTCTATAAAGAAGCCACTATCTCAAAATCATACAAAATAGCTAATTTGTACATTTTAACCAAGGGTGGCCACAGGAAGATAAATCCCTAGATAATTTTTAAATAATCAAACTCATGAATTAGAATGGAATCAGAATGTAGAACTAATATAACTCTGTTTACACAAAGATACTAGTAATCAAAATAGTGGAATGGTTACTCAGTCTTTTAAAGCTTTTCAAGTACTTAAAAAAATAAAGTTCAAAATACTAGATATTGCATTATACCGTTTTTCAGGTTAAGAGCAAGTATTTGAAATTGTCGTGTTTTGCAATTACTTACAGTGACAATGCCAGTATCTGTTTTGGAGTCGTCTTCTAAAAAAAAAAAAATTCACTTAGAAAATGGGTTCAAAAATTTCTTGTGTGTGAACTGAAAACACACCAAGTACCTACTCATTTTTAACGTTGTGTCTACAGGGTATTTGCGAGGTCTTCCTCTTTTCCTTTTAATAATTATTGGCTGATCTTCCTAAGGGGGAAATAAAAAACAACAACAGCAATAAAAAAAATTTTTATCCTTTATTATACAAAGTTTTCTCAAAAATCAGATTTAGAGTTCCTGTCTAAGAGAGCTCAAATCCTAGCTTTGTCACTTTAAAAATATGTGACGTAGGGCTTAGTGTTTTATTTACTGATCTCACCATTGTTTCTTCAACTTGATAAACATCACTAACTGTCATAAATTAATGGAGCCGTGAGGATTTTGAGACAATGAAGTAATCAAAGTGTAACCTTTTACTTCTGTAATAAATATGTATGTCCATTTAAATTGGGATTTGGCCCAGTTAGTTGTGACCAAATGATACCCTTATAAAAAAATAAAGGGGTCCGCTGAATGTATCATACAGACAGAAGTGAGAACAATAACAAATGATTTAACAATGGGCAAACTTGGCAATGGTTATCTAGACCTGGCTAGTGCACAGGCTGTGTCTCTTGATTTATGGTGCTCAGTCTCAAGCCACTGCAATTCTGCTCCACAGGCTCCCTGAAAATCTATGGGCTTACAGCGGGCAGGGCTGGGATGCTCTGTTTGTGCATGCAGCCTCCAGGAATCCATGACCTTGCCTCATGAACTAGGTCCCCTCGAGTATTCCCTGCATGCCTTCTGCACACCCTGCTGCTGTTCCCATTTCATCCTAGCTGGACTCCATGTCTCAGACAGCCTCCTGTTTGCTGCCATGTGCCTGGCCTGGCAGCTCAGCATTGCCAGGCCAGGAACCTGACATTGCCACTGATGTAGAGCACTAAGCTGATCCTATTTGGCTATGACATAAGTGGGTCTCATACAAATGTTTTGAAGAAACAAAGATGAAGAGAACAAAATTAATCAAAATGACACTGATAAAATGCACTGTATGAAATGGTGTTCCATTGCACTAAAAAACCCCAGCTTCTTCAAAGTACTTAAGAAAAACTCAAGATAACAGTATTTAATGAATTTAATTTGGTTAGTGCTTAAATAATTGTGAACAAATAAATATGAAAAGCACATCTCACCTCCTGAGATTTTATGGTGTCATCATCGTTCTGCTCTGGCTTTTCACCAGTAGTTTCACTGCTGCTATATTCATCTGTAGAAAAGGAAGAACTTTGTTCACTGCTAGTAACCACGGTAAGCCTTCCCCACCTTTACCCAGGTGACCTACACAGCTGCAGCCACACATAACCACACACTCCATTTTCAAGTTTCTACCATCAAAATTAACAAGCCTGAATTTGGGTGACTAGTAAACATCACACTTTGGGTATAGCAGGATCCAAATTAAAAATGATTCCCTAGCCCTATTAATCTTAAGCATGAGGCACTTTATTATAGAGGAAAAGTAAATGAGCAAAATAGACATTTCAGTTGAGAGATATGCTGGCTGCTTTGAAGGCTCAGTCAATTTACCCAAGCAAATGTTTTACTCACCTTTTTCTTCCATGACCCTTGAGGCAGTGCTATTTGTCTCAGAACTGGTTTTAGATAATTCTTCCAAATCTCCAGAGTTCTCTTCCTATAGAGAAGTTGAAAAAGACTAGAAGCTTCTTCAAACTGAAGCCTTCATCCATTCATCCTCCCCACACAAGTTTGCCTTTCTATTTCAAAAAAACTTCCTAGCTCTTTTTTAGGATAGTTTTTGGAAAATGTTTTTGAAATGTAACTATTATTGCTGCTAGTGAGACTATAAAAAAAATAAACATTCTGAGAACAGAAAAGCATAAGTTCAAGTATAAAATATCAAGGCCATTTTCTTTCCTGCAAAATAGAAATTGTTCTTCTCCTCCCCCTACTTGGATTTTGTTTTTTTAAGACAAACTCCAAAGGCAGAATGGACAGATATTGACAACAGATATTTATCTTTGTGGAGTGATGGAGGGGAGAGATGTGGGGAAGCAATAATTTGGGAGATGCCAAAGGGAATTTCTGGGTATCCAGATGGGCTGACTTGGAGCAGTGATCTTTAAGCAATTAAATTATCCCCCCATAGTGGCAAGAAAGTTCTTGGCATGAAATGCCAAAACGTTTAAACTATAATACTAATATAGTATAGAAACAAAAATACATAAAGTAGAATAAGATCAAGATGAAATAGGAAACTAAAGCTTTAATTTTACTTTAATGGCCCATTATAAACAATTGTAAATCCTCATTTCTATTAATGTTAATTTTACTTATTTTTTAATAGAAATATATTCTTGTGGCTCAAAATTTAAAGGGGTCTATAATGAAATGCCCTCACCCCCGATTTCCCTATTTGGAGGCATTCAATGTCATTGGGTTTTGATATAGCCTTTCAGGGACTGGAAGGGGATGGATATAAAAGCAATTCCACATTTCACACACTCTTCTGAAACAGTGGAATTTCTGGCCCACTTCATGTCAGATATGATTAGATCTTCATTCTTTTTTACCTAACAATGAGGATGACACAGAGCTTCTGTTACTTCCTAGTAAAAGAAGTGTCAGCTCAGCCATTTCTCTTATTATTTGTTTGTATCTGCATTATAAATATTATCTTTGTCTTATGGGGTTTTTTGTTGTGGTTATTTTTGGAGAAATCTCAAACCAGTGTCTGTATTGGGAGGGTCAATTCAATTAAAACAAGGTAAACAAACTCTGCAAATTCATTTAGTTGAGCATCTGTAAACCATTAAGTCATATAATGCTGAAAGTGAACAAACAAGTGAGGGGCTCCTTCTCAAGTCCTCTGTGTTGTGGGACTCTCAGCTACCTTTAAGGTACTTTGACAGTACTACATAACTAGGTCCAAGACATGAGATAATGTGCAAGACTAACAGGTAATGTCAGAGGAGAGCTCACTTTCAGTGATGGCACCAGGGCCAAGCTATACAGTAAATATTAGTAGAGATTACTTATTAAGATTTTTAGATAAAAGGCATATATAAATCGTGGTTCTACCATTTCTTCTCACATTCTGATGGCTTGTCGTACATCCAATTTGGGAGGGTGTTGATTTAGAGGATGGAAGGTCAACTCATTTGGGAAAGCCAAGGAGAAACCTATTTGCTCTGTTATCAACACATCAACACTGAGGCTTCACTGAGATACTCATGCTGCACTGCCATTTTCAGCTCTTTAAGTGCTGTGTGTGTGTGTATGTGTGTGTGTGAGAGAGAGAGTGTGTGTGTGAGATGGAGAGAGGCAGCGTGTGTGTGTGTGGCGGGGAGAGAAAAGAGAGAAAGAGTGTGTGTGTGTGTGTGTGTGCGTGTGTGCGTGTGTGTGTGTGTGTGTGTGTGTGTGTGTTGGAGGGGGTTTAGGAGCAGGCAGACGTTTTTGGGGTCTTCTCCCTCATTTCAGCCAGAACATCCACACTTTTATCTGCTCCATATAGTGGGCTGAAGATGTCCTGCACAAAAGTCTTCAAACTATTGGATGAACTGCATTTCTGTTTTTGAACTGGCTCTTTCAGAGCCAACACTTGGTCCTGTAAGCGCTTAATCAGATCCTGATGACATGCATGCAACTCACTTTTTATTTCCTGCTTTTATTTTTCCAGTGCCTGGAATTTTTTCACTTATTCAATTTTGGTCTTCTTTTGGTCTTACTATACACATTTTAGAATAATGACTTTATTGCTTTTATAAAATGGTACATATTTACTACACAGAAAACTTTAACAGAAATGATGAAATCACTCCCAATTTACTGTCCAAAAATTACTAATATTAAGATGGTATTAAATAAATGCTATTGCAGACAGCTTTCCATGTAAGAAAAGATTCTTTTGTAGTAACTGAAAATACTGTGTCTATAAAACTGCTTAATGAAAATAAAGTAGATTTTATTTAAATTTAACATTAAAAAATCATGAAATTTAAGAGAAAATAAAATGATACTCCTTCAATCTGCTTTTCTTCAAATTTAGAAGTATTGTCTCAGGATTTTTGATTTTGGACAGGGCAGGGTGAGGGATAGCTTAAGAGCCTGTTTCTTCCTTTGGTCACAACCAACTAAAATTCATGACAATATGCCACTTTCCCTCTTAGGTTATTAAACCTTTTCCTACTTTTTATTTCGTTCTTTGGTTACTGGGGAAAAAAAGAGACCAAAGTCTGGTTTTAGAGAACTGGAAGTCAGCTCAAGTATTTTCATAACTGGACTTAAACACTTTTGGAATAAGGTGTTTAATAATTTATAAAAATATAAATTAGGGAAAGAGAGAGGAAAAGATGGAACTAGTTTAGACAGACAATGAGAAATTTTAGAGTACTGAGTCTCAGAAATGGAAGAACACCCAAGAAGAGGTATCTAGTAGGGAATGAAAAAATCTGGGCCTACAACAAGAGATGGCAGAACACAAATACAAATTTGTGAGGAGGTTCTGTGAGTCATAAGATGAAAATAAAACCATAGGAAAAAAGGCAATGGGTGAGGCCAATCCTTAGAGTACCCAGATTTTAGAGGCAGGAGGTGATATGATTTGGCTGTGACCCCACTCAAATCTCATTTTGAATTAGAAGTCCCATAATCCCCACTTGTAGTGGGAAGGATGTGGTGGGAGGTAATTGAATCAGGGGGCAGGTTTGTCCTGTGCTATTCTCCTGACAGTTAACAAGTCTCACGAGATCTAATGCTTTTATAAAGAGGAGTTCCCCTGCACATGCCCTCTTGCCTGTCATCATGTTAAGACGTGACTTTGCTCCTCCTTTGCCTTCCACCATGATTGTGAGGCCTCCCCAGCCATGTGGAACAGTGAGTCAATTAAACCTCTTTCCTTTATAAATTACCCAGTCTCAGGTATGTCTTCATTAGCAGCATGAGAACAGACTAATACAGGAGGTAAGCTAGAGAGTGGAGTACTAATAATAACTGTATTTCTTTTTTTTTTTTTTTTTTGAGACGGAGTCTTGCTCTGTCGCCCAGGCTGGAGTGCAGTGGCGCGATCTCGGCTCACTGCAAGCTCCGCCTCCCGGGTTCACGCCATTCTCCTGCCTCAGCCTCTCCGAGTAGCTGGGACTACAGGCGCCCGCCACCACGCCCGGCTAATTTTTTGTATTTTTAATAGAGACAGGGTTTCACCGTGGTCTCGATCTCCTGACCTCGTGATCCGCCCGCCTCGGCCTCCCAAAGTGCTGGGATTACAAGCGTGAGCCACCGCGCCCGGCCAATAACTGTATTTCAATATTTTGGTGCAAGTATATCTGTGATAAAGCACATTATACTTTGGAAGAAAGCATTTAGAAACCTTAAGAAATCAATACTACTACTGAACAAAAACCTAAGCAATGTTATATCTAAATTGTAATAATTAAGACAATCTTGCAGTTTAAGAATTATAAAATGCGACATTTGATTTTTGGGAGGAGACTAAAAAATATACACCTTTTATAATAAAGTGATTATTATTAAAGACATATAAAGAGGGACACTAAAATGAAAAAAAATATTATAATAAGTATTCACAATGCTGTAATTAGGCCTCCCTACCCCCACCCAAAACTTAAAACTAATATGTGGAAAAAATACCTTTGTGTCATGTGGCTCCGTTTCAGAACACTGCCTTTGTGCCGTTTCTATTCTGGAATCCAGGCCATCTGGATTATCATCTGTAAATCAGTTTAGACAGAATCACAAAGGAACAAAAGCTAAATGAAAAATGAAATGCATAGTTCTATTTTAAGACTGTTTGAGCCTCTTTCTCAAAGAGAAGCCAAAAGTTACTCTATATTTATAATATCACGTGATTTGAGCACTGAACACTTGCCTTTCGCCCTGGCAAAGTAAAAATAAAACAAAATACAAAAATCCCCATATGTTCACGTGACACCAAGGAAGTAGTGGGTTCTATGGGAAGGGCTTAGTGTATAGTTCCCAGAGATACTTTAACTTTCTAAACGAGTTACCACCTAAGAGGTATAGCTTAGTAATTGAGACCATGGGCTTTGGAATCAGATTTATGTGGTGAAGATAAAGTCGTAATTTTTCAGAACCTTAATCTCTTTATCCATAAGATGACAATACCACCTAACTTACAGGTTTATTGTAAAGATTAAATGAGAATGTGTATAATGTGCTATGGATAGTACCTGAATACATCAGGAACTCAATAATTGCTACCAAATAATATAAAATATAAATATTTCATTCTTCACTCATTCTTTCTCATGTAGTCATTCAGTAAGTATTGAACTTCTCCTTTGTGTCAAGTATTAAAGGTCACTGCACCGTTCAACATGATAGTCACTAACCACATGTGGCTACTGAAATATAAAATAATTAAAAAACAATTAAAAATTCAGTCTTTCATTTCCACTGACCACTTTCAAGTGCTCAATAGTGACATGTGGCTAGTAGCTTCTGTATTAGACAAAATAAATGTACAACACTTCTATCACTGCAGTTCTACTAGAGGGCACTGTTATAGACCATGAGAAAATCAACAGTATGAAGCACAGAAGGGGTGTCAGAGGCACTTTTGGACTAAAGTGCTTTACTAGCTCTGTAGGGCATCTGCTTATGATATAAAATACAGACTGTAGTGGCACCTGGCTGGGCCCCAGGGTGTGGTTCCAGAGAGAGCCTGTCTTTGTCTGAGATCCAGGGGTTGGGTCTTCTGCAGGAAACAATCTAGTTTCTAGACTGGGGTCCAGAGGACCCCGGAGGTATCAAGCCAGTCTAGAAACAAATTAGCCTTAAGACTTGTGAAGTAGAGAGTTATTATCCTCAGAAATTCTCTATGTTTTTGGCTCATTCTTTTGGATATAAAAATAATGATTTTCAAAGATGTCTAAAACAGAAACATATATGTAAATACCCGGTTCATCTTCTGAAGAGAGAGAATGATGCTTTCTTTTTCTTTTAGGCATATGCCTTTCTTCCTCTTCAACCTGGAATTAAGAATGACTATATCAAAGGCCACAGAATCTTGATTCAAATAAACTGAAACAGGAGCACACTGTACTAGATTCTAACCTTTGGAATAAGTTGATATATAAATTTTTTAAAAATCTAGAAAACTTGGCCAGGTGCGGTGGCTCACGCCTGTAATCCCAGCACTTTGGGAGGCCAAGGTGGGTGGATCACGAGGTCAGGAGATCAAGACCATCCTGGCTAACACAGTGAAACCCTGTCTCTACTAAAAATACAGAAAAAAATTAGCCAGGCGTGGTGGCAGGTGCCTGTAGTCCTAGCTACTTGGGAGGCTGAGGCAGGAGAATGGTGTAAACCCCGGAGGCAGAGCTTGCAGTGAGGAGCATTCACGCCACTGCACTCCAGCTCGTGCAACAGAGCGAGACTCTGTTTCAAAAAAAAAAAAAAAAAAAAATCGAAACACTTGAGATTTAGATTTGGATTAGACTAATTTTGTAAGATTTAGTCTCTTTTCTGGGTTTGAATGTGAATTCATAAAAAAACATGCTGTTTCTAGCTACATACTGTATATTTCAATAATTCTAAAACACGTTTAAAAAATTACTTATCATTTCACCATTTCTGAAGTCAAGCTATATATATCTTACAACTGACGGCACATCACAATTAGTATTTTTCTACTGTCTTAGTGGCTTATTAAAAATGGACTTCTTATGGTTGATGAAAGGTGCATGAAAAACCATTCTGACTGTACAACATGGACACTTCCAAACAGTCCTGGGAACTGCCAAATTGCCTAAACATTGAAAGGGCATATACAGGTAAAAGTGACATGTGGAACTCTCAGTATACCCATTAATATTTAATTTATACAAAGAAGTAAAGCCTTTCTAAAGCCCTTCTTTGTGTACAGTGAAAATATTATGTATAAAATATCAAACACTTGAGTTTATTAAAATGCACCTCTTTAGGATCTGCTTCAACACTGTGACCGCTTATGGCTTCTGCGTTGTCTTTTCTACCACTGGATATCTCTGAGTAATAAATACAAAAAAGAAAAAAAAAATCTTAAATATTTTTATATTCCAATACTTATTTTAGGTGTGTGTTAGGGGGCTGGGAGAAAACTGAGTTAGTAACTTTATTGAGTACCAGTTATATACAGGGCATTGTGGTAGATAGTCACAAATGATTTTTGATGGGATCCTCCACACAACTCCGTCAGTTAAATTCTCTTTTTTCCACTTGTAGATGTGAGGGAATGGGGTTCAAGGAGGTCAGTAACATGTCTGGGGTAACAACACTGGACTTTACACAGAAGACTTCAAGGCCCTTCCCCCCAGTTTGTGTAGCAACACAGTATTAAGAAGCATCAGTGAAAATAAGGAATCACTGCATTATAATCATCAGGCTAACAAACATTCACCAAACAATACCAAATACGGGAGATGGTGTGGAGTGACAACTGGTACACCACTTGGGGTCAATTTAGCACACGCAGTAAAGTTGAAGAGGTGCCTATAACTGAGCAATTCCATACCCAGAATTACAAGTACACTACATAAGCACTGGGAAAGGTATGAGAACATACACAGTAGCATTCTTTGTAATTGGGAAAAGTTTCAAAATACCTACATGTGCAAGATAATGTACAAATGAAGCAAAAAATACTAACTGTGGTATATTCAAAAGCAATTAAAATAACTGTTAATACAAATCAACAGAACATCTTAGAACACTGCAGAATGAGCAAATAAGGTGGGGAGGGTTTATGTAATGTGAGACCACATATTTACCTAAAGCAGGCAACATAAGTTACATATTGTTTATGGACCTATATATAATTAATGCAGAATAGCAGTTCCTTTTGGAGTGGGATTAAAGGGAAAGAGATTGGGATTGGGAAGGGGTAAATGGGGATTCCACCATAACTGTAACATTTTTTAAAAGGTATGTGAAGCAAATATACTAAATTGTAAAATAGGGCAAAACTAGGTTGGGGGCACATAGGTGTTTATTACTGCTTTACTTTTGTTTGAAATATGGTATATGTTATAAAAATAACTGTCTAAGTAAAGAAGCCTCTTTCCCCACTCTTATAATAGGAAATTAACAAAATTAGTAGGCATCAAGAAAATTCTATGTTCTGTTTGAGAAGGGAATTATCTGTCGAATTGGCAGCCTGCACGGGTTGTGTGGCCACCAGACCTCACCCCTGTGAGAAGACCCACATAAATGTGACATCCTTGATATGCTACCCTCCTAAACTGCCTGTCAGAAGTTAACACATTTCACAGTTTGGTACTTGCAATCCACAGGGGGCTATGCGTTTTGTATTTATGTTGGATTGAGTCAACTGGGAGACTAATGGCAAAGTTCTAGTAGCTATTTAAAGCAAGACATCACTTTTAAGCTGTATGGCTTGGAATAAGTCACCTGGCCTAAGACTCGTTCTCCTCAACTATAGGAGTGATGCTGTTAACTATCACTTTACTGAATTATTATGAACTAAATGAGAGAAAATATGTAAAATAATTAACACAAGGCCTGGTATACAGGCCACACTCAATAAATGGTAACTATAATTAATATTAAAACTATAACTATGAAATTCATTAACTTACCTCCTTTGTTATAAGATTCGCTACGACTTTCATTTGTTCTGAAGCCTGAATTTTCAACCTAAATACACAATATAAAAGATATTTATGGATAGTCTCACAAAAAATTTAAAGGCAAAAAGAAAGAGAGAGGAGAGAAGGTAATTTACATAACCTGGCTATTTGTACAAATGCCAAAAGGAATTGGGGTACATATTCTTTTTAATTTCACCCAGAAGCTCAAAAGCATGCAGCACCTTCTTTTTGAAAAAGTTTCAGTTTAACAAATTATTGTGCTTATTCTCCCTGTCCTTAAAGCAGCCAATGGTAAAAGAGTAAGAATAAATAAGAGAAAAATTTTCTGAATTCCATAAATTTCCCTTCCCATCCAAATCCTGCATGGTTTTCTTTTTTCTTTATTTAAAAACTCTATAGGATTCTGTAATAAGATTTCCTATTTGGCAAATCTTATCAATTCTACTGTTTTTCTTTTTTTAAACTGAGTGGAAAGGCTCGGAATATCCTATAATATCCTAAGTCCTAGCTATAGGCTTTTGTACAAATTTGGAAAGGACATTTATGCTCGACTGCTGGTGGACTCAGGGGACTGAGATAGGATGAAGAACACGCCAGCTGGCTCAGTAAGCTCCAACCCCATTTAAAGTCTTTTTAACTTTTAAAATGTATTTTATTTAAAAAAAAATTGTTTTTAAATAAAAAAATTATGCTATGTTGCCCAGGCTGGACCCAAATTCCTGGGCTCAAGTGATCCTCCCACCTCAACTTCCTCAGGAGCTGGGACTATAGGCCGTGACACTGTGTCCAGCCATAATCTTTTTAACTCTTGGATGGCAAACTTGAACCACACCAAGTGGTGCTTTTCTCTTTCTTCTTATTCAGCATATGGTGTATGAGTTTCTAGCTACAAAACAGGGTGCTTGATGAGGAAGTACTCTGATCCCACAGTTCACTGATAGTACCCCAATTCCTCTAGGGGCATTGGAAAGAATGCAGTTGTCTGCACATTTGGAAACATTTTATAAAATGTTCACTCCTGGTACAATACAAGGTTCCTTATAAATATATTAAGATAGAAAGACCAAAAACAAGACTCTTTCAAGAATGAACGGGATTATGAGAGCCACATCTGGGAAAAATAT
Source organism: Hylobates moloch (assembly GCF_009828535.3). NCBI lineage: Eukaryota > Metazoa > Chordata > Mammalia > Primates > Hylobatidae > Hylobates > Hylobates moloch. Next base: position 72,093,960 of record NW_026652292.1, on the reverse strand, counting down.
GTACACATAGCAGTTACAGGTTAGTATCTTGAGAAAAGCTTTCTAAAAACATAAAGTGAAATTTAATTCTCAAACTAAAATCTATTTTGTCTATAGCACCAGGATGATTTAAGACATCAAAATCCAATTTTCAATCCCGTTATAATAATAAACAATAGCAAGTTCAAAGTTCTTCGTCAGTGGGTATAGGTGAACATGGAAAAGAGCTAGTGAAAGCTGCTGTCAGGATGCTGAACTCAAATGAAGAGTACACTACCAAACGCCTTCTGGCTACTACAGAAATACACAGGCAACCCCTCCAGATGGCTCCTCCTCAATAGCGCTCCAAAAAAATAAAATAAAAAAATCCAATAACCACAAAAATCAAAACCATTACAGTGACTTACATTTAGTAATTCATTCACCAACAAAGGCTCCCTCTGGAGTTCAGCTGTTCAAAAATAAAAACGAGATGTAAAGAAACTGAATATTGTGTCTGAAATGCAGAGAAACAAATTTGAAGATTTTTAGGATAGGGAACATACCCTATGTCACCAAGTGGCTTAGCTGCTTTCATAAATTATAAAAATCTGACCACTTATTTCCCACAATCAATCCATGTTGTACTACCAGAATATACTACCAGAAAAAGACAACAGAAATTAATGTTGCCTGCATTTTTATAATAATGGTAGTGGTATCTTAAATCACTATAGTGATTTAACTATGTTGGTGATCTGAAGCTTAGAAAAAAAGTAAAAGACCTTAATGTAGCTGTTAGGCTGCAGTATAACACTGGTTCATTTAAAATAATAGCGTCAAATGAAAAGTTAGATCCTATCCCCTCAAACAGCAATGGTCTGTTTATATTCTTTGGAAACATGAAGTACAAAGTCTACTGTTTCTACTCAACAATGACAGAACACACATTTTTCTTTTAAACAACTTCCTTTTACGTAAGTAGATCTCTTACTGAACTGTCCCTAAACACAGTAAAGTTATCTGAAATATAACTGTGGGAACAATGGACTTCAGAATCCAAAAATGTTAGCTTCTTGACAATTAACAAATGAGAAGTTAATTATTTGTAGTATAAAACACCCATGCACATTTTAACTAATGTATCTGTCCAAGTTTTGAATAGATTAGTCATCTTCAGGGTTTTAACATGTCAGTATAAATGACTTACCAAGCCTTGGTGTGGTCTTCCAGGACTGGCTGACACTTCTTATGAGTCTTCTGAGACCCTTTCAGATGGTTTTGTGTAAGAAGCTCCTCAACTGCTCCCACTCCCCAAACCTCCCCAGATAGTCATGGGTGAGGGTTTATATGCACTATTCACTTAATCTGAATCATTCCACATCTATTGCCCTTCTCTTTGCCTTGTACACCTAATGCATACCTACTCATTATTCAATATTTAGCCCCAAATGAGTAACAAGTACTTATAAAAATTCAAAACATATACAGGTTGAGCATCCCAAATTAAAAAATGAGAAGTCTGAAATGCTCCAAAATCTGAAATTCTTTGAGTGCCAACATGACTCTCAAAGGAAAGGCTCACTGGAACTTTCAACTTTGAATTTTTAGATATGGGATGCTCAATGAGGTATAATGCACATATTCCCAAACCCTAAGAAATCTGAAATTCGAAATACTTCCGATCCCAAGCCTTTTGGATTAGGGATACTTAACCTGTATATTCTTTGACCCTCCCTCCCCCAATCCAATTTTATGAAAATACTTGGTAAAACACATGTAGTGATATGCATTATGAAAGTTCATTGCAGCCCTGTAACAGTAGAAACCTCGAGGCCACTAAAAGATCTAAAACTCGTATTGGGGATGATTATTTAGCTATTAAAACAAAGAAAGTGGATCTGTATATGCTAATAAAGTAATGATGGGTGCCTGCAATACATGGTCAAGTGAAAAAAAATTCTAGAACAATATAAATATAATTTTATTGTACCGAAGGTGTTTATAGGGAGTGGGAAACTTTTTATGCATTTCTGTATATCTTACTTTCTATAATTAAAGGAGAGGGGTGGGGGAAGAGATTGATTGAGCCAACACAAGTCTTCCCTGAGGCCCTACCTCAGGGAAGCTGACTCCCACAGTCAAGGACGTATCTTTATTATAGTACCTTACTTATTTGCACGTTGATTTCAGTGAATGACTTATTTCCATCAGTCATTTCCATGTTGATTTCCCTAGTACTCACAGGTAGCAGACTTGATGTTTGTCAGGGAAATAATTTAAAGAGCCAATCCAACTACAGTAGACATTACAGTTGCCCTCCTGGCACCTTTCCCAAGAGCCCAGACTGTGGTCTGGAATACCATGTGGATCCAGGAACAGAGCACCTGACTTAAGTCAACTAGTAAGCTACATTCCTCTGGTCACAGTAATTAGTTTAGGGTGGACACATGTACTTATGCTAAATCAGAATAAGTCTCAGGATTTCGGCCAGGAATGGTAAGCCAAAGCTAAAAATAGAGGCTATGAATGAGAAAGCAATGACCCTTATTCAGGGGATGAGGAAGAAGATATAAAATGGAGTTTCTACTAGATGTGTCTTTGGAACTATCTGCATCCTCTTGGATTATGCTTTACCTGAATTTTTCAGTTTTGTGAGCTAATAAAGTCCCTTTAAGGACATACCTATAGAGTTTTTTGTTAGAAGTATTTACAATAAAAATCACCCTGACTGTTTATTCCACCTGACTTGCATGGACATTTTAACATTGTGGAAAAAAATGGAGGACTGGCTTAAATTTGGTCACATACTCTATAGTTCCTAGTACTTAAAAAAAATATATTGTGGGAATCGGAAGAAAATACACAATTATGTTTGCAATACAAACTAGAAATAATTCCTCACTGTCACAGTTCTTCTCAATTCCATTTCCTTAAGCCAATATGGTCCAGCCTCTCTGGGGAATTCCTGAGACTTTCCATCAAGGAATCCACAAGGGCCAAACTAACATTATTTGTCTTACAGACTCATGAGTGCTCAATGGAATTTTCCAGAGGCCAAGATGTACCCATAATTATCTGAAAAGGCTACTAAAACCCAACCATTGGCCGGGCGCAGCGGCTTGCAGTGGCTCACGCATGTAATCCCAGCACTTTGGGAGGCCAAGGCGGGCAGATCACGAGGTCAGGAGATCAAGACCATCCTGGCCAATATGGTGAAACCCCATCTCTACTAAAAATACAAAAATTAGCTGGGCACGGTGGTGTGTGCCTGTAATCCCAGCTACTCAGGAGGCTGAGGCAGGAGAATAGCTTGAACCAGGGAGTCGGAGGTTGCAGTGAGCCGAGACTGCGCCACTGTACTCCAACCTGGCGACAGAGTGAGACTCCGTCTCAAACAAAACAAAACAAAACAAAATAAAACAAAACAAAAAACAAAAACCCAACCATCTATCTGTAATGTTGGATTTTCTTCATTTACTTTAACCAAAAAAATAAATAGCAACAGGACTGAATGTGAAAATAGATATGAGAAACAGCTGTTTTTTATTAAGCCAGACTTAAAGGGATTTGCAAAAATGCAAAACAATGTCACTTTTATCACTTAATTGGGTTGTTTTGGAGAATCTAGCTATTTTTCATGAAAAAAGAGTTGTTAACTTATAGTGAGTTAATTATATTAAGAGTGACATAACATTTACTTTTCTCAATTTTAATTTCTTATTTGGCAAATGTCAACAGGTATAAGCCATATAACAAAATCTCTTTGGGGTCTTCGGTAATTTTTCAGTAATTTTTGGTCCTTGAGACCAAAATGTTTAAGAGCTCCTGCCTTTATCCTTTCTGATATTGAGGCTCTCCTTTAAAATCTGTAGTCCACAGTGAAGAATGTTGCACAGAGAGACTAAGAAGAGGTTATATAAGCTGAGAGTAGTCTCTGTGCAGCCACTGGGGCAAAAGCCTGAGCAAGAGACAAGAGCAAATGGTGTAAAGTGGGCCCTTATGCTCAGACTAGCCTTTTGGAAGTGAGCTGCAATAGCGTCTGGGGACAGGCAGGGGTATGGAGAAACATTTCTGAGATAGAGCAAGCGTTTGCTCCAAAACAACTTCCGTTTTGCATTATTATTTGGGGGTGATCAGATTTTAAACAATTACCCTACATAAGGTTGATTGACATTTCGTGAGGAAAAGTATATGTTAAAAATAAAATAGTAAAGAATTCTCCCTAATCTATTTTAAAAAGTGAGAGGCAAATTAATAGAGCCTGTATGTTATTATGCATCAGCTATTGAATTTTAGAAAGGTAATACCACATGCAAGGCAAAAACAAAAACAATGTGAACAGCCATTCTAAGGAGCTCACCTATTCCACTTGGCTTGCCCCCACACAGACTTTCTGGTGGTGCCAGAATTTCACGATTTTTCTCTTCCTCTGAAGGCACATAAGCCTAAAAAATCCAAAGCACGATAAAAATAAGTTAACCAGGGTTTTTACAAGAAGACTAACCTCAAGTGAATTAAACAAAAAACACAGCATCCTGAAACAATATAAAAGCCTATCTTCAAGAGTACACAGAACTTAAAAATAAATACATCAACCTTTAAAAACAAAGCCAAAAAATCAATTTAATCTCGTATTTCATTCGTCAATGGGTCTTCACCTATTGCTTTAAAGGTAAAACCCCAACTCAGCACACCACACAAGACTCTTCCTGATGGGCTCCCACACCCTTCCAGGCTTAAGTCTCACCACAGCTCACCGTGAACCACTGCAATGCCTGAGACACACCATGTGCCCTCCTGTCTCTGAGTCTAGAACACAACATTCTCTTTGCTTGGAAGGCTTTCTTTTTTTTCTCCTCTGGGAAATTTCCCACTCTACTTTCAAAATTCTATTCCAGTATCCTCCTTGCAAGCCCTCCTGTCTACCTGCCTATTGCTACTATTGGGCAAGTTGTGTTTCCTCTGTAGTGTTCATAACCCCCATGTTCACTGCTGTCTTGTCACATATACTTGGATGGTGCCTTGAGATCAGGCTAGAAAGAGGATATAGAGACTAAATTGTGTAAAGCACCAAAGCCATGCTTAAAAAAAAAAAAAAAAGCAGATTTTCTTCTAAGCATGATGGGAAGCCACCACAAATTTTAAGCAGAGCACGGACAGGGCCTAAGTTATGTTTCTAAAGACTACCTGCAGGACTGTGTGAATCACACCAGAGGAGGGCTGGAGCGAAATAAGCCTAATGGAGAGGCTACTGAAGTAGTGGCTTAGGGTGGTGACTGTAGAAACAGAAATAGATGGACTTATGTTATATTTTGGAAATGGAACCTGTAAGAAATGGCGATAGATTAAATGTGGGATGACGGAGAAACTGAGGGTGACTCTTGTGTTTCTGGCTTGAGTAAATGGAACTGATGATGGCACTATTTACTAAGATTACTGAGGTTCTTAGCTTTCTCCCCCACAGGATATGGCAATAACAACACTAAGTGTCATAAGTACAATGAGAACAGGAGCTATATACCACATAAGTATATATATGTGTATATGTGATGAAACAGTATTTAATCACTTACAGTTCAGCACAGCTGAATTATAAGCCATACCTCCATTTTCAAGTTGGCTTTCAGTTCCAATCCTCCCAAAACATTCAGTGGAGACTCTTCATTGCCTAATAAAATTCAAGCCATTTAGTACAATTTAAGAATTTGCTTGCAAAATACACCCAGGGTCAAAAAGTAATGGAATGTGGTTATCTGACATGCCGTGCCACCTTCCTTTTCTGGTTTATTTTGCTGTCAGTAGAAAATGATCAAAAGGAATATGTTGTATAAAAAGAATCTAGATGAAAGGCAGGCATTATCTGCCCATTTTGGGTGAGTGAAATTCTTATTTGCACAGTAAGATAACTGCCCAGAAAGAATGACAAAAGTATTATCTGTGGAGACATCTTCATTTCCAAGTATTTTTCTGCAGTGATCTCCATCAAGTTTGTTCTTAAAAATATTCTGAGTCACTAAGGTCTATTCTCAGTAAAGGTGATTTATTAACAGATTCACCTTACTTGCTTCACACTGAACACAGAAAAATTGAACACAAAGTTAAACTGTGAGGTAGACAAAAAGAAAAAATTTTCTCAGGTGGAAAGATTCAGTTCTGCTCTGGTCTTGCCTCTTTCTTATATCCTTCTGTAGATTGTGTAGAAGCTTCTGTGGAAACCCTTCTACTTTCACTTCTTCAGGAAAAAAGGAGGAATGAGTAATTGTAGCAATGATTGAGTCATAAAAACTTCTGGAGCATTCAATTTACTCCAGGCTAAATTCAACAGAAACTTGTAAAGTTACTTGTTTCAACCCTTGGAGCATTTCTTAAAGTCTCCTAAGTCTCTATAATACAAGACTAAATCTATTGGCCTCAGCTTCCTGAGACTGGGTTAGATGATGGCTAAGGTCTATTTCAGTTAAAAGTCCAGGATGCTACAATTTATATAGCCAGAGTGGAAAAGAATTCTTCTGCCCCTTCAAGTCCAGCCCATGAGGACCCTTTGGTTCCTACAGCATCCTGTGCTTAATCCCAGTCTATGCAATTGTCATGCTTTAAAGTGTCACTGTCCACTTTTCTCCTATCTGGACTGGTATAAAGTATCTGAAGTTGGACCGTATAAGGCACGACTGAGATAATATCTTTGAAAGTTATTAACTATTTCTAAAAGACCAGAACTGTCCAAAATCTGTCAGCAGGGAAAAATGTTTCTTTTCACTTTCAAATATATTCTAAACTAGAAACTCATTTCATCTGAAAAACAAGCTCAGTTAAAAATAACATGCTCCTTTGATTCAAAGGAACCAACAGACTGAACAAATAAATACTGCAAACCTATAATCAGATGAGGGTTGGAATCGTGTTTGCCTTTGTATTATGATCCCACCTTATTATCCCCATTTTATACAACAAGAAATGGAGGCTCGGAAACTGATTTTTCCTCTAAAAGTCACCTGAGGCCCATGAACGCTATTTAAATTTTCTGACCCTATTTCCTCATTTGTAAAATGAGGGTGGTAAAAAAAAAATATGTTGCTTTCATTGGGTTGTGGTAGGGTACTCTTCTTTTTGATTGACAAGAAACCTGTAGGTCAAAGAGGTTTAGTAAGTTGCAGCAGTCATGTAAATACAATGTGGACTTCCCATGCCTCAGCCTCCTGCTTTTTCTCTCCCCACACATGAGAAATGGGCCAAAGGTTTTAAACTTTTAAACACAAGTAGCTTTTAGAGAAGTTTGACCTTCAAGTTTGATGAGTTATTTTGCAACATTATGATATGATAAAAAAATTTATAGATATTTTGTCTTTCTGGAACCAAAACCATCTTTTGGAAGACTGTCCTAAATGCACTCTGTTGTACAATCATCCTTGTAAAATGTTAAAATTTGCAATTAGGTACAGATTCTCACCTATGTCACACACATTTTCTTCAGAAGACACAGTAACCACTGTGTCTCCTTCCTCAGGAAATGATTTCCTTGTGCTGTTACCATCTCTTGTTTTCTCAGCAGATGCTTGATCAGTCCATTTGCCACTATAATCACTCTTTATAGTCAAGTCCTGCTCACATTTAGGAGCCAACAGAGCTACACTGTAGGTAGCTGGAAGGATCATTGTGTGGGAAGGAGCAATTTTTGATTCTTGGCCAGTAATACATTTGGTGGTACTGGTTTTCAAGTTGTGTTCAGGCCCCTGCTGCTCAGTAGGAAGAAGGGAAGGCTCAGCCACGGTGCCTTGAACAGGTGGCATGTCATCAGCTTTTATAGCACCGGTATTTACTGCTGCCAAATAGCGAATACTGACAGAGGGATCCTTAGCCGTCTGCCCAGACATCTGTTCTGGTCCTCTCAGGTGGGCAGGTGAGTTAGCATTCCCCTCTAAGCCCCTTCCTGTTGAATAACTTGCTGTGCTACTGCCCCCTGCTGTCCCTGTCTCTGGGCTGTTATCTTCTTTCTGAAGGGAGTTCAACAATACATTCTTCTCTTCTGCATTTATGAGGTGTAAAGTGCTCTCTTTCTGTCCTCTTCCTGCCAATGGTCCGATTTCGGGGCACTCCTTGCCATGCTTCTCTTCTTTTTCCGCACAAACAGCACTTGGATGGCCTTGCCCTGCAGAGGGCTTGTGGACTGATGGCCCGTTGTGCCCCTCCTCGGTGCTCACTGCCAACACGGGACCCAGTTCTTTGCCTCCCCTGACTGGCCCAGGACACCGACAGTTATTCTCAGCAATCAGGCTGGGCATGGGGACCTTGTGCTTGCTCACTTCTGTGGCTGACAGGTCACCGTTTCCTTCTGGGTTGTCTGCAGTCAGCTGATTCTCTTCATGTCTGTCAATGCTGGCAGAAATTGGCACACATTCTGCTGTGCTGGTGGAGATGATGGCGGCATCACTCAAGTCTTCCACTCTTGTGATGGTGAGCCGATCTTCATCCTGGAGGACAGCACCAATCATGACTGCTTCACACCCTTCAGAGGTGCTTGTGGAAATCATGGCAGTGTCACCCATCTCTTCCGCTGGTGTGACTGAGGGGTGGCCTTCCTCTTGAGGGACAGCACTGGACACTGGGCCCTCACAGTCTTCCACCGAGCTCGTGGAGATGATGGCACTCCCGTCTTTTTCTTCCATGACTGTACCAGCTCGCTCATTTTCACTTTCAACAACTACACCGGAAACAGAAGCCTCACATTCTTCTGCTATGCTAGTGGAAATGAGAGCACATTCATCCTTCTCCTCCTTGCTGGTTGAGGCAAGAGGACTTTCAGCTTCTGGGGGTGCACTGGGCATAGGCCCCTCAAAGTCGGCGGTGCTTATCAAGACTGGACCTGTAGCCCTTTCTTCCACTGCTGCAGCAACTGGCTGGAGACTTTCAGCACACTTGATGGTTGTTGCACTGGAGATAGGCACTTCGAATTCTTCCCCTATGCTTGTGGAAATCATGGCACACTCATCTTTCTCTTCACTTCTGCTGGCAGTGAGTTGGCTGTCATCTCCTGAGACTGCACTGGGCATGGGGGCCTCAAATTCTTCTGTGTTTACTCTGGTACCTTCCATATTTTGTTCAGTTCTCAGAGCATCTGAGTGACCTCCTTCCACATCTGTAATTGCGCTTACCTGAGGGGTGTAATCATTTGTGGTACTGGTGGAAATAACCAAGCCTTTGCCTTGATTTTTACCCCCAGCTAAGCTATTCTGGTTGGTAATATCATCACTGGCTGTAGTTGCCATGAGACCATCACACTCTTCATTTTCCACAGAGGTGATGATGTCCTCATCTTCTTTTCCACTTGGTGATGTGTGGGCAACTTCACATTCTGGGACTTCACCAGATACAAGAACATCGTAACTACCCCCGACAAGGCCAGTGGAAATAGTGGTATCTTCAACTTTTTCGAGCTGACTGTCACTTTGATCAGATGCAGCACTAGTCATAGGACCCTCACAACCTCCTGGAACTGGTGTCACTTCATCCTTTCTTGAGACTGCACTGGTCACACTGCTTTCTACAATCCCTTTTGCACTGGAGCAGATATCTGTGTCTTTACTTTCTTTCTCTGTGCCACTCATGCTGTCAACATTATTTTCATTTGCATTCATGATGGTAGCTCCAGCCTCAGCTTCCACATGCTCTACCACAGTACCAATCTGACTGTCCCCTTCTGCACTTTCACAAATCAATACCCCTTCACTTTCTTCTCCTAACCCTGTACAAGTTGAAGCATGCCCAATTTCATTTCCTCTTCCAGTACTAGTCACAACATCCTCCCCTTCCTCATCTTCCTCTTTTGCGCCTGTGCTAGTCACAATGCCTTCATCATCACAAGGACCAGCAGCAACTAATGGTACATTAGTGCCTTCTTTGGCTACTGTGCTGTCCATCGCACTCTCTCCATTTTCTTCTGATTCAGAACTTATAGCAAAGCCTTCGCTGCTATCTTCTGAACCTGTGCAACTTGCTGGCCCCTCTCCATCTTCTGTTATCCCCGTGCTGGTGACTGCACTCTCACCTTCTGTACCATCATTCACAGAACCATCTCCTTCTTGGCTGGCGCTTGTTCCTGGTGGTGCATCATTATCTCCCAGGACAACACCTGCACCTGTAACCATGCGTTCCTCCCGGGGCCCTGCTCCAGTTACTGAGCAGATCACAAAGTTATCGCTTCTGCCTTCTGCTCCTGTACATGTCACAGTGCCCTCTGTTTCTTTTTTGGGACCCATTCTCATCATATTTCCCTGGGAGCCATCCACCTCTTCACTGCTTATAGATCCTGCTCTTATTTCTGTTCCAGCACTTGTGACTGCTCCATCACTTTCAACTTCACTAATAAAAGTAATAGTTCCTTCAACTATTTCTGAGTCTCTACTTAAAGAACCATCACATTTTTCTTCAGAGCCTGCACTGGTTACAGCATCATCCTTTTCCTCTGTCACAACGCTATTTACATTGGCTTCGATTTGAACTGCGTGCACAGACAGTAGGTCTGCTGCTCTGTCCTCAGATTCAGCCACAGCACACTCCCCACTTTCCCCTTCCTTAGTGCTTGTGAGGAAGGTTTCACTTTCAGCAAACCCCTCTGTGACAACAGCCCCACCTTCTTCAGCTGCAGCAAAAACAGTGCATTCACTGGCTTCTGCACCAACATGAAGAGGATTATTTCTGGAATGTGTTCCTATTATGAGGCCTTCGTCTGCCTCAATGCTGGTGCAGGGCAAAGCCACCTCACTCTCTCTTGTTTCTGAAGAAGTGGTTGTGGCAGGCCCAGCCTTCACTGGACTTAAAGTGACATCTTTGTCCTTCCCTTCAGTGCTAGTGGCAACAGAAGTCTTTTCTACTCTCCCAGGCCCAGTTGCCACATCCTCAGTTTGTCCGTTCCTTTGGTGTAACACAGAGGGTGCAGAGCCACTTCCAGCACTAGTGTCTACCTCACTGTTTTCATTGCTTCTTTCAACACCAATTGATATGTCTTTTACTTTACCTGGGCCTCTTTTATGCTTAAGTTTGACAGTTTCAGTATATTTTTCTGTACTCAGGCCTACAACATGATCAACAGCAATGCCATCCTTCTTGCCATTCTCTACTGTTGCTTTAACTGTCTGCTTTAAATTGGGCTCTGCATTTAAGTCATTTTCTTTCTTGGCCATGTCCACTAAGCCACCTTCTTTGGTAACATTCTCATTTTCCACAATCACGCCCGTTAACTTGCTTCCAAGAGATATGATTACCTTTCCTTGTTTACCATCCAATAAAGTAGCCTGGTGACCTTCTGGAATGTGTCTTTTGCTAGTGATGCTTGCTTTTGCTGGTGTATCTACTGTGAAACCTTCACCACCTTCTTTGCTGTCACTTGTCTGAAGGACTTCTGATTCCCTAACAGTCAGACTTTGGTTAGGGAGAGCAGAGTGATCCACAGGGGAGGTGCTGGCTGTGCTATCTTCCAAAACAGTTCTTTTGTCAAACAGAGGAATTACATCTGGATCATATGATTCCCTCAGAGGCACAACAGTCACTGAACTTAAGGATGGTGAGGAGTCTAAATTTGTGGAATGCTGAAGAGTGGCATCTCCTTGAGCAACATGTTCTTCAGCAGCTGTGTTTTTCAAATTCTTCTGTACCCTATCATTTTCTGATGGGGCACTCAGTAACATTCTATGAACAGTTTCAGAATCTGTATTCACTTCATTAGTTCCTCTATGAATGGGTTCTTTCTCCCCAGGGTTCAGTTTGGATGCAGCACTTTGGATATGCATTTTCTTGGTCAAGGTGCTTCTATGGTCAGCATGCTTTTCAGAATTATTAATTCCTGTTCCACGGCCTGGCTTATAAGTTGGAGCTGTTGTTTTTGAATCTGCTGTGCAAGTTCTCAATTCATCCTTTTGAACTGTGGCAGAAGTTTTTTGTTTCATATTTTCAGAGTCAATCTCTTGCTGAGAATTATTATTGCGGTTGTCTTGGGTTTTAGATACTTCAAACACATTTTCAACACCTGGCTCAGAATCAATTTCCATTGGCTCTTGTTCAGGGATCAATGTCATATCACCACTTTTTTTTGGTCTCTGAAGGGAGGAACCGCTGGGAGTGCTCAAAGTGTTTGCTGCTAACTTTTCTTCTCCTTTGGCCATTTCTTGTGACAAGCTTCCTCTCCGATTTTCACACAACCTTCTACTTAATTTCTTTTCCATAAGTGAACTATTACCTCTGGCCTTTTCATGATTGCTGTCAACTTCTTTACCATCCTTGTCATCTGATTTATTTTCTTCCTTCTTTTTTATGTCTTTACTACCATGCTTTAAGCTTCTGCTTTTGTGGCCATCTGACAACTTTCTCTCAAGCCTGGTGGAAGCAGAGTCTTTATCACTCTTATATTTCTCCTTTGCTAATGGTAACTTGGCTCTATGACTAGAATCCTTCTGTGTACTATGTGCTGAAGAAGAAGCAGTCTCTAATACAGGTTCAACACCAGTTTCTTCAAAAGGTTTGTCTTCAACTTTAGACTTACGCTGTTTTTCTGAGTCATTTTCTTCTGTGTTCTTCTCTTTGTCTGGTTTTGGAGTGGTTGCCTGTTTTGTGGCACCTTCTTGTAATTCTGTTTCTACTACTTTTAACTGTTTGCCTTGATTTTTTGATTTAGACTTCAACACAAGTTTCTCTTCTAACAAGCTCTTTGTTCGTCGTTTCTCCTTGTGAACAACCTCTTCTGGTTTCCAATTACTATCCATGTTAGTGGAGTCCATATCACACTTATCTTCCGAGTAACTTTCACTTCTTCTTTGTAATGTGATACCATGTTGTTTGGAACCCAGAAAATCTTTCTGAATTTTAGAATCACTTGACCTTCTTGATTTGTGCTCTGTCTTAGTTTTTTCAGCTGACAAGCGTCTCTCTTTTTTGTTGTTTTCTTTACGAACATTCTCATCTGTTTTTATAATATATTCAGAAACTGGCTTTCCATCTTTGCCTAATACTGATAATTTCCTTTCATTCCTATGTTTACTTTTTCGTTCAGCTTTATCATCTGAAGAAAGCTTTGTTTGTTGACTTTGCTTTTGAATATTTTCCTCTACTTTTAAACATTTCTCAGAAGAGTGAAGCTCAGTCTCATCACCTGTTTTATGCATACAATCACCTTTATATTTATGTTTCACAGACAATTTGTCTTCCGATGGAGTTTTCTCTCTTTCAGGCTTCTCCTTGGAGGATTTCACCTCTTTCTTAAGTAGGCTTTTCAAATGTGGTGTTTCAGAATCATCTTTCTTTAGATGCTTTTCATTTTTAAGCGTGCTTTTCTGTTTCTGGGGCTCTTCGGTGCAAATTTCTGAGCGTTCTACTTGCCTTTTTACATCTCTTGTGTCAGTCTCTTCCTGTGCCCCCTCCATGATAACAGGGGTAGATGTCCGTCTTTTATGTTCTCTTTCTATTTTGGATTCATTTTTGTTTTCATCAACTACATGCAAAGACTCTGAAAGTCTCCGGGCAGGTTTACTTGGTTCACTTTTTGCATGAACATGCTTCAGCTCCTTTGAAGAAGACATTTTTTCCTTTTCACAATGCTGAAAGAAAATAAAGGTTAAAATATGAGAAATATCAAAATCAATTTTTAGATTAAAACATAACATTTGGGTGGACTTAACATGTTGAGTGCTGTCACATATGTAACATCTCACTTAATTCTTGCAAACAGCCTGTGTAGATGTCAAAAACTCACCTGATTTTAAAAAATAGGTATTATTAACTTGATTTTAAGAAGTTAAATTCCTCAAAGAACTCACAGGAGTTTGCATCAACCACATTTTACAATAAAAAAACTAGTTCTAAACAATATGAACACAATTTTATGAGATTATTTCTCATAGAGATTTATCACAAAATAAAGTTAAATACTTAAAAATATGCCATTAAAACATCAGGAAATTGAAGCTCAGCATGATTCTATAACTTGACACTCAGACCACAAGTAGGTGTGTTAGAAATGAGTTTAGATTATTTCATTCCGAGTCTAGTACTCCTTCTAGTATATCACAGGCACTGACTTGTCTATGAATTCTTCAATTCTGAATCACTAGAGCTCACTAATGCTCAGTACTCAATAATAAATATAAGCTGAATAAATGACAGTCCAATGTCCTTTTCAGTCAAAAACATAATACATGAAGCAATTTAAAATTGAAATATACTGAAATATAGATTTCCTATATTTTAATTTAGAAAGTTGAATTATGTACGGAAACCTCATGAATTTAGGCTACTTGTACAACATTCTACACATGAAGCTTCAAATGTACACAATAACTCACAGTAACCATATCATATATAACATATGTATATGTTTATGTATTCAAAAAAAGATACAGAGAGACAAGAGCATCTAAACCTTCCTCCTGGCCCTGTGTTTTGGCACTAAGTAGGTGATTAATATTAATGAGTGGATGTTGACTAAATCCACTTCAATAATGACTCACTGACTACTAGCTATAATTATTCTTATGCAAATAATGGGCCAAAGTTCTTAGACAGAACTTTGTGCCTCTAGGTCAGTTTAACACTTCATCTCCTTAAATGTCGACACAAAGATTAATGTACTTCTACTAATAATAGGGTCCAGGACATAACAAGACCGTATTAAATAGCTTAAAATAAAATTCCTCAAAGAACTAACAGGAGTTTACATCAACCTAACTTCACAATAAAAAACTAATTCTAAACAATGTGAATACTATTTTATGAGATAATTTCTTATAGAGAATGATCATAAAAGAAAGTTAAATATTTAAAAATATGTCATTAAACCATCACTATATACTTCTAAATACACCTTTAATTTCTGAGTAAATAAATTAAATTTATGTTTGCTGATGATGAACAAATAATCACTAATATTGCTTTTTCCCTCTGGAAATATTAAGATAGTTTAGCCACAGAACTACAGATAATGTGGTTTTCGTAAACAAGAATTTTAAACCAGTGAAAGCAAAAGTTTGTCCCATGAAACTAATCCTGAAAGGGGGAAGAAAACATTGTACATTACTTCTACTGTTTAAAATGATCAAATCTTGGAAACAACCTAAGTGCTAAAATATACGGATATGCTTAAATAAATTATGGTATGTACATTAAATGTAACACTACACAATCATTAAATAATTAGGATGCCTAGAAGGTAACATGAAATGAGTAAAATGTTAAAAACAGTTTGCCAGATTACTTGTTCTCTAAAAAATTATATGGACCTGTGGATAAGGAATGAAAGAGAATAAAAAGGATAATTTGTTATAGTGGAGGGATTTTAGATTTTAATTTTAGCCTCCCTTTTTCTTTTTTTGTCATTACTGGCATTTTTCTTATTGCAATTATAAGAAATGAGAAAAGACAAAAAAAGTAGCTATTACTTAGATAAAAGACAAATATATAAATCAACTCAACAAAATGGGCAATTTGGGACATAACAAAATGGGGTTTCAAAAATGCTGAATGTAAGTGACTTTTTATTTGACTTGAAAAAAGTCAAATTACATTCTAACTTTTATTCCAAAGGAATAAACAGCCTATATCTAACAAAACAGCATTTGAAATGAGGTTTTATTAAGACATACCTCACTTGTTTTAAGGGTTTCTTTGGAATCTTCTTCAGATTGCTGTTTCTTTTTGGAGTTCTCTTCAACATTCCTAAGGGGAAAAGAGTCAAATATAAAGCATGAATCAAATGTGAAAATTTTTCAGGAAGGTTGAAAACAATAAAAATCTTTCCTTTACTATAGTTTTTATTTATCTTATTTTATTATTATTATTTTTTGAGGTGGAGTCTTGCTCTTGTTGCCCAGGCTGGAGTGCAATCACGCAATCTTGGCTCACTGCAATCTCCGCTCCTGAGTTCAAGTAATTCTCCTGCCTCAGCCTCCCAGTTAGCTGGGATTCCAGGCATACACCATAATGCCTGGCTAATTTTGTACTTTTAGTAGAGACAGGGTTTCACCATGTTGGTCAGGCTGGTCTCAAACTCCTGACCTCATGTGATCTACCCGCCTCTGCCTCCCAAAGTGCTGGGATTAAAGGCGTGAGCCACCGTGCCCAGCTGTTTACTATAATTTATACACTTGACTGATAAATGGAGACTTGTTACATTTCAATTTAAATCCTATCAATTATTGGTCAATAAAGGAAAGCACAATCCCAAACGTGGCATGAACTGTTCTTGGTGCTAAAGGAAAGTACAGGTGAAACAAAAATTCCTAATTTGTTGCTTAAAGATGAATGCTTTATGAGACATAATTACACTTCAAAATTACTATCTTTTGAGTAAAGAGGGCAGTCTTATTTATTCAGATCAATAAGGATGAGATGTAATAACAGTAAGAAATTTGAGAGCTTACTACTCTTACCAAGTTCTGCAAATTATCGAATCAGTTATCCTGAAGTCTGTGATAAATTTACATAAATGCAACTTGATGGAATAGCAAAATTGCAGCCCATGGCTCACATGACTTCATAGCTACCCTCAAGGGTCTCTAGCTTTCTAATTCTTAAAAAGTTAACAATGATAATGCAGTGTTAACAAGGAATCTGGCTCAGATTCTGGGTTGGGGGAGAATCATGGAATATTGGTAAAAATAACGGCATGGAAAGACTGGAAATAATAATTCTAAATAAGTGGTTACTGAACGCCAACAAGAGGAATACCTCCAGAGAACTTCTAGAGGATTCATAAACTCTGAAAGTCTAGGGATAACCGTTAGCTTATGCATGTACGTTTTTCAGGGGAGAGGGTCTAAAGCTCTTATCAAATTATCAAAAAGATCTGAGACACCCAAAAATATTAGGATACACTATTTAGAAATGTTATAGATATTAACATTTTGATACTAAACATGAAACCCTAAGGTCCTTCATAAACATGCAGTAACATACACATCCAAAGTACAGCTCTTTACTGCTACTTCAATGCCTCTCTTCTGAAAGCACCCAGAGGAATGTTATAAGGGAAACATGACAAGATAAAATATGTACCTTGAATCTTTTTTTCTCTTTTTGCTTAAGGCTACTTTTTTTTCTAAAACTTTCCGTTCTTTAAGGACTTCTTTAATTCTGGGGGCTTTAGGTTCCAAACTCTTTGTTGATGATTCTTCTAAGTCCACACTACTCCTGCCTAGAAAAGAAGCAATCAATAAAATGTATTTCAGAAAAGTTTTATAAACAGTGTAATATTAATTTTTCATTAAGATTTTTCTAATCATTGTTAAAGCCAAAATGGCTTTAATATTCTTAAGTTGTGCTGGAATAGACATAATATTTTGGATGAAGAAGTCTTATCTCTCTTATTTCAAATGATCACGTAAGTGTATGTGTGACTTCGTATATTACATAGGATTAGTGCCCAGAGGGAATACAATTTTGTTCAACGCAATATTACAGGGAAATGTTTGACATTTTAATTAACATAAGCATAGATTAATTTCATTAATCACCAGCAAGGGTTGATAACTCATGTGTTAACCATCTACTTTCCAGTGATAATTCAATCATTACTGAAAAATAAACTGCTAACAAATGAGTTGCATAAGCTGGTATCAGATAAAATGTTTAATTTAGATTTAGCAATATAATAAAAAAGAAAAATGATGAAACACATGAGATTAAAATGTAAGGAAATCTTCCACATTTGAGACTAGATCATTTTTATTTTATATTCATGTCTCATAAGTAACGTAAGAGTACCTGGAAAATAATGAAATATATGAGATAGTTTAAAATATTAAAAGTTGACATCTATACCTTGACCCTTGGTTTTTGAAGACTTTGTCTTTTCTGCTTTCTGTTTTCGTTTTTCTTCAAGTTTCTCTCTATTGATTTGCCTTCTTAAAAGCCTCTCTTCTTTTTCTTTGGCCTAAAACCACAAAATATCCTAACAGATTATTAGGCAAAGGCAAAAACACACTGAAAAACTGTCTTTTTTAACGTTTTAGTTTACCCTTCAGACATTCTTACAAATTAATGGGCTCTGAAAAAATGCACATACACTACACATATATACACACATTTATCTGTGTGTGTATACATACATATGTATGTGTATGTTTCAATCTGGAAGCTACCAGAATAAAAGAACAGATGTCAAAATTTGCCATTACTCTTTCAGAATGCCATTAAAGAATGGGAAAGGTATTATTTTGGGAAAAAGTGATTAAATAAGCTGGTTGTTTCAATTAAAAAGATAGCTGTGAAAATATCTATGAACATCAAGTATATATAGGTAGGTGTTTATAACTTTCCAACTATTCTTATAGAAAACAGTTGAAATAAAAATTCAAGTGATAGGCTAGTTCTACAACATATATGACTTGCTGGTTATACGCTTGGGACCCAAGGGACTCAGGACTTGCAGCTGTTGTCTTTTACAGCAGAAAGAATTCACAGTCACTGTGCTACTCCCACTATCCCTTTCTGGCCCAGAGTGCCAAAAATCCTAAGCAGGTACATAACTTCTAACCAAGTAAACTTTTCAAAAGATAAGCCTGAAGGAAAGGCTAATCACTAATAGCATTTTGGGGTAGTTTCTTCAAATCATTTTCCTGTGTAACAATATTTCCTGATTCTGAACTTTTCATATTTTACAACTTTTCATATTTTAATGTTTCTGAAATTGTAAGCTATCTTAAAACCAATTTACATACGTAACAATAAGGTAGTAATTTTCTTTAAAAAGCTGTTATTAATTCGGTGGTACATTTTATAATTGGAAATATTTTTGAATCCAAGAAATAGGTAAACAGCACTGCCATCTCAATAGTATGTTAATGGCTGCATACTATATCTTTGCAGGACTGGATCTACACTTGATGTAAACATTTCCATACTGTGAAGCATTTAGGTTGTTACCAGTTTCACTACTACAGGTTGAGCATCCCTCATCTGAAAATCTGAACTGTTTGAGCACTGACATGCTGTCACAAGTGGAAAGTTCCACACCTGACTTCATGTGACAGGTGGCAGTCAAAATGTAGTCAAAACTTTGTTTCATGCACCAAATTATGAAAAACATTGTATAGAATACTCTTCAGGCTATGTGCACAGGTATATAAGAAACACAAAGGAATTTCAGGTTTAGACTTGTGTTCCATCCCTAAGATTTCTCGCTATGTATATGCAAATATTCCAAATTGTGAAAAATTCCAAAATTTGAAACACTTCTGGTCCCACCCATTTCGGATAAGGGATATTCACTTGTATTCGTAATGATGACACAAATATCTCTGCCACATGTTTACATCTACTCTACCTAGTTAAATGAGAAGCTTCCTGAAGGCAAATCCTGTACATCTCTGCTTCATATGCACACCAGTACCTTGCAGATAGACTATTTAAGTTTGTTAACCTGATGTAGTAGGTTAAAATAACAGAACAAACTGGACTTACAATGGACTGTCGTCGTTGTTCTACAGTAAGCTCATCATCAGAATCACTATAGTACTTTGAGTAAAGATATGGTTTGTGGACATACGCATGCCGTACACTTTTTGTTTTTCCTTCACTAGAATCACTAGTTTGAGTTTTTGTTTTATTCAGTTTGTTCTTCTCTTCATCTGTAAGAAAGTTAATAGAAAGAGGAGTATGTCTGTGAATTAGCATAAAATCAACATTATGCTGTACAAGCAGCAAAGGCAAGATCAATTGGAGGTCCAAAAGGGGAAATACCAGGATGTGAAAATTTCAGAAATTGACTTTTAAAAGCTATAATTCATATTTTTCTTATCAGCTTCTCACACATAAATAAGACAAAGAAAAATTAGACATTATAGTTACTTACGCTGTTAAAAGGAAAATTTCAGACAAATTAAATTTAACAGAGTTTTTTGGAGCAAAGAATGATCCATGAATCAGGCATCGGAACCAGGAGAGGTTCTGAGGGCTCTGCTGCGGCAACATCAGCCGTGTGCTTTCACAGGCTCAACACAAAAGCAGAGGAAATACATGACTGGACTGGCTACAGCTAGGTGTGTGCCTTATTTGAATACGATCTGGTGGAAAGTCCCTAGTTAGAGGTTAATTGGAGGTTTCTGATGAGCTAAGTTTAAATTCTGTTTTACTATTTAGACTGGGCTTCAGTTTGCCTTTGTAGGAACCCAAGGCACTGGAGCTATCTCAGCCTAAGCCTCCATCTGCGCCTCAGTGTTCTCTTGACAAACAATTCTTATTTGTCACTGGACTTGATATTTATGCTTTACCATTGTTAAGTTCAACAAATCCACTGGAAGCTGTACTTTAAAGTAAACTTGAGATTTTAATGACCACCTCTGAATTTCTCATTTAGGGAAGAGGTGGGAATCAATAACTGGAAGGTAATTTGCTTCGCTTTGACACAGCAAGAAGAAAAAAAAGTAAACAAGGTTTTCATTTCTTACCATGTACTCTTAAAATAGCCATCTTCTTCTCACTTTTTAAATCCCATACACATAAAATCTAGTCTTATCAGGAAAAAACTTAAGAAGACTCAAAGAGGCAACAAGAATTAATTTTAGTTAGGGCAGAGAAAGTGGAGCGTTCGCAGGATAGGGAGCACTCTTCCTACACAGGTAATGCAGAGCTGACCTCATGAGGACAAATACGGCAATTAGGAAGTACTGCTGCTGCTTTTTTTAGTTTGTGAAATGGAAGAAAACAAAATGGGAGGCACTGAGAAATACATCTATGGAGTTAAAAGCTTATACTTTTTCTCCTCTATGATTTTCTCTCTAGGTAGCCTATCTGAAAGCTAGCAACAAATTTATAAGATGCTCTCTACAGGCAATTGCAAATAAAACTCAATATTTTTATTACTCCTAAACTAATACTCCTAAACAGAATTTAATCACGTGGTAAGAGCAGCATAAGATATTGGTAAGAAGCACAGACTCGGGTTTGAAATCTGCACTGGTGCTCACTAGCTACATGACTGGACAAGACATGGTCTCTCTACGACTTTGTCTCCTTGCCTGTACCTACTTCCTGGGGTTGTTCTGAGGACTACAGGAGTTATTACACGAACGTCCTTAGCACAGTGCCTGGAAGATAGGAAGTGCTCAGGAGAGGTTTTCTGAAAACAACCTGTATTATAAAGAATTCAGCCTTGCCCAGAGAGGTCTGGCCTTTACCATTAGCTTCTGAGAGGTAATCTCTAACCTCTGGAATGCTATGCCTGACTGGAGTGTTTTACAGTGAGAAGGCTCTTGAGTCAAGCTAAACAGTCTAACAATGTGATTTAGGGTTGGAGTGTTGGGTCATGGAGTGAGAGTTTGACCTCTAGAGGGGGTAGAGACTGAGATCAGCCATGTGGGCAGCCAACTCTGACTACATGCTAGAGCCTTGGTAAGAACTTTGGATCCCAAGGCTCTGGTGAACTTCCTCGGGTGGCAATATTCTGCGTATGTTGTCAGACATCAATGCAGAGGAAGTAATTCAAGGGGGAACAACTGGAAGTTACTGTTTGAAACTTTCCTGGACTCTGCCCTCTGTGCCTCTTCCCTTGTCTGATTTTAATCTGGGTACCTTAACTGTAAACAACCATAGCTGTGAGTATACCACCTTTTGGTAAGTTCTATGAGCCCTTTTAGCAAATTATCAAATCTAAAGGCGGTATTAGGGAACGCTGAACTTGCAACTGGTGCCATTAATTTAGGGCAGTGTTGTGGACTATGCTGCCCCCAAATGTGACACACACAAATAAAAAGCATCTTCATATATTTATCTCCTCTAAATTTTAAGTTAATAATCATACTAGGGGATAGAGTTAAGGAATGAAGAACCAAGGGTTGTTGAGATTTAGTAACTTACCAAGCTTGCTCAGACAGACAACTTTGGAGCTGGGACTCAGAAACAAATCTTCCAACTACAAAATCCCATGCTCTTGCTACTATACCACACTGTTTCTCAGGATATAGCCATCAGAATATACAAACAATGCTTCACAGGATGCTTCAGAGGCATTATTATGTAAAATGCTTTACCATCTGACGTAATCTCTCCTTCTTCCATGCTATCAGACATTACAACTTCCTCCTCAGTATCTTCTTCAAAAGATGAAAGGTCACTGGTATGAACAGAGCTAACTGTGATGTCTGTAAGTCCATCCACATCAGAATCTATCAAAGAGAAATCTTCAAGAGGAAAATAAAACACAGAAAAAAAATCATCGTATTATAAGAACATACTCAGAGCTCAATTACTAAATTACATTTAAAATTTTCTGCTTTAAATAAGTGTCAAACTATCAAACAGGGCAGAGTGGTTTCCAGAAAATACAAAGGCAAAGTAGACTTCTGTAAAAATAACTAAACTATTAATTTACAATGTATGATATAATAAAATGAATTTTAAGTAAATGAAATATTTACTACCTAATAAAGATTAGGATATCCAACTATGAATTAAGTTGCTTAAAATAATGTATGTGAATAAGTTATAAGACAAATTATAAATTCATAATTTCTGTTAATTTACTCTGTGAACAGATATATTAGTATACAAAAATACAAATATTTATTGCTTTTTTTCTTAAGCAAAGGGGATATAAGTTTCCAAAAGTATTAAATAAACTTATTAAAATATGAAGGCAAATTTGATACTTCCCTGATCCCAAAATACTCTGTTTTTTAAACTTTGTAGATGTTTGCAAGTTTTTATATACCTTCTTTTGTCCCTTCAACAGTTTTAGCTTTATTACTGTTCTTTTCTGAAGGAAGTTTTAAACTCTCTACTTCTTTTTCCTTCGCTTGTTTTTCATCTTTAACTTTCTGTGTATCTTCACTCTTTTTTGAGTGATCAAATTTCTTTTCAGTCTTTTCCTTCTTTTCTTTCTTTCTTTCTCCTTTCTCATTGCTGTCTGGCTTCTTTTCACCTTTGTCTGTTGATTTATTTTTTTGCTCACTGCCTTCCTGTTGAACATCCTTATTTAGCAGAATTAAATTATTATGCTCTTTTGTGTAATTTTTAATTTCTTCAACTGGACAGGGGAGGTCGCTAAACTCTTCAGATTTAGGGGCTGTTTCCAGTCCTTCACCTCCAGAGTCAGCTGTAGATTTTTCTTTATCAGCCATGTCCTCTGAAGTTCTTTCTTTGTCAGTACTAGTATCAGTGGTTGGCTGAGATGGAAGTTTTTTTGATGCTCTCTCACTGGTCTTGGCATTTGACATTTCTGTTGAAGCCCTAGCAGCACTGGCTTCTTGGTTAAGAGAAGTTATGGTTTCCAATATCGACATGGCATCATTGGCTACATTAGCACTGGGCCCAGGAGTAGGAACACCTTAAAGAAAAAGAGAAGTTTTAGAATACATTTAATCAAAAGGAAAATACCTCTGTTAAATCAATAACACATGCCATTGTCATCTTTATATGATGCATATGCTGTGCAGACCATCTGTATATTCTTTTAGATTTTCAGGTACCAGTACTAGTATATACCATATTCTGAATTATCTACCTCTCTAATAATATATTATCTTAGGGAGGGCACCATGCAAATCTGAGGAGTTGTCTACTTCCTAGAAAAAGACTATATTCTCTAATTATTTTAGTTATTCCTTCTATTATCATACTCACACTCACATCACATTACTAAAATGCTTATTATTTTTATTAATCTAAAAAAGTAAATGTTATGGCAACTGAGGAATTCAGGTGATATTTAAAGTTAAGTACAATTTCACTGGAATAGGCAAATTAAAAAATGTGTTAAAGAGCCAAGTATCCCTAACTTGATATTCAGTTCAAGAAGAAAAACAATGGAACTGACCAAGAGTAAAAGCAAAGCACCTTGTGTAATAAGGGAAGTGTCTGGTTTCTCATCATCGGGAGCTGTGTTGCCACTTGCTTCCTCTTTGTGATTTAGCGTGGCCAAAAACTCATGCACAGCTTTCTCCACCTGAGGTCTGAATGTGTGGTTGATCTTTGGGTCCACAACCTGAGAAATAATTCGGTCAATACCAGACTCCAACATTCCTGATCTGAAACACAAGATAATTTATGGAAAGGTGAAAAAATAATATATTATTTGGATTAATTACTTTAAAATAACACTCTATAATCTATCTGTCATCTGTCTATCCATCCATCCATCCAACCTTAAATTGTCCCAATCCATTTACTTGGATATAGATAGACAACGGAAACTAAGTTTCATGCTATAGTAGCATTTAGATATACCATACTATAAAAGTCTGCAAACTTCTCTACCACTGTGTCACTAGTGGAAATACTGAAACAGACAAAACAAAACACCCTTAGAACTAGATACAGTACACTGCCTAGGGCCCAGTATAGAGGTGATGCTTATCTCACCCCTACTCTGCTCATGGCATATAAGAATATGCTCATTAAAAAGCTGAGTTCTGGGTATAAAATAAACCTATGGTCTCTACAACTTTTTTTAACAGAAAAAATGTAAGCTTTTTATAAGCATTAGAGTCCCCAGAAAAAAAACAACACATACAAAATATAATTTCATCAAATTGCAAAATAAAAGAAGGAAAACTTTAGGGAAAAAAATTTGGAGAAACAAGACTTCTGGCTTTCTATTATCTTCCTCCTGTAAAAACTGGATGACTTATTCATTCAACAATTACGTTATAAGTGTCTTCTATGTAACAGGCACTATGCTGGCCACTGACAGCTACAAATTGACCTGGTCCCTGTTCTGGATGGGGATGTAGACACAAACAATTAAGACATGAGATGACAGGCACTAGTACATAACATGTACTATAGGAAAAGAGAGGAATAAGAAATTATTTGCTTATTAGAGGAATAAGAAATTATTAGATATGTTGAAGATAATTTAGGAGTGCTTCATAATGAAGAAGACATTTGAGCCAAGTCTTGATTTCTACAGAAGAGAAGGGGAAGAAAGGTACATGGAGTTAAAGAAATATCATATACAAGAGACAAAAGAGCAATGAGGACAACAATCTGTGAAATGTGCTTCTGCACAAAGGCATCTGAGTAAAATATGAGAACATGAATTTATTTTAAGAAACACACTTAAATCTTGTTTCTTCCTAAAAAAGAAGTGGAGGAGTCAAGGTACTCGGGATAGTGCTGGAAGATCAAAGTGCTAGTCATTTCTAGCTTCTAAGCCTCAATTTCTCTCTATGGAATGGATGAGGAGCCATCTTTCCTTACACTTTACAAATGCTATTTTTGAGTGCACTTCCATTGGAGTGAAGGATGGATTCGTTTTTCATTTCTGGAAGCACCTTGTCGCCTTGTGAAACTATAATTCTACTTATGTGGGCCATAGAGAAAAATGAGCCAACTCAGCACAAAGTAGGTTACCTGCTTTTTAAAGTCTAAGATTAAAAAAAAAGCCAATCTTGCAAACATTGTTACATCTTAGAGGTGTATTTAAAATGCAGTAGGTAGAAAAGAAATAAGAAAAAGCAATCTTAAAATGAGGTTTTAGGGTACAAGTAAAAAGGTACAAAAAGGGCTGGGCATGGTGGCTCACACCTGTAATCCCAGCACTCTGGGAGGCCAAGGCAGGCAGATCACAAGGTCAGGAGATCGAGACCATCCTCGCCAACATGGTGAAACCCCATCTCTCCTAAAAATACAAAAATTAGCTGGGTGTGGTGGCATGCACCTGTAATCCCAGCTACTTGGGAGGCTGGGGCAGGAGAATTGCTGGAACTCAGGAGGCAGAGATTGCAGTGAGCTGAGATGGCACCACTGCACTCCACCCTGGCGACAGAGTGAGATACCACCTCAAAAAGAAAAAAAAAGAAAAAAGAAAAAAAAGTACAAAAAAAAAACAACTATCCACTCCCAAATTTTTGCTTCAGTCTCTTTCTCTGTTTGCCTATGTTCTAGCCTCTTGTTCTGCAAACAAACAAAACACTTCTACTTTAGTCCTTTCTCACACAGAGGTCAGCTCTGATCTTACAGAAAAACGGAGTCCAGTACTAATGATCATACTGCACTTAGCGGCCATAACTGCCTCACTCAAATGGGGAGAAGCTACAGCCCTAGGTCAACGGCAAAGCCAAAATGCCAACAGCTGGTGTTTTTCTGGTTAAAGTTACTTCCTTGTCTTCCTTTCAAATTATGTTGAGCTAAGTTAACTATTCAGTTATCTAGGATTTTCAGATTCTGTTGTACAAATAAAAGCTTAAGTAGAACAAAATTTTCCCTCCTACTGAGTCAGCAGATCAGCTATTAAGTTGAACCATCTGAAATTACTGACATTAGACCATTTTTGTCTTACAAAAATGGCAAGTGCTGATAGCTCAACCTAATGGAGTCAAGTGAGTATGTCTCAAAGCATACGTACGAAAACCTGTTTGAAATTATATTTATTTACAGGGGCTGGTCCACCCCTATACCTTCAGATTGAACACAACTAAATAATCTCTTTAAGGAAGCTTTAAAATGTTATTATCGGTATCATAAGATGTTACTAATGGATAGTAAATGAAAATAGTTCATTTAAGAATAAAAATAAACAATACAGCTAGAAGAAAACGTACAAATGTCCCAGGAAAAGCAATGCCTAAATTATCCAAAAGAAGGCAGCTGTCTTCCCTCTTTCAAAATGTCTCCAGAAAAAGAGATTCGTCATTACTCACAGGCAAATTGCTCCAGCATTTAATCACTGACACAGCCACAAGAACCCCTGACCTCGCACCAAACATGATTTTGTGATCACAATATCTTACTGGTACAGCAATAATTTTAAGTGCTTAATTTTCACATGTGTAAGACTTAGTTCCCTTAAATAAAAGAATGACTGCTCCCTTACCTTATAGATTTTGTATGCTATAAAAGTAAATGCAATTCTAAGAAGTTTGCCTTCAATCTGAGTATCAATATATGAAGAAAAAGAATGCCAGACTCCCAAAAAAAATATGCTTTTAAAGCAATGCAATCATTTGTGAACAGGGAAGTGGCTATGCAAATCATTGAATGAAAGTAATCAGTACAGCTCTGTATAAATGTGTGTGAAGGGGTGCTCTACCCTACCTCCACTCCCTTATCCCCTAGTCCTAAGCTATTTTGGTCATTGTTCTCTTTGAAGGCCTTTGTGGAAACGACAGGCAGTGGGCCTGTCACCCAACAGATCTTTTTTGTGTCTACTTTTTCTAGAAACAGCTTTGACCTTTTCCCACCAGGTATTATTATGCAGCCTTCTAATGGCATCTTTTGATCTCACCTGGACTCTTTTACAGGTTCCTCAGACATCCTTTAAAATGTAGACAACAAAGCTATTGTGAATTTCCCTCTTCTCTTATGCACAAGGAGACACTGTCTGAGCCCCCAGGCTTCTGGTTTCTAGTATTACCTGTGGCTAAATAGGTTTGTCTTTTAGTCAGGGTGTGAATTTTGATTTGTGGGGCTTCCTGTTTGTTGAAACTATCAGACTAGATAGGATTTCGAGAGGTTCCTACGGGACAAAAGGAAATTAAGAGGTGGCAGGTATAAAACAGATTTGTTTAACTGTTAAAAAAAAAAAAAGCTACACTTCACTCAAAGATGTACTGGAACATAAACACTTGTCAAGTCAGGGAGACTGGATGCTCTCTAAATAACTTAGTCACCCTTTTTTTGAGGGGTATAGCAAGGGTAGAAGGCTTTCTTGTCTTTGTAAATATTTACATTCAAGAACAAGTAGTGGCCAGGTGAGGTGGCCCATGCCTATAATCCCAGCACTTTCAGAAGCCAAGGAGGGAAGATCCCTCGAGCCTAGGATTTGGAGACCAGTCTGGGCAACATAATGAGACCCTGTCTCTACAAAAAAATACAACGATAAGCTGGGCATGGTGGCAGGTGTTCAGGAGGATGACGTCGGGAGGTCTGCTTGAGCCCAGGAGATTGAGGCTGCAGTAGGCTATGATCATGCCACTGCACTCCTGCCTGGGGAACAGAATGAGACTCTTAAAAAAAAAAAAAAAAAAAAAAAAGGTAGAAGACTGTAAATCTAGTTTCCTAAGGATGCTCCAAATATTCGAGTTCTTATAATTGTCGTTACCTTATGTTCACTCAAAATGGCTCTGACAGGTCCAAACACTTTGAGGGGAGTTGGGGAGCTATATCATTCATAAACAGCAGTTAAAAGTCATAGTAAAATGCAAAAGACGGGGGCACTGTATTAAAATAAGACATGGCCTCAAATCAAGAGAGAATATTTTAATTTCAGTAATCTTTAATGTCTTTATTTGTAAAATAAGAATAATAAAGCCTGCTTGCTCTCTTAGGGTCAAGAAAATAGTTGTGAAGGCAACTGTGTATATCATCTATTAATATTATATCTAGATTTTTTAAGAAAGTCATACTGTTATTTCCTTCCTTCAAATATTTCCAAAGGTCTATAGGAACAATCAGACTGTTAAAATGTATAGGAAAATATGAAGTGATTAGACCCAAATCCAAAATTATGCTACATCACACGAAATAGCCACACCAAATCTAGTAAAACTGTCAACATCATTAGGTGAACAAACACGTATGTAATGTCTCTGCTTTCAGGCAAAGTAGGTTAGGACATTTAAAACCTGCCCAGAACTCTATTTCTGAGACTTACTTGAGGACTTGTTGTCTAATGTTGTTTCTTAGCTGGTTCTTATTGAGATGGGGACTCCATGTGTGAGTTGCCAAGTGATTTGCAACAAAGTTGTCAACACGTTGTCTCAGATTCTGATAGGCAGGCTAGAGAGAAAAAAAAGAAGGCAAGTCTTCAATGTTACACAGTATCAATATTCACCTCTCAGAAAAGTATTTTTACCATGGGACAACAAAGTTTCACAGTTTCTGACAATTCTGCTTCAAGATAACTTACACTCATTCAAATACTACTTATTTTGTGTAAGACAAGGTGTTTGGAGATATGAGGAATATAAAGAAGAAAGATACATCTCTTATTTATAGATAGAGGACTGGAAAATAAGACACAAACAAGTGTTATTATTAGATGATTTGCAGTAAAAAAGGGAGAAGAGCTGATGAAGCATGCCTTCATTGAAAATGTGCCATTTGAGCTGGAAAAATCAATTGCACAAGGAAGCTGGGAATGGGAATGGCTGGCTTTGCTCATACAGTCAATGTAAACAAAGAGCAAGTGGATGAGAAAACTGGAGGCCAGGAGCATTTAGTGAGCCTCCAAATTGGTGGTCCAATTTGGCTATAGAAGAGAATACAAAAAGCAGAGAAATGAGGTTAAGACAGAGAGGTTGGGGCCAGGTGCTAAAAGGCTTTGGTTACTTGTACAAGTTTGGAATTACGGGGTAGAGAATGGGAGCCCCCTGCACATATGGGCAGAGTGATAGAACAGCTAAGCTTTCTGATGGTTAATCATCCTACAGTGCAAGAGTAAACAGACACAAAATACTTTTAGGAAAGCATGCAATAACTACAGTGAGGAAGGTCTGTACTGGGGTGGCAGAAACCAGCTAATGGCATAGACTCAAGAGAAATTATTGAGGGACAACTACTTGAACTAGGCATTAAATCTGAGGTAAGGCAATGGTTCTCTACCAAGAAGGATTTCACTCCCATCCCCCAAGGGACACTTGGCAATGTCTGGAGACATTTTAGGTTGTTACAACGATGAGAGTGCTACTGGCATCTAGTGGGTCAAGGGCAGGGATGCTACTGAAGATCCTACAATGCACGGGGCAATCTCCCGACAGCAAAGAACTATCCAGCCCCAAATGTTGACAGTGCTAAGTCTGAGAACCCTTGATGTGCTCCCTGAGGGGAACATGGAGGGGAACACATATGACATCATCTCTACCTGAAGGGGCATTGCCTGGAAGGAATATGTGACCATGCACTCAGGACTGCACTCCATTTCTAGAGGCTGTCTCCCAACACTGATGTTCTTTCTCCCTTTCTTCTATACAGCTTTTAATGTGGATGAGTTTGAGTGTCCCTGACTGATATTAAGCAAGCACTGTACAGCCTCACCTTCTGCCATTTGCCTCCTTTTAGCTTCAAAGTTTATACTCCAGTGAGAAATTCTCATATCTGCACCTACCATTCCCTCTGGTTGTCCATCTGACAAACTTCTCACCTTCAGAGCTCACCCTAATCTGTGAAATCATCTTGACACTGAAGGTAGGCTTATGGGCTCTTCATCCACGCTCCTACTGTTTTCTGTACATGCTACCATTCGAGCAGTTCTTACACTACATTGTATTTTCGGGAGCAAGGCATATTTATCCTCCAGTGACGTGTAAGCCTCCTCCTCTACCTCTCTTACAATTTGTTTTCATGTAGCCTATCACACTGCTTGGCAAATGAGCAATTAAAATATAGTCATCAGCTGAATGGGTAACTATCTCTAACACAGAATGATAAACATTTTATCCCTCTGATGCCCTTTCTCAGTTCCAATTTTCAGGCCTTTGCTGATACTTATTTCCTGTCCTACAAGGTAGTTTCATGATCATTTCCCATGTGCCTGTCCATTCATCCAAAATCGACATGAACTAAAATTAATTCTATTTTTTTTTTTTTTTTGGCAGATTCTTGCTCAATTGCCCATGCTGGAGTACAGTGGTGTGATCTTGGCTCACTGGAACCTCCACCTCCTGGGTTCCAGTGATTCTAGTGCCTCAGGCTCCTGAGTAGCTGGGACTGCAGGCATGCGCCACCACACCTGGCTAATTTTTGTATTTTTAGTAGAGACAAGGTCTTGCTATATTGGCCATATTGGTCTTGAACTCCTAACCTCAAGTGATCCACCTACCTCGGTCTCCCAAAGTGCTGGGATTACAGGTGTCAGCCACCATACCCAGCCCTAAAACTAATTCTTAATTCTTTCTCCCCAGTGATTCTAAAGCCTAATTCTTCTTTCCAGTATTCCCAAATCTAACACACATTCATTAGGCTCTAACGTCACAATGCATTTGGCATTCTAGTCTAGTCTTCCCCTAACAAGTTCAAATTTGAACTACTCGACAGGTAATTTTCCTTGTTTTCAAGCTCTCCTTTCAGTAAAAAGTTGAGTGACTAGAGAAATATTAAGTATTCATTGAGAAGTATTCTGCTAGGAACATGTATGTATCCACATGTACACACACACACACACACACACACACACACACACACACATTACACATACTTATACCCTTTCTTCCTTTTCCAGTGCTTTGGTGAAAAGCCTTAGAGTTATCCTTGAGTCCTCCCTTTGTCTTCTACTTCACATGCATGCCATTAGCAAATTCTCTCAACACTAGCATGAAAATACACCCAGAATCTGACCACTTCCCACTACCTTTACCAACCCCATTCTGTTCCAAGGCATTCTCATCTCCTGTCTGAATTATAACAACTGGCCTCATGCTTCTATCCTCACCTACAACAAAGTTAAGCCTTCTAAAAATAGGGTAACCATGTAATTTATCGACCCATTCAAATCACAACTTAGCAAGAAAGGGGAAGCTATTACACATGGTCAACCCATCTGAAATGGAAGTCAGATCATGTCCTCCTTTTGCTCAAAACCTGCCAATGGCTTCTGAGCTTGAGTAAAAGCCAAACTCTTCTGATGGCTCCCAAGACCCGCCAGATCTGTGAAGGCATACCTACCTCACCTCTTGTCACTTCCCCTTAGTGGGTCTATCTCAGGTCTTCTATACTTGCTATGCTCTCTTCTTGGAATGCTCAAGCCCCAGACAGCTGCATTGCTCCTTCAATTCCTTCACAGATGGCTCAAGTATCATCGCACTGAAACCTACCCCGAACAGCTTACTCAAAAAACAGTCAGCCCATCCATCCTTCATCTTGCTTTTTTCCATAGGACCTATCATACAGTATTTGTTGTCTATTTTTTTTTTCCACTAGGATGTAAGCTCCATAACAGTGGGATGTTTGGTTCACTGCTGTATCCCTGGCACCTAAAAAAATGACTGGTACATAAGAGTTGCTCAATGAATGTTTGTTGGGTGAATAAATTGACCAGGGGCCATTTATAACTAAGAAAGTGTCCAAAAAATCAGACTTTGTTACTTGACAAGAGAGGTACCATATTTACCTGGCTGGTGAGCTCCCTAAAGGGCCTCTTGATCATCCCTCCTCACACTCTCCAGATGCTAATCAGTGCAAAGGAGACGGAATGGCTTTGTAACCACTAAGCTTGCTCCAGAGATCTGGAAACTGGTAGTTTATAACGGAGGAGTCTTCACAGTACTTGGAGCTTAGGGTTGCCCATGGTTCCATTTCTTTGGGTGGGAAAGGCTGATTTGGTCTGCTACAGTCAGATCTCTGTCCTGGTTAAGGACTATCAATGACCCTGGACAGTTTGGAGGGGGGTTCTGTGGTCTTCTGGTGTAGCAGCAGACTTTGGTACTTCTCATCCTGGTTTAAACACACTAAACTGGATGACGGTTTTGCTCTTAGAAAGCACCTGGCAGGTATCAAATGTCTTCATTCTTAAATATGCATGTGACAGACATAATCCACTATAACTCTATATGCTACAAGTTGAGACTTGTTGACAGAAAGCAGGTCAGTCTTTGAGGTTCAAGTGGCAGATGAAACTCAAGGATTCCATTAAAGTGATGGTTCTTTGCATGAACAGGGAATCTTCTACTTTGGCCCACTCATCACATTGATATGAATGTTATGTTCTGATGAAGAAAACTTTGGCTTTTTGGGAAGCAGGGGGGAATAACTTTTTTTTTTTTTCAAATAAGAAAATGAAGTATAAAATGGTATTCAATGAGAACAAATCTTTTAAATCAAATTAAAATCTACCTAATTGCTAACTAAGGGAGTGGAAGAGAAGGAGAGAGTCATGGGGGAAAGGAAGCACCAGAACATAACCTGTAACATAACCAGGAGCAGGTACAGAGGTTAGTGGCAAGGAGGGCGAGAAAGAGAGAGATTTTGTGGGAGAGTTTAAGCTAGCATCTGAGCACCAGAACTTCAACCATAGCTGAGTGTTCTTTTTTGTCTGGGAGGGTGTCATTTCAGTTCTAATTTCTCAAAGCAACAGAAATATTAGAAATTTTCATAATTATTAAATAGTATATGCAATTGTATTGAAAAATATGTATTGTTGCTTTTTAAAAAAATTTTTTTTAGACCAAGTCTTGCTCTGTCTTCCAGGCTGGAGTGCAGTGGCGCAATCTCGGCTCACCACAACCTGTCTCCCGGCTTCAAGCAATTCTCCTGCCTTAGCCTCCCGAGTAGCTGGGACTACAGGCATGTGCCACCACACATGGCTAATTTTTTTTGTATTTTTAGTAGAGATGGGGTTTCACCATTTTGGTCAGGCTGGCCTCGAACTCCTGACCTGAAATGATCCACCCGCCTCGGCCTCCCAAAGTGCTGGGATTACAGGCATGAGCCACCGTGCTTGGCCGTATTGTTGCTTTTTAAAGTTCCTACATCTGTGGCTGAATATGTCTTAGTACTAGAAGAAGAAGGGTTGATCATCAATTCTATTCCTATTTCTAATTTTTATAGTCATGTGCCCTGAGAAACCTTGTTCATATAAACAAGTACTGTGCCTGGGAATGGAAGAGTTTTGTTGTAACAATATCATTCAATTCTTGACCTCCAAAAAGAAGCTAAGAACATTAAAATAGGTTCTTATTCCATGGTTCCTGAACTCCCTGAAACTGTATATGTTATTAGATTGATTCTCATGAAATTGCCTATAGTTGACCATTTTGAAGTAGAAAAATGGCGTTTTAATGTGTTACTTGTGCATTTTTCCTGTGAGAAGGTCCTAACTTTCATTAGATGATCAGAGATACTGTGCTTCCCTCCTTTCCTCCGAAAAAGGTTTTAAACCTTTACTTTGAAGGGTCTGGCAGGGATATTATAGACACATACCAATAATATTTTGTGGGAACAGGATAATAAAAAAGTTGAGCCTTAGACATTGCAGCAGTACATTACAATTTTTAATTTGTATACATAATGATAACACACAGATTCATGGGTTTCTGAGAACAGCAAAGCAAAAATTCTACTTGTTGAATACGAACAACTAACTTTATTTGGTAACATTTACCTGGCCATGTCTAACCTTTTCCCATTAAATAACAACAAAAATAATAAAGGCAATAGAAATTATTTCTAAAAGGTAGCAGTGCATATTCCTGAAGACAAAAGTAAAAAAACTATACTTCCTACATAGATGAACACTCCCAAGTGAATTGAATTCTCTGTGGTGCAAAACCTCCAATATCCTGAAAAACCACATTTTACATAGTGGGCCCAGTATGAGTCCTTATAAAGAAAGATGTACCAGGATATTCAAGAGAGTTTCCCCAGAAGAGATAGTGGAACTGTGTGTAGTTCACCTGAAAGCTTTAGAAGAAACTGTGGATGTTGTAAACATGCATTTCTCAAAGAGACAAGGCTCCTCATAACAACTAAACATACTATGAGAAAACCCTCGACCAGGCGCGGTGGCTCACGCCTATTGGGCGAATCACGAGGTCAGGACTCGAGACCATCCTGGCCAACATGGTGAAACCTTGTCTCTACTAAAAATACAAAAATTAGAGGGGCGTGGTGGCACGCCCTTGTAATCCCAGCTACTTAGGAGGCTGAGACAGGAGAGTCGCTTGAACCCGAGAGGCGGAGGTTGCAGTGAGCCGAGATCACGCCACTGCATTCCAGCCTGGCGACAGAGTGAGACTCCGTCTCAAAAAAAAAAAAAAAAAAAGGAAACCCTCATTTCATCAAAACTCCAATCCAGTGGACCCAACCAGATTTAACAAGCAGACAAAAACAACCCCTACAAACCAGTTAATTTTCCAACATGCTTTCTGCTTCCAGAATTCTAGACTCTACTGTGGTTTTCCATCCGTCTCACTGACTGCTCTTTCCTGGTGTCTTTGGCTAATTCTTTGCCAATCCAGCTAAGTTTACTTGTTCCTGCTAATGTCCCTTTCACTCTGACATTTGGTACAAAATCCCTTCCCCTTTCCAGCCTCTCTTTCTGGACAGGGAACCTCGTTGCTGACCTTTCCCTTCTCTACATTATTCTCCTGAATCTGCTCTCTTTCCTGTCCTTTCTCCACTTCAGTATCTGCTGTCACCTCTCTTGCATCTTTTCTCCACTGAATGACTCGGTTCTCTCTATCCCACCTTCCCGTCCCTTCTCACCTTAGAATGGTGACATGGCCTAAGTTACCTAAATCAGGCAGTCACTGCTAGAAACAATACTAAAGTCCTTTCTCAGGTTTGCCTCCTTATCTTTGCGCTCCCACCCCCACGATGTCCAGCAAAGCATACTGCACATTAACTTGATTCAATTACCATTTAGTGATTTCTCCAAAGGATAAAGGTTCATGGCCCTTACCGCCCAGAAACCTTCAAGAAAGAAGGCAAACATAACTTCGATACAAAGTAAAATAATCAGATATGAGAATGGATACAAAACTGGCCACTGTTAGCGCTACTATTTCCAAACCAGTTCCTGCAAGAACAGTGCCTTAGTGTTGCTCACCAGACCGGGGTAATCACTGCGCCGAAACCATGACTGGCACGTAGTAGGTACTTAAACACTAGTCGGTAAAACGAACCAATGGACATGCTAACGAACGAACACGCTGTGCTTTGCACAGTCCGTGGCATACAGCTGCAGCTCCAAGAGGAAGCCACTGCAAAAGAAGCGCGCCCTTGGGTCCTCCCCCTTCCCTCGCAGACCCCCAAACCCGGCGCGCTCCGAACCTTGGTGTCTACGTCGGCCAGGCAGTCTCTGCGGAACTGGTCGAAGAGCCCCTGGCTCTTGAGGTGGTTCACGATCATGGCCACGAGCTGCGGGTCCCCGGCGCCCGCACCCGCGCCGCCCGCCCCACCCGCGCCGGGGCCAGCCCCGGGGCCCGGCGGCGGCGGCGGTGGCTGCGGCTGCGGCGGGGGAGGCGGCGGCGCCGGAGGAGGCGGCTGCGGCTGTGGGTTGGTGGCCATGGTGGCCTGTGCCGGGGAGGGCAAGGGCCCTGACCGGCGGACGCTCCTCGGAGGCGGCGGCTGCACTGGTCCCGCCGCCTGAGGGAAGCCAACGGGATGTTGTTACGGAACCAGCGGATCCAGAGAAACCCCGGAAGTGAAAGGGAACTGGGGGAAAGGAAGAAAAGACGGTGACAACATTGACGAAAGTCCGGCGACGGAGGCCGCGAGGAGCCAGTTTCGACAGTCGCCGGGCGCAAGCGCCCTCGCGAGGCCGAGCTGCGCCGGAAGTGGCGGCGACTGTGGCGACGGAGACGAGAAGGCTGTGCTGGCCGCGGGCTGTGGGGTTTAGGTCACCGGCAGGGGTCAGGAGTCACCAGAGGTTAGGGCTTCGACCCGCGCGACACCTGGGGCCCTAGGTCTGAGCGGGGGCAGTGAGGTTCTGGCCCCGCTTCATCCGCGACGACATTTTAGGCCTGCCTCTCTTGCTCCAGTTTCCCGGAGCAGTGCATAGAGATCCATAGACATAATGCGAACCCTACGTGGATCTGCTCATTCTAAACTCGCCCAACCCTCGTCGTTCTTAGCCAGTGATCCTGCACTCTTCTTGTCCCAGCAGGTAGCTCCAAGGTCCTTCTGTCTCTCTTCTGCCTGCACATCCCATTTCCCCGTGGGGGTCCCTTGTTTCTGTCAGTGTGCCTGTGGATTAGACCCGATCTCTCCAGCCCGTTCTTCCTATCTGTGAAGACAAACCGACAGGCTTTTATTTTTAGGAGCTTTGCTATTGATTACTATGATTATAGCAGGTAAAACATCTACAGCACATATTATGTACCAAGCGTGGCGTTAAGTGCTTTTACATGTATTAATGCATTTAATCTTTGGACAAACACTAACAGCTAGGTCCGATTACTGTCCCCAATTTGCAAATCAGGGAACCAAGGCTCAGATAAACTAAGTATGTTGAGTAAGATTACACAGCTAGCAAATTACCTGCTTTTGGACTGCATCATCTTTAAAATTATTATTAGTATGTGGTCAAAGCAACATAAATATTAGAAAATTTCATAATTACTGAATAGTATATGTAACTTTATTGAAAAATGCATATTGTTGCTTTTTAAAGTTCCTACATCTGTGGCTGAATATGTCTTATTAGTAGGAGAAGAAGGGTTGAGCATCAATTCTATCCCTATTTGTAATTTTTATAGCTGTGTGCCCTGAGAAACCTTGTTCATATAAACAAGTACTGTGCCTAGGAATGGAAAAGTTTTGTTGTAGCAATATCATTCAATTCTTGACCTCAAAAAATTAGATTTGATGATCTAT
This sequence comes from Hylobates moloch, assembly GCF_009828535.3. NCBI lineage: Eukaryota > Metazoa > Chordata > Mammalia > Primates > Hylobatidae > Hylobates > Hylobates moloch. The sequence goes on along the minus strand of NW_026652292.1, from coordinate 72,056,772 downwards.
GAGCTGACTTCAATTAGGCCCTCCTTCCATTTTATCGAAAGCAAAGAGCTGAAAACCACCTGGCTTGCCAAAGGATTTGTTTACTTAATCCTTATTATTTTTTCACTCTTTCAGATTCTGGGAAGTATACCAGATAGGTTTTACAAAGATACCAAATGACTATGAATTAGACCTGATTTTTTCAATGAGATGTACCTTTCACCTGATATACTGAAAGTTTGCAGAATATCTAAACATTTTTCATTTTCATAAATAGTTTTGGATAAGATTAATTTTTGTTATCAGATGGTTAAATTACGTTTTTGTCAAAATTTGCAACTGCAGATTTAGCTCATTCAAGTTCAAAATCTTTGTCACTGGGCACAGTGCCTCACGCCTATAATCTTAGCACTTGGGGAGGCTGAGGCGGGAGGATTGGTTGAGTCCAGAGTTCAAGATCAGCCTGGGCAACATGGCAAGACCCCACCTCTCCAAAAAAATAAAAGAAATTAGGCGGTGTAGTGGCGTGCTCCTGTAGTCCTACCTACTTGGGAGGATTAGGTGGGAGGATCATCCGAGCCCAAGAAGTCAAGTCTGCAGTGAGCCATGATGGGGCCACTGCACTCCAGGTTGAGCGACAGAGTGAGGCTCTTCTCAAAAACAAGAAAAAAAAAAAAAGTTTGTTAAGAATGTTAAATGTTTACCTTATAACCTAATTAACAGAGCCCATTTTCATTGTCAAACTAGACAAATCAGATTTACTTTAAATCAGAAACAATTTGACTTCATTGTTTCAATTCAGAGTATCCTGTGTGTTTTGAGGAGTTTGATGAAGATAGCAGAGAGGAGAAAGTCATGGAATGAATCTTAAAAGATTAATTACTATATGCAGTCAAGGCTGGGCGTGGCAGCAGACCCCTGTAATCCTAGAGCTTTGTGAGGCTGGGGCAGATGGGTTGCTTGAAGCCACGAGTTCAAGACCAGTAACAAAACAAAACAAAAAAGTAACCAGGTGTGATGGTGCAGACCTTGAAAAACTGAGGTGGGAGGATTGCTTGAGCCCATGCAATAAGCTATGGTGGTGCCACTGCATTCCAGCCTTGGTGACAGAGTGACACCCTGTCTCAAAAAAAAAAAAAAAAAAAAGGCAGTCAAGATTACAAGACTAAAATAGCGTAAAATATAAATGTTTTATTCATTTTAAAAATTAGTTATGAAAAAGTGAGACTATAACATTTACTTAATTACCAACAATACAATATAATATATGTTGCTATATTCTAAGTTTATAAGTTTTTAAGTGTGTAGTATGATAAAAGGTGTGGTATTTCTTTGGTATATTTGGATGTGTGAATCAAATTTATTCAGCTTTTTGGGAATAACTAAGTAGAAATCATCCATAAGAGTTCTGAAAAACTTTACAAATTTAATTAGGCATAATGTCTAAGTTTAAAAAATTAATGAGACAATAAGGTATTTACTGCTAAAAATGAATTGGGTCGGTGGCTAATAAATAATTTGTTTTGTGAACAGTATATAGAAAATCTTAAATATTTTCTACAATGCAATAAGATGAGAACTTTATAATAGTTCACAATCCCTTTTCTCAAATATGCCCAATTGCCTTATTGAATAACACACACTGAATCTAAAAGATACATCTTTGTATCTCTGAGTTCAAGTTACACTGGGTAGACACATTATACTGGTTGCAGTGTAACTTGAACAATTTTGTAGCCTTGAAAAACATTCTAGATACATTGAAAAGAATCTAGGTCACTGATCTGCACTGCCTTGGCTGTTCAAAGGTGATTTTCTTTTCATATGAATACAGGTCCTAGGGATGAGTATTTTAAATACCCGAAAAACAACAACAACAAAAAGCATACATTTAAATCTTTGTAACAGACTGCTTTAAGCAGTCAGCATTTCCTACCAATGACGTCTTTGCTGTGTTTCCTCCTGATTGTCTCTCTAGAAAAGAGTATATAATTTCTTTTTTTTGGTAAATTATTTTATTTCTTCCATGATGATTTAGAGGGACTATGCTCAAACCAGTACAAATATTTCATAAGTAATATCTTGCCATTTTCTAACCAATTGAGTAATTTGTTCCACAATAAGCTACCTCACATCTTTCAGCAAGAAATACGTTAAATTTGAATAGTAAAGACATTACATAATGAATTAGGACACAATTAAAATGTGCTTTAAAGATTTCTTTAAGGGAGAAGACACCACAGTTCTACTCAATGAAGATAAACTTTTTTTTTTTTTTTTTTTTGTGACGGAGTCTTGCTCTGTTGCCCAGGCTGGAGTGCAGTGGTGTGATCTCGGCTCACTGCAAGCTCTGCCTCCTAGGTTCACACCATTCTCCTGCCTCAGCCTCCTGAGTAGCTGGGGTTACAAGTGCCTGCCACCACGCCCGGCTAATTTTTTTTTGTATTTTTAGTAGAGACGGGGCTTCACTATGTTAGCCAGGATGGTCTCGATCTCCTGACCTCATGATCTGCCTGCCTGGGCCTCCTAAAGTGCTGGGATTACAGGCGTGAGCCACCTCGCCCAGCCAAAGAGAAACATTTTTACAGTCCAGAAGTCTTTTTTTTTTTTAACAATTATTTTGCCCTGAATTCATAGGGAATAGATTCCAGCAGCTCAGGCTCCTTCCCATTGGTTTTCACAAACTGTGCTTCCCTGGGTGGAGCAGGTGGCACTTCAGTTGAACCCAGGTACCTTTCTCTTTGGCTTCTTTCTTTTTCTGGTCGTTTTCCTTCATGCGTTTCAGGAAGCTATCTCGGCTCTTAGTAAGCTTAATGTGCTCGATATGCACATTAATTCTCTTGGCAAGAATCAGGCCCTTGTTGGTATACAACAGTGCCAACAGTGTGCTGGGTAACATTGTAGACTCTTCTAGTTTTGCCATGATAACACTTGTGGGGCATTCCTTTTTGAACAGTACCCATTCTCTTGATGTCTGCAATATCACCTTTTTTTTTTTTTTCGAGACAGGAGAGAGAGTCTTGCTCTGTCGTCCAGGCCATAGTGCCGTGGAGCAATCTCGGCTCACTGCAACCTCTGTCTCCTGGGTTCAAGCAATTCTCCTGCCTCAGCCTCCTGAGTAGCTGGGACTACAGGTGCGCCCTGCCGTGCCCGGCTAATTTTTTGTATTTTTAGTAGAGATGGGGTTTCACTGTGTTGCCCATGTTAGCTTTGAACTCCTGAGCCCAGGCAATCCGTCCACCTCGGCCTCCCAAAGTGCTAGAATTACAGGTGTGAGCCACCGAGCCTGGCCTCAGCTTTCTTATAGATTCATATATACGTGGCCAAAGGAACAACTCCATGTTTTCTAAAAGGCCTAGAGAACATCTATCAGGTGCCTCTCCTCTTTCCCTTTGTATTTGTCATTTTGGCGAATTACTGGAAGATGCCGGTTCTGGCTGAAAGGAAAAGAGTATATAATTTCTAGCAGTAGTTAGGGCATAGAAGAGGTGAGATCTTCACAAAAGAAATTGCCATCATTCTCCTACTCTATGCCTGTCTGAATTCAGAACATTCCAACAAAGGTCAGATACTTTCTCCCTTAACAGGATTGACTCTCATTCTGTTCCCCAAGTCTGATGTCAAGGTGACGGACTTTACAGTTTGCGAATTAGGGAAGCAACAGTAGGTGTTGATGGCCCCCATTACTGGTAGCCATGTATATGGTTAGGCACCAGATTCCTGACGAATGGTTTTTGTCAGGAATTTCTCCTCATTTCTACAGTGCAGCCTGTCCCCCACCCCTACCCAATCCTCCAGACTGTTTCTGTGAGCTTGTCCAGTGAAAGCCGAACATTGATCTCCTAACCCCAGGGATCCCATCTGATTATTCGGCAGAGTTGTTTCCTTATTTTCTTCCCCTTGTACCCCCATGGGATCCCCACTCTTTGGCATCTCCATTCCTGACTAGGCTTTTCATAATCAAAGGGAAATGAATATTTCCTAAATCTCCATCAACCCAAAGCTTAGTAGAAACTTTGAAAGTTCATTTTTCACTGATAACAGAAAACATAGGAGGAGGGGGAGAGGACATATGTTAATATTACTTGTCTTTCCAATGCAAGCTGCATGGTCACACGTATTCTATTTTTGTGGCAGTATAGTAGCGCCCTGTTATCCATGGGGGATCTCTTCCAAGACCCCTAGAGGATGCTTGAAACCATGGAGCACCAAACTCTATACCATGGGCTGGGCTCAGTGGCTCACACCTGTAATCCCAGCACTTTGGGAGGGTGAGGCAGGTGGATCACCTGAAGGCAGGAGTTCAAGACCAGCCTGGGCAACATGGTGAAACTCCATCTCTACTAAAAATACAAAGTTAACCGGGTGTGGTAGCACGTGCCTATAATCCCAGCTACTTGGGAGGCTAAGGCAGGAGAATTGCTTGAACCCGGAAGGTGGAGGTTGCAGTGAGCCAAGATCGCGCCGCTGCACTTCCAGCCTGGGTGATAGAGTGAGACTCCATCTCAAAAACAAAAACAACAACAACAAAAACCCCAAAAGTCTATACTGTGTATATTATGTTTTTTTCTGATCTGATAACCAAGATGGCTGCCAAGTGACTAACAGGCAGGTAACATATACAGAGCGGATATGCTGGACAAAGGGATGGCATGGTATGGTGCAAGATTTCAGCATGTTTGTCAGAATGGTGCAACACTTAAAATGTATTCATTGTTTCTGGGATTTTCCATTTAATATTTTCAGACCACAGTTGACCATGAGTAACTGAAACTGCAGAAAGCAAAACCTCAAATAAGGTAGGACTACCATGACGGTGGGGCTGCAGAGTGTTATACAATGTTAATGTGAAAAGCGGGTACTGATTTTTCCCTTGAAAGAATTGTTACTTGCCCTAGGGTCAGGACATGGAAGTGGAGTGGTACAGGGGGATGGTAAGGCAGAGAGGACAAAGGGTGATTTTGGGACATTTGGCAGAGACTGGAAACTTCAGCTCCCTGCCAGTCTGGGAGTGTTCTAGGGTAGGGGTGCTTTGGAAATGGTGGCTTTATGAGAATATATTACCTTGAGGAGCTGCAGAATTCAAGAGAGTGGCCAAGTCCTAGTTGGTGGGAAAAAGGAGGATGTGTCTGGGGCAGCAAGACAGGAGTAATGTCAACTGAGATGAGGATTGGGATACATAAGCCCCCGGGATATTGGGATAGGAACTTCAGAAGAGGAGGGAAATAGAGTGGTGGGGGGTATTTGGTGAAGTTGGACCTATCAATCACATTAGTTATTAATACTTTATGGGATGGGAGATTCCTCTGTGGGTAATCTGGAAGACTAATAGTGGTTCTCAAATTTTAGCCTGCACCAAAATCTCCTAGAGGACTTGTTAAAATAGAGTGCTAGGCACGCCATCCTGAGTCCCTGATTTGATAGGTCTGGGACAGAGCCTGAGAGTTTCCACTGTTAACAAATGCATTTAACAAATGCTGATAGAACACTATATGAGAAACACTGGACTAGACAAATCACAGCCCACAGGCCTAATCCAGTCTACCTGTTTTTATAAACAAAGTTTTATTGAAACCGTACTTTCTAGTTTGAACTTTTTTTTTCGTAAGATGATACTCCTTTTATGCAAGTACCATTAATTTTTATACATTTCTTTGCTCATAAGGTTTAAATTCCTGGTAGTGATAGCAATCAGATTTATAAAAGTAAGATTTATTATGAAGTTAGGTAGCCTGTGCCTATTAATGCTACTGAATTGCTGGCTATTTTGAAAATTGAGATGTCAATATTGCAGTTGGCTTGAAATGCAAGTATCTTTTATATGCTTATAAAGATGGAAAGAAGCTTTGCATTTAGCATTTTCCATTTAGGCTTTGTGAAAATTGTTCTTATTTTAAAAATAGCCTTAACGTGTATGTGTCTGTGTGTGTGTGTGTTTCCTGAATATTCTAGATGGTACATGGTATTCTGAAAACTGAAAGTCACACCACCAGGAATAAAATTAGGAAAAGTAGGAATTGGAGGGAGGTCTCTAGAAATGCTGTAGTATTATCTGAATACCTCAAATCTAATCTAGGTCATCTGGGTAGAAATTCTGGGAGGGATTTATTTAAATATAAATAAAAATTTGTATACCTAAACATTTGAAGAAAGATTTTTTTTTTTTTTTTTTAGAGTAAGAGGTGGTTGGCATGCATGTATGAAAGGAAGGACTTCAAAGTGTCTAGAATTGGCAGTGTCTCTGGAGAGCATGCATTTGCTATTGGGTGCCAGCCATTAAGATGATCTCATTCATTTCTCCTCTGATTCTGTGATTGTTAAGTAACTTTTGGATCACATTTGGCTTCATTTGGATTTGCCTATGAGAAGAGAAAGTGCTGAGTAGTAAATATAGGAAGCTGTCTACTTGGTAGTTATATTTCTCCCCATGAATGATTTTTATGCATAAAACCCTGAGAGCTTGGCGAAGTTTAAAACTACCCAGGATTCAGATGTATTCTTTTTGTGCTGATAGTCACCTCTTACCTTGCAAGACTGAAGGCTGGACCCCACACTATGGTCAGCAAATTGAAGTGTTGCTGTGGGGGTCCAGTCAGGGTGACCAGCTTACCTAACATCTAATTTTATTGGCCATATTTTAAATTTAAGTTGTCTTGATTACAACTTAAATTATAGAGAATGAGTAGACTACTAGTAAACTAGGAAAAGAAAGTTTTTCTTGCAGAAAACTAGGAAAAGACAAAGAAGTCTATTGACAACAGGGAATAGGCTGGAGATGAGGACCTGACCCAAGCTGGACCAATTAGAACCCTTCCTTAGGATTTTTGAAGGTAATTGGTATTCCTCTCGGCTACGTTGTAAGCAGGTGTCTGGAGTAGGTAATAACCAGATCCTCTGTCATGTGTATCAAGCCAATCTGCCAAGAAAAAAAACATCCACTAATCCACAGAGCGAAGCACAGATGAGGATGGACAATGAACAACCTGCCTGCAGTCCACATATTCCTGAGGGCCAGGTATGCTTGTTTCTACCGTCATTTGATTATGTGAAACAAATTCACAACTAATAAAAGTCCTATTTTTAATAGGAAATGTGCATTGTTATGGTAATGGGTGGAAACTAACACAGGAAGGGATTGTGAGGAATTGTGCAGTGTGGATAGGCATCTAGTGAATGTCGACATTTACCAGCATCATTTATCCCTTTATAACCAAACTAACATTGGCTTGACACACCAGCACTGGTGTGCATCAAAACATCAATAGAAGTCTGATATTCTTCAAGCCAGGTGGATTGTTCTTTTCATATTGGTGCCTCAGTTGCTCTAGAGAGGCCATGGATTGGATGGGGACAAGTCTTTTTAAACAAGAACTGTCTTGGTAGAAAGATTTGATTCAAGAATGATTTCTATGGAGTTTAACCATATGCCTCAAAAGTTGGAATTAGGCTGTTCATTTTTTAAGATAATAAATAAATAATAAAAGGAAAGAGAAGATATGCCTATTTCTTGAAAGAAAAGTGAATAAAAATACTCGTCAGTGATTATTTTAGATAATGAATACTAAATTGACAATTGTACATTTTTATATTTAAGTGAAGTGATTGTGATTAAATGAATCCCTTTTTCTGTGACAAGAATAAGAGATGATGATTGAAAGGTGACATTCAAATAATCATTACAAAAAGACGGAGTGACAGCTATGATTCTTCTTGATTGAATACAAATTTAAATTTCTACTATTTTAAGTTATTAGCATTGCACTTTGATGTGGCAAATATGTTGAACAAATTATAACGGTGGTTAAACAATTTTTCATTAAAGCATTTCAACAGAGAATGGAGAAGGAGATGTACTTTACTTATATATTCACATTTTCTGTTATTAGGCAACTGTACAGGGATTCTTGCCATCTTGTTGGTGCCTGTGTAGATGTGCTTAGGATAGGATGCCCAGTGGGCATGCGCCCCAGTCTCTGGGAGCCAATGTGCTGATTGTAAGCATAAAACATGCTGCTTATATACACAATACATATACAAAATACAACAGGAGTAGTTGGATAAGTAGAAATGAGGACAAAGTGGTAGAAAATGATGTGCATTTATGTATTGGTGCAAAAGTAATTGTGGTTTTTTGCCATTACTTTCAATGGAAAAAAACGCAATAACTTTTGCACCAACCTAATAGAAGGGTGGCTGAGATGAGCTAAGCTAACCAGTGAAGCACTGTGGAGAAAATGGCCTTGAACCAGATAACGGGGAGAAGACAGGAACAAGTCGCAAGCAGCTTAATTTTCAAGATCAGTCATAAGAAAATATACATTCAGACATTCATAGGTATATTCAGTTTTCTTAATTTGCAGAAAACATTAGCTCTTTGATTAATGAATGGTAGATGAACTAATTTAAATGAAATCTAAAGCAAAGGCAGACGTATTTCAATTTCTTAGACTAAATGTGAAATATATTAATATAAAACAGGAAGGATCGGCAAAGAAGTTTATTTTTACAGGCATAAGGATGAAGAGGTGAAGCCTGGGGTCTTTGAATTTCAGCTTTGCATTTCAGCTTTGTTATTTTCTAGCTTATGACCATGAGCAAATTGCTCAACCTCTCTGTGCCGTTTTTCTTGTGAAACTGTAAAAATAACAGATTTTGCCATAGGGTTTTAGGGAAGGTTGATTGAGATCACTTCTTCATTCCACAAATATGTTTTGGGCTCCTATTATGTGCCAGGTGTTGTACTAGGAATGGGAGAGAAAGCAGTTGAGCAGAACAGACAAAGCCCTTTCCCTAAAGGTGCTTCCATTCTACTGGAATTGCTAGTCAGAAAAGAAATGCACAACTAAAATATCAGATAGAGGTAAGCACTCTGTAGAAGATTAAGTGGAGTGATATGATAAAGGGTGACTGGATAGCAACTTACAGGTTAGGGTAGGCCTTTTTCACCTCCGAACGTCACATTGAAATCAGCCCTGAGAAAATAAGGAGGGGTAGCCCTGGCAGGGAGAAGAGTTGGTGCTGAGGTCCTGGGGCGGGAATCAGCTTAATGTATTTGAAGAACATAAATAAGGTCATTGCAGCTGAGGTTAATGGGCAAGAGGCAGAGTGGTAGCGGATGAAATTAGATCATGTAGGGCTTTGAAAACAAGGATAAGGAAGTGCGTTTTGTACTAAGTGGGATGCAAAGCCCCTAAAAAATTTTAAAGTGGGGAGTGGCGTGACTTCATAACAGATGTAAGGAGCTCATTGCCAGTCCTTGCACAAGAGAAACACCCAAGTGTATGTTAGCTGTTGCCATTTCATTTAATCCTCACACCAGCCCTATGTGATGGTTACTATGAAAGGAAATTATCCCAAACCGGAGCTGGGGCAGAACTTTGTAGGCTAATAGGATTTTCAGCCTCTTTGGGAAGGATCTAGCATTCCTGATAAAGCCCTGTAGTATTTTTCTGATAGTTTTTTTTTTTTTTTTTTTTGAGATGGAGTCTCGCACTGTCGCCTGGGCTGGAGCGCAGTGACACCAGCTCGCTCACTGCAACCTCTGCCTCCCAGGTTCAAGCGATTCTCCTGCCTCAGTCTTCCGAGTAGCTGGGATTACAGGTACCTGCCACCACGCCCAGCTAATTTTTTGTATTTTTAGTAGAGAAGGGGTTTCGCCATGTTGGCCAGGGTGGTCTCGAACTCCTGACCTCATGATTCGCCCACCTTGTTCTCCCAAAGTTCTGGGATTACAGGCGTGAGCCACTGCGCCTGGCCTTTCTGATAGATTTTAATGAGAGTTAGAGTGCTTCTGGGAAGCTAGATTGGCACCACTCTGCTCTTATTTTTTAGATGTGTTCAGTAACCTTTAATCAGACATTTAAGGCCACAACACTCTTTAAGCCTTATGCTGTCCTAATAATCTTTAAACCAGATATTCCTCTTTTCAAATGCTAGTTGAATAGTACTTATTAAGTCATTTTTTCCTCCCAAAAGTAAATTTTTGAACTAGTTTTTTTTTTGAAGTCTCTTTCCTTCCACCAAGTTTGAAATAAAACGCTTGTCAATGTTCCATTAATTTATCTGAGAAACCGCTTTGACAGTATTATTAGTATCACTATTTTACAGACAAGAAAACCATAGCCTGTGCATTTAAGCAGTCCATCGTACTTTCCCCCAGGAAGAGCAAATTAACTCAGCATTCTAGGAAGCAACAAAGCAAATCTGGACCCGAGAGGTCTCAGTCTCCAGTAAAAAAAAGAAGCACTCATTTCTTTTACTGGAATCCCATTATTATCTGTTTTATTTCATTTTAATTTGTAAAGACTGGTAGTCTGTGATTCATTGGGGCCTTCCTTTTGCCCCCAAGATATATGTGTGCAGTTCACTCTCACTCTGCTTTCTAACTTTTAAAAGTTCTAATTTGCTCTTTTAGTAACTGAACCCAATCTTGACTTGGGTGAAACTTTTCTCCAGTTTATCAAGAGCCATTTAATCTATTTTTATGGTCTAGAGTGCCACTTCCTTGGATCTTCAGCCTACCAAGGCTGGAGCTTTAATTCATTAGTGTATATGGCTTATGGCAATCAACTCAACCAGATTGTGTGGGTCTGCTGAGCTGAAGTAAATTAGTCATTGGTTCTTGTGAGAAGAACCTTGAATGAGATCACTGAGGGATGCTAAAACAATCTGGATACTTTTGGACTGGAGGATGGGGGATCCCTTTTCTAACTAACAAGCATTATATTCTTAGAATGAAATCAATTCCATGGTGTACTGGAGTCAGTTCAATCAATTCCTGTTACATTTTCAGGAAATTTGTGAAATAGTTCACGACAACTTTGTAGCTTTAAAATGGCCATTGTAGCTGTATTTATGCCACAGAAACTGGCAAATGCCACAGATCAGGGCTTTCTTTCCCCATAGAGTCTATTTTTAAACACTTAGCAATGTTACCCAAACAAAACCAGGGTTAATTTTCCTGGCAAGCAACCAACAACTCTCCACGAGAACACAGGTTTCGATCCATAGGAGTGTTATTACTCATCACAAGTAAGGAGAGCACTGGGAGTCTTCTCCAAAGCAGTGTCTCCCTGAGGGAAAGTGACAGGAGCGTTTTATGGGGCGATGGAGGGGGAGAGAGTGCGTCATCTCATGCAGGGAAGGGGTCCCAGTGGTGCAGATGCAGTGAGTCATCATGCCAGCACATAGGTCATCTGCTTTATAGCTCCTTCTGGGCGGGAGACATTAGCATGGTAATGAGGAAAGTTCACTTGGGTTCATCTGTAAGTTGCTAGGGTCTGTCAGAAACTGGTTTCAACTGACTAGGGGACTGCATTCCACACAGGGCCTGAAACAAACAGGCTGTTAAGAGAGGGGGCTGTAAAGCAGGTGCTTTGGTAAAGCCGGTTGAGTTCCTATAGTCTCTGGAGACCTTCTCAATCTGCTTGTAGCAGTACACCAGTGCGAGTGCCTTGCAGGTTCTCCTTGTTTTTTTTCCTAGTTATAGGACAAGAAGAAGATAGAGAAAGAGGGGAGGCTGCCAGTAGGCTTTTTGTTTTTGGCTTCTTGCCTGCCTTTTTACTGCCATCAGAAACTGCCAGAAGTTCTGTAGTCAAATAGACCCCACACTCCTAGTAACAAATGAGGTTTGCTATCATTTTTCCCCCTAAGGTTGAATACCAGCTCCATAACTACTTGCTTTGGGACTTGGGCTGATCAGTTTACCTACATCTCTAGGGCTCAGTTTCATCATCATTACAATAAGAATAATACCACCAAACTCACTGTGTATAGATGTATCTGTGTGTGGGCGGCGGGGTTGGGGGTGTTGGGGATGGGATGGGGTGGTAAATGATATGGTTCCCATTAAAGTCTTTGCTGAAGACTTGGTGCATTGGCTTTCCATAAATAATAGCTCTGATTATATTATTCAGTAAGTTCTCACACATGCTCAGAGGTAATAAAAGAAAAACTTTATCTGAATTAAATTTAAAGGAGTTTAATTGAGCAATGAACAACTTGCAAATCGGGCAGCCTTCCCAGCCAGAGTAGGCTCGGAGACTCCAGCACAGCCACGTGGTGGAAAAAGATTTATGGACAGAAAAAAGGAAAGTGATGCCCAGAAAATGGAAGTGAGGTGCAGAAAACAGAAGTGAGTTACAGAATTGGTTTGGCTACAGCTTGATGTTTGCTTTATTTGAACATGGTTTGAACAATTGTACATTTGCTTGACCAAAACTCGTGAGTGGCACAAGCGTAGGTTATGGTCGTTTACACCTCCACTTGTTATAGTTCATGATGTACAGAGAAATCCTTAGGCTGAACTTAAGATATGTAAGGAGGCAGATTTATGCTAAACTTGATTTAACAGAGGGCACTTGTAAACTACTATTTCATAAAGGCCTTTCTGGTAATGTCTGATGCCTCTGAACCAGTCTGATCTGCAGCATTTTCCCGCTGAGGTCTCTCTCTCAATATCTCTCTCTCTCTCTACCTGTGCCCTATGTGGGCTGGGAGCCCCAGTACAGGTGTGATTCCAGTACATTCCAAGTCACACCGAGCACGTACTTTCTCCGTTCCTTTCAGTACCTGCCTTCCAGTGATACCCCAAGTGTATTGAGCTTGACAACTTTTTCAGCTATAAATAAGTGGTGGTGGGGGGAAGGGGTGGTTGTGAGAAGAGACTTTTCTTGAAATATGTTGATTTAGGCTGGATGGCTTTTCATTGACATGCAGAGGTAGTATTTTGTGTCTCTATGCAAGACTCCCCCTTTATTTACTGCAAGGATGTTTTTGTCAGGTCAAGGAGAAACCTGAGATTGGAGAAGGTGTGCTTTCTGTTCCCTTTTATCTGTCAGTTTCTCTCCTCATTCTCCAGAATCCCCAAGAGACCATGTTAGAGTTAAATCAGTATGTGGTCAGCAATCAGACAGACCTGAATATGACGTGTGATTCTGCTACTTATCAGCTGAATGACCTTGTGATGGTCATTTGAATGTCTAATCTTTAGCTTCCTGATCTACAAAATGCATCTCTCTTTTTTTCTCTTTCTCTCTCTCTCTCTTTATCTGTCTGGGGCTAGCTCTGTACTTCACAACCTGGCTACACATTATATTTACTTGGGGAGCTTTTCAAAAATAGTTAATTCCCAGGCTTTGCTCCAAAAGACTGATTCAATTGGACTAGGTTTCAGCACAAACATCCGTCTATTTTAGAAACTCTGTGTGAAATACTATGTGTAGTGAATGTTAAGAACTGCTGAGCTTCTCTTATTAAGCCTCTCTGGACCCCATCTGGCCCCCATGCTCATTACCTGGATGTCCCTGGACCACAACTGCTTATGTAAATACAAAATACAAAACAATTAACTGCTAACCACTGCTAACAGTCACTTTTTAACTCCAACCCTCCACCTGCTCAGATTTGCAGGCAGTGCAGTCATCTCTAACTTCTTGTCTTCAGGAGCCCTTTCATGGAATGCCCAAGAACCCCTGTTGGTGCTCTGCAGATGAGAAAAATAGCTACTGAGATCCTTGTTCCCTTGCTGAAGCTGGAAGGCCTCGTGGTCTGGAAAAATGCCAGCTTTTGCAGTGGTTCATCTGAGAACAGTGGATGCTGGTCTTTCTTTGGGTAATCCTTGGTCGAGAATACTTTCTCCCCAATTGGCCTGGGTTGTCAGGGAAGAGAATATTCATCTGAGAAACTGCTTTGACAGTATCATTAATATCATCATTTTACAGACAAGGAAACAGAAGCTTAGAAATGGTAAGTTGATCAGTGTCATAAGAGGTAACCTGACCTGACCATAAGACCTGACCGTAAGAGGTCAGGTCTTCCACTTCACCTAAGTGAAGCCAGGCTTCCCAAGGCACAGCTCAGCACCTGCAGAGCCACATTGCAATGAGTTACAGCACCATCCACTTACTGCCTAGAATCAGCATTTTGTTCCAGAAACATAGGTCCGGGTTGCCCAGACCACACTCTCTATTCCTCTTGGTGATTTTCTTTCATTTCTTCCCACCACCTGGCCCCACGTGGGTCCACTCTTGTCCATCAGATGTGTTCTAATAAATAGTTAAATACTAAACCCTCTTCTTCCAGAAGCATCCTTGGTTCCTTCTACATATATGTGTAGATTCATATATGTAAAAAAAGTATGAAAAAGGATCTTTCATCAATTTCCTTATCAGCTTCTTCTAAACCCATGCTGTTTCCAAGCTGCATATCCAATAATAAAAAGTCCCTATTCCAAAACCAGTGGGTAGGAATGAAATTACTTTATCCAGGTGTAACTCAAAGGGATCACTGAGTGATTATTTCCAGAACAATGGGACGACTTGTTCCAAAGGTAAGTTCAAGTTTTCACCGTGAACATATAAAACACCCAGATTTTCCTAGTTTCAACCAGTTTTAGGATTCCATCTCCACTAGTCAACTGATTTATATGTAAATGCCGTTGATATGAATGTTGATCTCACAGTGTTGTTGAGAATAATACATGAGATAAGATGTAGACAGATCAGTTTGTAATATTTTATTACTGACACTGTTGCTAATTGGTTAAGCTAATCAGCATCTCATTAGAATTGCCCCTGTGGGCAGGGAACATCCCTCCTCCTGCTCCTCCTGCCCCCTTCCTGTAGTCAGTGTAGTGGCCCTGACCTCTGGTCAATACAATCCAGTGGATTCCAGGTTCTCACCACATCACCACTAAGATTATGGTCATAGTAACCAGGGTGATGGGGCCTCTGCATTGAAATGCAGTGCTGTGGGATCAGTGATACTTGCTCTCTTGCTGTCTCCTGCTTTGGTTATGAGAGAAACTCAAGAAAGCAGCTCTTGCTCAGGTAGACTTCAGGTTGGTTCCTGAGCTTTGATTTTCCTCTGGATTGGCCTAAAGGTCTTCAGGGGTTGAGGAAGATACTGGAGAAGGTCTTTATTCATCCATGTTCTCCAACAGAGTAAAGCCAAAACACTTAAGTACCAGAGTTATTCTGTACTTGCCTTCCCTAAGGGAAGTGTAGTACTGTCTCTTGATTTTCATGGAGCTCCTTGCCTCTGCCCTCAGGAATCTGGAAGGGAGGATGGTTGTACTTAGCATTTCTAAATAGACAATAGTTCTCCTGATTGAAAGGCTAAAACACTTCCAACCTGGAGTTTTACTGACCATTGATTTTTTTGTTTGTTTGTTTGTTTGTTTTGAGACAGGGCCTCAGTTTGTCACCCATGCTGGAGTGCAGTTGTGGCGCCATCTTGGCTCACTCCAACCTCTGCTTCCCAGGTTCAAGCTATCCTCCTACCTTAGCCTCCTAAGTTGCTGGGACTACAGGCATGTATCACCACATGCAGCTAATTTTTGTATTTTTCATAGAGACAGGGTTTTGCCAAGTTGCCCAGGCTGGATCATTGACATTTTAAGAAATGTGTGCATGTCCCTAAAAGGGGAGGTCAGTTTGGGATCTTCCCTCATGGATGATGTGGGTTTGATTACCTAAGGGGACTGGCTTATCTTTCTTATGGGTGGTCACATAATATTCAGGAGGTGATACTGACTAGGCTCACTCAGTGATTGACTGGGTGAAGCAGGAAGGAAGAGGGGAGCTATCCAGGTAGACAGGTTTCCTCTGGAGCAAGAGTTGGCTGACCTCAGCCAGCAGGTCAAATCTCACCTGCTGTCAGCATTTATTAACTTTTTATTTTGAAATGATTTAAGACTCAACTGCCACTTGTGTTATAAATAAAGTTTTATTGGAACATTACAACTCTTACTTGTTTACATATTGTATGTGGCTGCTTTCATGCTACAATGACAGAATCGAATAATTGCAATAAGAACTTTTTTGTACCCTCTGGCTCTTTATGAAAAAGGTTTCCTGATTCCTGTTCCAGAGTCAAAGATGCTTCTCAATCAGAAATGCTCCCCCAAATTGCTGTATATTTCATAATCCCCCTCACTGTGACCCAAAGGCCACAAAACCCTTGTAGAATCAGAGAACACAGGGTTGGAAGGGGGTATTAGTGGTCATTCAGTGCAATTCCTCATATGAGGTCAGAATCTCCCAATGGTGCCCCTTCAAGCAATCCCCTGGTGGTGGAGGCGCATCATTGTGTATAGTGGTCAACTCAGCTTTTTGGGGGAAGTTCTGGCTGTTGGAAAATGATTTCTTATATTGAGCTAGGCTGTGGTGGATGAGAAAAACTATTAAAGTTATTATTTATGACCCCCTCTCCAGCCTTTGAAGGAGGAAGACTTCATCACCAGCAGAATGGGCTGCACTGCCTGTGTTATGTGGATCAGCACGATGGATGGGGAGGAGACCTGAAGATGCTGCAATGGCAAATTTGCTCTACATGGAGATGCTGGATGTCCCTAGACATAAAGACCCCACAGAGATGCTAGAGGGGCATGGCTGGACAGGGGTGGGTGAGGAAGGAGCTGCAGGTGAGGAAGGAGTCAAGGTGTAGAGTTTCTATCAAATTATTCTTCAAAGCTTCTCAGGTAGGATTTGGGCATTTGGATGCATTTCTAGATGCTTCAGCCAGTTGAAGAAAACTGGGGAAACAAAGGTGCCCACATGATGCAGGTGCATTTGGGTTGTGTCTGTCACTTTGACACTCCCATGCATTGGTCTCAGTCCAAACAACTTTCAGCCTGAGTAGCACCCTAGCAATTAATTGTCCAAATTCTACCTCATTGCCTTTCTACCTAGACACAGATTTCCTCTCCTCTCAGCTCAAATTTTTTTTTTTCTTTTTTTTTTGAGATGGAGTCGCGCTCTGTTGCCCAGGCTGGAGTGCAGTGGCGCAATCTCGGCTCACTGCAAGCTCCGCCTCCCAGGTTCATGCCATTCTCCTGCCTCAGCCTCCCGAGTAGCTGGGACTACAGGCGCCCGCCAACACGCCCGGCTAATTTTTTGTATTTTTATTAGAGACGGGGTTTCACCGTGTTAGCCAGGATGGTCTCGATCTCCTGACCTCGTGATCCGCCCACCTTGGCCTCCCAAAGTGCTGGGATTACAGGCTTGAGCCACCGCACCCGGCCTCAAATGTTTCTTCAAACCAGCAGGTGTGGAGGGAGAGAGGTGGAGGAAGATTATGTACCATCTTTTTGGCCCATCTTGAAGATTTTCCAGGGTACAGGGTAGTGCCGTGATCTCTAGATGTGCATTAAGGGCTCTGGCTTCCAGATCTATTTTGCAGTAACTTTCTGTGCAACCTCTTGTCATCATTTCTCTTCTTCATGCTTTAATTTACTTTTCTGTAAAACAAGAGCTGGAGCTGGAACAGAGTTTCATTTTTTTTTTTTTTTTTTTTTTTTAGAGAGTCTTGCTCTTTTGCCCAGGCTGGAGTATGGTGGCACAATCTCAGCTCCTTGCAACTTCCACCTCCTGGATTCAAGTGATTCTCCTGCCTCAGCCTCCCAAGTAGCTGGGACTACAGGCACATGCCACCATACCCGGCTAATTTTTTGTATTTTTAGTAGGGACAGGGTTTCGCCATGTTGGTCAGGCTGGTCTCGATCTCCTGACCTCAGGCGGTCTGCCCACCTTGGCCTCCCAAAGTGCAGGGATTACAGATGTGAGCCACTGTGCCTGGCCTCAAATGCTTCTTACTGAGCCTCGAGCCAAGTGACCTCTGGGGTCTTGAGCAAGGTAGTCAGCAATGTAGATGCTAAGAGGCCAGATTTCCAAGCCGCCCTGGCTGGCTTTCTTTAGAGCAGTTATCTATTGGACAGATTGGGGTCCATTAAAACCCCAAAGTATTTCCACTGCTAAAAAACAAGCCTAGAATCCAATGGACTATCAGTCTTTCTCAAGGTGTGGGGCAGGTCCCACTAGGGAGATACAAGCTTATATGTGATACATGGATGAACATTTTAAGTTTTCATAGTTATATTTATTTTAAAGTCTATTAGGAAAAAAAAAACCATCACATCAAATATGTGATTTCATTGATGTTATTGATTAAGATGAGGCTACATTTAATTGAATAAGTGAGCTTACTTGAAGGAAGAGAATAAGTAAGTAATAGTACAGGTGGTATAGGATTATGGCCAACATGATTGACATTTGGGAAAATGGGCAAAGCAACCTCCACAGGCCCTCCTGGCTCTGACATTCTAGCATTCCTCCTCCTCCCTGTCTTTTCTCTTGTTTCCTCTGTGGTCAGGTCCTCCTCAGTAGAGAGGGCATTACAATGTGTACTTTCAGATTTAAAACAGTGGCCTTGACATTCACGAGGTCTGCGCTCAGTGTGTCCCCTTGGCCCTCCCTACGAGAGCTTTCGGTCGGGGGCAGCTCTGTTTTCCCACCTTCAGTTTCTCATGAGGTACATGAAACCCACAGGAAGCAAACCAAAATGAAAGCAAGAAAAACAAGGCTCGGCAGAGAGCGGCTATCTGCACTTCACTTGGGATTAGAAAAGGTGCTTTTGGCTCCATTAGCAGAATACCTAATGTGCTTGTATTTGAAGAAGCAAATCTGCAGAATTAGCAGCCAGTGAATTGTTAGTCTTGCAGGCTGTTGATTCTGTCTTGCTCTTTTTTAACCATCAGAACTCACTTATTTTTATTACTTTTTGGCATGAAATAATTTCCTATATCCTCTTTTTAACTCACTTCTAATAGGATAACACATCTATTTTTCTCATTCTGAATTCTGGATGATTTTATTGTTGAGGGAAGACAGTAGATATTGCATGTCTACTTTCTTTTTTCTGTTGTGTGTGTGCGTGGTTTTTTTTTTTTTTTTTTTACAGTTTTATTTAAACACAAAACATGCACATGAGCTGGCTACTCATTTTCTTCACTGCACAGCCTGGCATTGGGGTTGGTGACTCTGATGGCCAGCTGGGTGGCCCTTTCCATGATGGCTTTGCGGTTCAATTAAATGTAGCCTCATCTTAATCAATAATATCAATGAAATCACATATTTGATGTGATCGTTATTTTTTTTTCCTAATAGACTTTAAAATAAATATTAACTATGAAAACTTAAAATGTTCATCCATGTATCACAGATAAGCTTGTATCTCCCTAGTGGGACCTGCATCACACATTGAGAAAGACTGATAGTTCATTGGATTCTAGGCTTGTTTTTTAGCAGTGGAAACACTTTAGAGTTTTAATGGACCTCAATCTGTCCAATAGATAACTGCTCTGAAGAAAGCTGGCCAGGGCGGCTTGGAGGAAACATTGTGAGCAGTCTCAGCACAGTAAGATTTGTTGCACATCAGCAGCACTTCCTGCTCCTTGACGTTGTGGACCAGGAACTTCTGGAAGCCATTGGGCAGCATATGCTTTGTTTTTTTGTTGCTCCCATAACCAATGTTGGGCATCAAGATCTGGAGCTTGAACCGTCTATGAACCCTGTTGTCAATACCTCTGGGTTTCCGCCAGTTGTGCTTAATTTTGACATATCAGTCTGATTGGTGCCCGATGAATTTCTTGGTTCTCTTTTTGACTATTTTGGGCTTCACAAGGGGTATGAAGGCGGCCATGATGCTGAGGAGGAGATGGCGGCCACCTCCATAGGCAGTGCCAAGGAAGAGAGAACATATCTACTTCCTTAATGTTGGACTTGAACTGGGTGTCCATAGTTGCTGAAGTGTGGCATGCCACCATGGTGGACAGACCTTGGGCATCTGGGGCAGACAGACCTGGATTTAAACTTGGCTTAACCATCCATCATCTGTGGACAGGCATTTCTTATTTAAATAAGCTTGATTTTTTTTATTTCTTAACAAGAATTATGCTTTTTTTCCCCCTACAGAAGTTTTTTTTTTTTTTTTTGAGACAGAGTCTCGCTCTGTTGCCCAGGCTGGAGGACAGTGGTGCGATCTCATCTCACTACAAGCTCCACCTCCCGGGTTCATGCCATTTTCCTGCCTCAGCCTCCCGAGTAGCTGGGACTACAGGTGCCCACCACCATGCCCAGCTAATTTTTTTGTATTTTTAGTAGAGACGGGGTTTCACCATGTTAGCCAGGATGGTCTCGATCTCCTGACCTCGTGATCTGCCCCTCTCAGCCTCCCAAAGTGCTGGGATTACAGGCATGAGCCCCCACAGAATTTTTTGTGTGTGGATTTAGGAGGCAACATATAAAAAAAAATCTCTAGCTTTAGTGTGTTGAGTTTAGATGTGAGATAAATATCAGCTCTTTTTTCATTTCTCATAAGCTTGACAAGTGCTTGTACCAGATACTACAGCCAAAGCAAAGATGAATATGACATAGGCCAGGATGGCAAATAAGTTTTCTTTCATGCCCAGCTCTCATGAAGTGGTGCAGCCTCAGGGAGTACTGTGTTGAGATGGATTTTAAGGGTCAGCAGGGAAGAGCGTCATAGTGGATTAGCCATATCCTTCATGGCTCAGGAGGGGGCATTGAGGAACACAAATGTCACAAATTTGCCATCACTGAAACAGCTTTGTTTTGGGAAGTCAGAGCTAATGGAGTGTGAAATTCGTTTAGAAGAAATGAATAGCTATTGAAAATAAGGAGAGTGGTAGACACTTTTACACGTGTTATGTCTTGAATGCACTCAGCAAACTGGAGAGGAATGATTTACTCTTTGCAGGACAGTGCTCCAGGTGGCCTTGGACCGACCCAGTATTTACTCCTTTTTCACTTGTAGTTCTCAAGAATAACTGTAGAATGTGCCAGGAATGTAGCATCTGAGATAAAGGGGGAGATGGCTGGAACAGCCTGAGTTCTGTTCCAGTCCTGTCCCGACCTCCTAAAGAAAAAGGGTGTCCTCCGCATGTTCTCACTCGTAAGTGGGAGTTGGAGTTGAACAATGAGAACACATGGACACAGGAAGGAGAACATCACACACCGGGGCCTGTTGGGGGTGGGAGACTAGGGGAGGGATAGCATTAGGAGAAATACCTAACGTAAATAATGGGTTGATGGGTGCAGCAAACCACCATGGCACGTGTATACCTATGTAACGAACCTGCATGTTCTGCACATGTACCCCAGAACTTAAAAGTGTAAAAACAAAAGAGAAAGAAACAGGATGTCCTTCAGTGCCTTAGCCCAGCATGTCATGTGACCATAGGTAATACAACCCAGGGTGGGCTGCTTTCTCTGGTTCCTTAGCTGCGGTGCAACTACAGCACAGGCAGACGAAGCATTATCTGCCTTAGGAAGCTTTTCTGAGCCTTGGGGGCCCGCTTACAGTGAATCCCAGGCTTCTGTTATCCTTGCTGCCTATCTATAAGTAATAAATCTGCTTCATGTAACTTGTGTGTGAATGTGTTCTGTCTCACAGCACCCAGACAAGTTGGCAACCAGTGCATAGTGATCTGCTTCCCATTATTCTCATGCTGTATGAAAGAAAATGGAATCATAGACAAGGTAAGTCATTTTCTCAAGATCTTACAAAGTAAGAAGTGGTAAGAAGAATCTGAGATTTGGACCCAGATACCTGATTCCAGAAGCCTTTTGTTTGTGACTGTTTAAACTCGGGTGTTCAAATGGAATCTTTAAAAAAACAAAAAAAAACTGAGGTAAAATGTAGGTACTTTAAAATGTGTCCAAGTGCACTAATCTTAGCTCAGCTTGATGAACTGTTTTTTTTTTTGTCTTTTTTTTGAGACAGAGTTTTGCTCTTATTGCCCAGGCTGGAGTGCAATGGCATGATCTTGGCTCACTGCAACCTCTGCCTCCTGGATTCAAGTGATTCTCCTGCCTCCACCTCCTGAGTAGCTGAGAATACAGGTGTGCACCACCACACCCAGCTAATTTTTTTGTATTTTTAGTAGAGATGGAGTTTCACTATGTTGGCCAGGCTGGTCTTGAACTCCTGACCTCAGATGATCTACCCACCTTGGCCTCCTAAAGTGCTGGGATTACAGATGTGAGCCACTAGGCCCGGTCTAGCTTGATGAATATTTAATTAGTTATATATACTTGTGTAACCATCACTCAGACTGTGACATAGAACTTTCTTACCTTTCCAGAAGCTTCTCCTGGGTACCTTCCTGGTCAAAAGTGTCTCCAGGAGGTGTGCTTCTACTCTGATACTTACCACCATCAATTAATTTTGACTGTTCTTCAATTTCATACAAATGGAATTATATAGTATTTTCACTTTTGTGTCTGGTTGCTTTGTCAACATAATGTCTATGAGATTCATCCATGTTGTCATGTTAGTAGTTTGTTTTTTTCAAAAATTACATTGTAATACTCCATTTTATGAATATACCATGATTTATTTATCCATTCTCCTCTCGAGTGACATTTGGGTTGTTCAGTTTTTGGTTATTATGAAAAAAGCTTCTATGAACTTGCTTGTAATGTCTTTGGGTGGGCATGTGAACTTATTTCTCTTTAGTATATACCTAGTAGTGAAATTGCTATAGTTTAGGTGAATATTTAACTTTAGTAGATATGAGCTGCTATGGTCTAAATGTTGGTGTTCTACTGAAATTCATATATTGAAACTTAATCGTCAGTGTGATAGTATTAAGAGGTGGGGCCTTTTTAAGGTAGTGACTTTATAAGATAAGGGTGGAGCCCTCACAAATGGGATTAATGCCCTTAGTAAAGGGATTTGAGGGAGTCCTTTTGCCCATTCCACTCTGTGAGGGCACATAGAAGGTGCCATCTATAAGGAACGGGCCCTTACCAGACACCAAATCTGCTGGTGCTTTATTTGGATCTCTCAGCCTCCAGAGCTAGGAGCAATACATTTCTGTTGTTATAAATTAACAAATCTATGTTATTTTGTTATAACACCAGCAAGAGACTAAGACATAGACATTTGCTTTTTACAGGGAATGCTACACAAGTTCAGAGACTCAGGTCCTCTTATTCTCTGCTGTGTCCCCAGAATCCACAGCAGTACCTGGCTCAAAGTCAGTGCTAATAAGTCATTCTTGAGTAAATTAATATATCTGTATCTTTGGCATCCTCGTTCTTGGCTTTGTATTAGGGCTATTGTTTCAGTGAATAGAGAAGTCAGAACCTCTCTCCCTGCATCCAGAATTCCTCTTTTGAAACAAGTATCTTATAATACCTCCTTAAATATCTTGAAGTGAAGTTCACAGATAATACCACCTGTTTACACATGTATTTTATTTTTAATCAATATAGTATCCTAACCATTCTACAAAGGAAAACTCTAAAGAAAATAATTTATAATAAGGTAATGAGTGTTGCAATATACAAATAACTGGGGAATACTACACTCAAAGTCCCCATGAAATACACAGACATTTGTGACTATATCCATAATCAGTACAAATGCCAAGTGAGAGGTGATGTTCTGCTAATGCATACCATGTTTTGCACTGTTGTTGGTGATATGATTTACCAAATAGTGACCAACTCCTGGTAAAATTTATCATAAAATAAAGTACATTCTTTCTTCAATTGACTCTGGAAAATTCATTGGATATTAAAATGGTATAAGAATGTTTTGTTTTTATATGTAAAATGGAGCAAGGTTCTAGGTTCACATAACTTTTTCAACTACACAAATATCTTCTGGGATATGTAGGGCGTTTACTCACCTTGGTCCTCAACCATGAAATACCATTGAATGCCCTCTCATCATAGCACCAACTATCCCCACACTTTTCCAAAATATCCTTGGGTGTGGTGCCGCCCCTACAAAAACCCTGATTCTAACTCAGCTCTCTCATTGTACAGATGAAGGAATCGTCCCTTTGGGGAGGGAAGAATTACTCTCTGGAAAACACAGGGATTTAAACGTAAAGCCTGGACCAGGACCACAGACTTCTGACTCCTTAGGCTAAATCCCAATTGTATCCACCATAGCAACTGAAGCCAAGGATTAGAGTCAAGTAGGCTTGGGATCAAATCCTGGCTCTGACCTTGGGAAAACTGCTTCATCTTTTTGAGCCTCCCTTTCATCATTTGCATAAATGAGATTAAAAATAGCATTTACCTTAAAGAATTGTTATGAGGACTAAGAGAGTTATGACTTTGAATTCCTGGCACATAGTGAACTCTTAATTAATGGTAGCAATTATCACACTGCTTATTCCCCCCTTTAAAGCTCATTCATTTAAGTGCCAACAGAAATTGTCATATCCTAGAGAACTTCTATACTGGAACTTTTTTCTCTGTAGAGAAATAATTTTTTTTTTTTTTTGAAACGTAGTCTCGCTCTGTCGCCCAGGCTGGAGTGCAGTGGCGCAATCTCGGCTCACTGCAAGCGCCGCCTTCCGGGTTCACGCCATTCTCCTGCCTCAGCCTCTCCGAGTAGCTGGGACTACAGGCGCCCGCCACCACGCCCGGGTAATTTTTTGTATTTTTAGTAGAGACGGGGTTTCACCGTGGTCTCGATCTCCTGACCTCGTGATCCGCCCGCCTCGGCCTCCCAAAGTGCTGGGATTACAAACGTGAGCCACCGCGTCCGGCCGAGAAATAATTGTTTATCATTTGTTTCCAATACTTCAGATCATTCCTTTTCAGGGCAAGGCGTCCTTCTAATCTCCCCATTTTCCTCCAAGATGTCCTGCGCCACATTTAAGGGAAAAATGTCTTGAGCAGAGTAGCTCGGAGCATTCTCATACCTTGACTCTTACTTAAAGAAGGGAAGAAGAAACTTTGGGGCTTTGATTTGGTTTGAAAAGGAGGAAGGGAGGTGATGTCAAGCACTTATTTTGAGCGCTTATTTTGTACCAAGTGCATTGCAGGTGGTCTATTTTGTTTCATACTCTCAAGAATAGTCCCTGTGAGGTGGACTGTTTATTATCACCTCCATCTTACAGATGAGAAAGTGGGGACTCTAAGCTGGTAAGACCCTTTCTTGGCCGGGCGCGGTGGCTCAAGCCTGTAATCCCAGCACTTTGGGAGGCCGAGGTGGGCGGATCACGAGGTCAGGAGATCAAGACCATCCTGGCTAACACGGTGAAACCCCGTCTCTACTAAAAATACAAAAAATTAGCCGGGCGTGTTGGCGGGCGCCTGTAGTCCCAGCTACTCGGGAGGCTGAGGCAGGAGAATGGCGTCCCAGCTACCCGGGAGGCGGAGCTTGCAGTGAGCCGAGATCGCGCCACTGCACTCCAGCCTGGGGGACAGAGCAAGACTCCGTCTCAAAAAAAAAAAAAAAAAAAAAAAAAGACCCTTTCTTGAGGTCATACAGAGCCAAGATTAAAATATTAACAAAAAATAAAATTCTAGAGCCCCTCCAAGCATCTGAATGGACCCCTTCTTGGCCAGGGCACTCCAAAATTAACCAGAAAAACTGGTTCAGGCCACTACAGGAAGGGGTGTCAGACATGTCTTGTTATAAGCCCTTCTCTTTAGGAATTCAGGAAACGTGACCAGCATTTAACATCAACACAGACCTTAAGTCTGATAAGAAACATTTACATTCTATTCTCTCTGAAGTCTGCTACCTGGAGGCCTCATCTGCATGATAAAACCTTGGTCTCCACAACCTCTTATTGTAACCCAGACATTTCTTTCTAGAGATAATAACTCTTTCAACAATTTTAAATTTACCTACAACTGGAAGCAGACCCCCCCCCCCAACTTTCCCTTTTCTGGACTGAAACAACGTATATCTTAAATGTATTTGATTGAAGTCTCATGTCTCCCTAAAATGTATATAGATTTATATACATATACATTCACCTAGATTGGTGAAGCCCCAATCACCTTGGGGTCATGTTCTCAGGATCTCCTGTCTCCTGAAGGCTATGTCACGGGCCATTGATGACTCATATTTGGCTCAGAATAAATCTCTTTAAATATTTTAGAGTCTGACTCTTTTTTGTCAACAAAAATCAGGTCTGATAGACATTGTCGTGATTTGGGTTCTTTCAAAAGCAGATCCTGAGACAAGGGTTTGAGTGCAAGTGAGACTTTGGGAGGTGTATTTATCTTTTTTTAAAAATATTTTTTTGTGCCTCTCAGCTCTGAATGGAGCCTTTATTAATATGCTCTGGGACTAACAAAGGCGTGCCTTTGAGCCTGTCTCCTTTAAGTGAGCGCGATGCTAGGCTTCCTCAGTAGAGGGCGCTGGAGGACACCGCAGCTGGCGGAGGGTTATTTTTTTTTTTCTTTGAGACAGAATCTCGCTCTTTGGCCCAGGCCGGAGGACAGTTGGCGGAGGGTTCTTCCCGGTTGTGCGAGGACCGCGGCTCCGTAGTGCGCGTGGGCTAGGACAGCGCGTGGAACTGCTCCTTCTGTGACTTTGCAGCCCCAGCTTGGTGATAATTTTTGTGCAGCCTTCTTGACATGGAAAGCAGAGCCCCCCAGCACAGAATGAGCGCTCCGAAGGGCCCCTGCCCTTACCGGTTCCGGGATTACTCTCCCTTTCCCTGCTTGCTGCACTTGGGTCCGGGACTCAGCCTCCCTTTGCAAGCTTCTGCGCGGCCTGTGTGCAGCTGCACTTAGCTGGCAGGGTCACGCGTTGAGTAGCCGCTCTGCTCCTTCTGCAGCCTCCTGCAGCCCGCGCCAGCTCCCGGGCTCTATCCCTCACCATCAGTTGCTGACTGGCACCCCCTGCGTGCACAGCGGAGGTTGACTACACTCTGGTGGTTCACAGCAATTCCAGGCCGGCTCCAGCCTGGCCAAAGCAGCTAACTTCTCTGCTGTCTGGTGGGCTGAACCTCACCGTTTCCCAAGAGGTCTGAATCCCTCTCAAGTTCGTCTTTTCCTAAGTTCTCCCTCTCAGCTCTAGGGTGCGTTGTAGAGTTTCCTTATATGTATACTCTTCATTGTAGTTGATGACTCTGTGTTGCACTTGTTCTATTGAACTTACTGTGTAGTTTCTGTCTCTTGACTGGATGAAGGCTCTCACAGGAGTCAATCCCAGAAAAATGTTGAGAGAGTAGGGAAGAGAGAAAAGCTAATAAACAGTATGTTAATGAGCAGGTCCCACCTGGGGCTCAGTCGCACTGGTGTCCCTCTGAGAGTATGGGCACCACACACTTTGGCATTGCCCCAGCAAGGGGCAAGCAAGGGAGCTGGGTGTTTATCTCCCGAGTCATTGCTTGAGGCTTGCTCTTGGGAATGGTACCTCCCTGGAACTTCTGTCCTGCCTGCATATCTGGACTGTGCAGGGGATACTTCTGTGGCCAGAAAAAGCCCTTGGGCAGAGAAAAGCAGGTTCTTGATGCTGAGATGTCTGCGTGCTTGGGAGTTGACCACTGCAGCTGCAGGTGACCTCTGGGGTGGGCCAAGGGGATGTAGGTGGGCAGTGATACATCTGCTACAGACATGTTGCAGGATGCGGGGCAGCGGAAGGAAACTGATCAGCTGGATGCCAATGAATGGCCCAGACTGATTCAAGGGTAAATTTGCTGGAAGAAGTCCGTTGCAGAAGATCAGATGCTTTCCTGACTGGTGTAATTTAATTG
The DNA here is from genome assembly GCF_009828535.3 of Hylobates moloch. Lineage (NCBI taxonomy): Eukaryota > Metazoa > Chordata > Mammalia > Primates > Hylobatidae > Hylobates > Hylobates moloch. Next base: position 72,029,471 of record NW_026652292.1, on the reverse strand, counting down.
TTTGGTCAGTGTTTGCTATGGATAATTGGATTTTTCTTTGACCTTCACAATCTTGCTGGCTCTCTATCCACACTGGAAGACACTTTTCTAACTCTCTCAAATGCAATAAGACTAACCTGGCTTCCATCAGGAACTCGTGGGCTTGCCATTTCCAGGAGGTGCCGATGGCTGTGGTATCCAACCAGCAAACGGCAGTGGTGTTTGTATTTTCCATTTTGCCCTTTACAAGAACATTTCAGCTGAAGCAAAAGGCTTTTTCCTTTACCCTGGGTTTTTTAATAGAAATCTTGGTAGCATTAAGCACTTTTAATTCTGAGCACTAGCCTGTAAAGTTCAAAGCTCTGTTCTGCTCTTGGACACAGTGGATAGCAAGGCGAGAGATTCTAATCACAAGGAATACCAGAAAAAAAAAAATAGGCAGGAGACAAGTTTATTATGAAGGGTTGTGAGCAGTATTTGTGATTAATGTGGACCGAAAAAGGTTATTTCTACATTAGAATCATTCACATTTGCAATAATTTAAACAATTTATCTCGTTTCCCCAAGTGGGGATGTGTTCTTTCCACATATAACATGCTCAGTGAAGGAAGAACAAGGAAGGTTACTCTGCCCTGAAACATATCTGGGAGAGCTTTTCTGCCCTGGAAGGATCACCAAGTTATGTTGTTAAGTGACTAAAACAATATCTGGAAGAGTGTCAAATAGCTAATTATTGTGTAAGAAGGAAAAAAAGAAGACTACATAGTCACATTTACTTATATTTATATGAAAAGCTAATAAAAGTAGCTAGGTATACGTAAGGCAGTCAGAAACAAGACTTTTCAATTGTAACTTTTATATCATTTTAATTTAAAAGTTATGCTAATATATTTCCTGTTAAAGAAACAAATAACAACATGCCCAGTGGAAAGTATCATCATTATAATAATGTCCTAAGATCATTTTTTATGACCTTTGAAGGTAACTTAGGATAGGAAAATGCATTCCATAAAATTCAGCTACCTGCACATAGTGAATCCTTTGCAAACACTTGGAATAGGGTGAGGGTTTTTATATGACCATGGAATTTTTTTTTTTTTACATCTTTGCTGCTATTCGCCATCCAGGCAGCAGGGGGAGGTGTTTCTCTGTTTTTCTTTGTGCCGCCCACGCCTTCCCCCCAACTTCATATGCAAAACTGACCAAGAATTCTCTAATTCAAATCTATGCATGAAAGGCACCACATTTTCTAGATTCATGTTGTTACTCTCTCATATCCCGAATCTCGAGACTTGGGGCTTCCAGCAGGCTGCTAATGATTATTCAAAAGGGGCAGATTGTTGGATTTGCTGGTGTAAAGTTTGTCTTCCCTCTCCTCTGTGCCCCTCCTTGTCACTCCACTCAGCCTTTATACATCACTTGCCATAATCGAGTCGTAGAAAACGAAACTTACATTATGGAAATTCACAGCCTTTTTTTTTTTTTTCCACTTTGTAGATGAGACTCAGGATTTAGAAGGCAAAATAAACAACCAAACAAATAAAAAGGGGATTAATTTTGGACCTTCATGAATGGTGCCAAAGTAAAAACAAACAAACAAAAGGTAAAAGAGGAAGGGACTGTTAGATGAATGTTTATTTCGGTGCCTGGTACCACACCTGCCTTACACACTCATAACGCAAGGAAGGGTGTGTCACTAGAGCCATTTTGCTAAGGAGGAGATTAAAGCTCAGAGGGGCTGAGCAACTTGCCCAAATTTATGTTGCTAGAAAATGATAGAACTGAAATTGGAAGCCAGACTGTATCTAAAGTAGAAACGTTTAAATATTTTCTTCCTATTCCACACAAAATAAGCAGAAGGCAGTGTCTCTCTCTCTCTCTTGTCCCTGTCCGCTCCCCCCCCCGCCCAGTTTCTGTACCTGTTTTCTCACAAGGGTGTACCACCTGCTCCCTACTCCACATCGCGTCTATAAAGAGAGAAAAGGAAAAAAAGGAAGTCGCTTCAAGAGCTCCCCAAATGCTCAATGGAAGCGGCTCTTTGTTGTACATGGGCAGTGATTTCTTTAGAAAAAGTAGTGACGTAGACCTGCCCGAGGTCAGTGATTCCTAGAGCTGTGGACTTGGGGAAGTGCCAGGGAAGCATTGCGCTGTTTAAAAAAATGTTTTGGAGCATGTGCTTGTGTGTGTGTGTGTTTCTGAGCGTATCTGTTTTCTCCTAGGAGCTGCCTGGCAATGGTAGCAGGTGAAGGTCATGGTGAAGAAGATGCAGATATTGGCAATTTGGAGCATTAGATGAGGTAATTACAATGTTAACCTAAAGAACAGTGGTGAGAACATTTTATCCAAAGTGAAGTTCTTGAGAGAGATCTTGGGTGGCACCTAGTCTCTGTATTAAATAAAATGGACATCCCTTGGGAGAGAATGTGGCTCTTTTCTGTTCTGATTAGGGCAAAAAGAGTCTCCTTTGATACCAGCATGACTTTAGTGCCTTTAAACATATACTATGCTGCCATTTCCACAGAGAGGGACAAGCAGCAGCCTGGGGTCCTTGGGCAGGCAGTGGGGCCCAGCCAAAATTTTCTGAGATTGCTTTATTTTCCCTTAATTATGATTACATGTATAGCAAATGATTATGGTTTTCTATTTGTGATAGTGATAAGGGATGTCTTTTAAATATATGTATTTAAGTAAAAAGGTTAATTTACCCAGCACTTTGGGAGGCTGAGGCGGGCGGATCACGAGGTCAGGAGATCGAGACCATCCTGGCTAACACGGTGAAACCCCGTCTCTACTAAATATACAAAAAATTAGCCGGGCGTGGTGGCAAGCAGCTGTAGTCCCAGATACTCGGGAGGCTGAGAATGGCGTGAACCCAGGAGGTGGAGCTTGCAGTGAGCCAAGATCACACCACTGCGCTCCAGCCTGGGCGACAGAGCGAGACTCTGTCTCAAAAAAAAAAAAAAAAGGTTACTTTAAAGGAAAAACAGTTGAGTGAATGATAGTAATGTGGAGATCTGGCAAAAAGGATGAAAGTGTCACTAAAATAACTGAAATATGTGGGCTGGGTGCAGCAGGTCACACCTGTAGGCCCAGCTCTTTGGGAGGCCGAGGTGGGTGGATCACTTGAGCCAAGAAGTTCGAGACCAGCCTGGGCAACAAAGTGAGACCTTCTCTGTACAGAAAAATGAACAAAATTAGCCTAGTGTTGTGGTGAGCACATGTAGTCCCAGGTACTTGGGAGGCTGAGATGGGAAGAACATTTGAGCCCAGGAGGTTGAGGCTTCAGTGAGCCAAGGTTGTGTCACTACACTCCAGCCTGGGAGACAGAGTGAGACGCTGTCTCAAAAAATAAGAAAGAATTGAAATATGGGGATATTATAGTGGATTAGTTTGCAGCATGTCTTCCATTTCAGACATTTTATAATTCTAATTCCATCATTTGAGAATGATGGGAAAATTAGAATCATACAATATTAGAAAAGAAAGGGATAACTGAGTCTGCCTCCTCATTTTACAGCTGATGAAATGGAAACTTAGAAAGATGTGACTGGTTCAGGGTCGCACAGCGTTCTGTTGGCTCACATCCCATTTGTGTGGGTGCACGGGTGTGTGTGCACACAGGTGTATGTCTGCATGTGTGTTGATGGGAATGGGTAAGGGAGAGAGGAGGAAAGTAGCCTAAATATCGAGCCGCCTGGGCTTTAACGTAATTCAGGTTGTTTTGGCACCATGGAGGGAAAGAGGGAAGACAGAGGGAACATTCTTTGAACAAAACGAGAACTCCTAGATAACACGGGGGTGGGGGAATATCCTGAAAATCTAAGTTTCCTGTGCGTGCTACAGCAACAAGGGCAAGAGCTGGCTAATTTCCCCCAGTAAACACAGCAGTGGCTTTTTGCTGCAGAATGTGGCGTTAAATTCAATAGGTCAGCATTAAGCTGGAACAAAATGTGATGACTGATTAGGAAATGAATGGTAAGTCATGGACAGCAGATCCTGATTATGATGATGCTTATCAACACCTCCCTCCCCCACACTGGCACAAACAAAGCTGCACAATGTCCTTGCAGGCTGACAAAACTGGACCCACATGTGCTGGTCCTGGGACAATTGAATTCTGGCTATGACAGTCATCTATGAGGAAATCAGATGTCAAAGGGAGAAAGGACCCAACGACACTTCAGGGCCTGTGCTTCTAAGGAGGGGGAGTCCCTGCCTCCTCCTCACCATGAGGTCTGCTCTGAGACCTGCTTTCCTATTGAGATTACAAAAGTGAGATGTAATCCAGGATTAAAGCTCCTCTTTTCAGTTGGGGCTAGGGGCCAAATGCATGGCCCAGAGTGGAAACTTAATATGTTTTTGTGGAATGAATGACCAGAAGCCTGGATAAATCAATGGGTCTCTCACAGTGCTTGGTGTAGAGCCAGAATTTGATAAGGGTTCATCTCCTGCTCATCCTCATCCTGTGTGAATAAGTCACTCAATGTTTTCAGTGTCATTATTTCTTCATGCCTAAAATTCAGATAAGAAAGTGTCTCCTACAAATAAGTTATTGGGGTATGGGACAAAATGAGTCTGCTGAGTGTGATAGTTGCCTATTCATTCACTCATTAAATCATTCATCCAACCAACTGCTATTTGTTAAGTACTTAGTAGAGATGTAACATAGACACCTCCATATAGAGGTTATGATCTAGTGGGGAAGTCAGATAACAATTATGTAAATAAACAGATAACCAAGATAATACTTTTAGAATATCATACATGCTAGAATGAAATAGTAATTAGATAAAAATAGTAATGGTAATAATAATGATAAAAGCTAACATTTATTAAATACTATAAGACACACACTCTTTTAAACCTTTGCCTGTATTATGCATTTAATCCTTATCAACATCCTATTCTTTCAAAGAATAATAAAGTTATTATTCCATTTTATAAAGAGCTAGAAAGCAATGGGGAGCAGTTGGCATTTTAGACAGTGTGCCAAGAAAGACTTCCGTGGGAGGTGACAGATAAGCAGGGCTGGAAGTATTCATTTCTTGTGTATCTTTAAGATCCATGTTCCTCTTTCCACTCACCCCACCCCTGCACCACGATTGTTTGGTGAAAACCACCATATTGCTCATTGTCATTGCAACTACCTTCTAACTGGATGCCCTTTTAGCAGCCAGAATGGTGTGAGAGTGACTGGAGGTGCAGACAGGTTGCATATACGCATTTGGTCCATTTACTTCCCTGCTGACCTTTCTAGGATGTGGCTTATTGATGTTCCCTGAATTTGAAGACTACATGGTTCAGACTCTGGGATGACATGACATGGAGTAATGACTCACTACCATGTATTCAACCGTGGGGAAGCTGGGAGTTTTTTTGTCTTTTAAACATTAAGATATGCCATTTACTGTGGGAATGGGGCAGAAAATTACCCAGTGGTGGAGGCAGAAGCAAGAATAACCTCAACAGAAGATAAGTTCCACAGCTTTTCACCTCCGATATCCCACCTAGGTCTCCCAACAAGCTTGTAAAACTGATTGCTATGCATGTTGCATGTTTGGGACATCAGAGAAACAAAGGCTGAGACGCTTCATAAGTTTAGCCAAAGCATAAGCTAGTGCTTGAGCTTTTCCATAAAGAACCTATTCATTCACCCGACCATAGCATATAGAGATAGTGTCTTTCTTAAAAACAAACCCAACTACCACCACCACCACAATTACTACTACTTATTGTTATACATATTTACCCTGTGCCAGTATCTTAATTCTGGCTGCTGTAACAAAATATTATAGACTGGGTGGCTTCTAAACAATAGAAATTTATTTCTCACAGTTCTGGAGGCTGAGAAATCCAAGATCAAGGTATTGGCAGATTCAGTGTCTGGTGAGGGCCTGTTCTCTGGTTCATAGATGGCACCTTCTCACCATGCCCTCACGTGATAGAAGGAGTGAGAGGTCTCTCTGGGGTCTCTTTCATAAGGGCACTAGTCCCCACTCATAAGGGCTTTAAACCCCATCGCCTAATCACCTCCCCAAAGGCTCCACCTTCAAATACCATTACCTTGGGAGGCTAGGATTTCAACTTATGAATTCTGGGGAGACATAAACATTCAGTCCATAGCATTCTATTCTGGCTTCCCCCAGAATTCATGTCTTTCCTACATGCAAAATACATTTATTCCATTCCAGTAGCTTCAAAAGTCTTAACTTGTGCCAGCACTGACTTTAAAGTCTAAGTCCAATGTCTCATCTAAATATGATATTTAGATTTCAGATGTGGGTGAGACTCAAGATATGATTCATTCTGAGACAAGTTCCCTTCTAGCTGTGAGACTATGAAACCAAACAAGTTATATGCTTCCAAAATGCAATGGTGGAACAGGCACAGCAGACATTCCCATTCCAAAAGAGAGAAATAGAAAAGAGAAAACGAGTGACAGGTCCTGGGCTAGTCTAAAACCTCAAGGCTTGAGAATGATTTTCTTTGACTCCAGGCTCTGTCCTCTAGTCTTACTGGGATGGTGACCCTGATCCCATGGGTCTGTTGAGCATTGCTCTAATCGGGGCTCTCTGTGGTGGCTGTACCCTACGGCAACTCTCATGAGTCATGAGCCTGAGGCTCTGGGCAGCTCCATCTTTCTAAATCTGGGTGGAGGCAGCCATACACCCATGGCTCATGCACTTTGTTATTGGCAGATATGGTACCTTGTGGATGCTGCCAAGATTTATCATTTGTACCTTCCAGAGGGGCAGCTACAGTGACCTGCACCACACCTTGTTGGAGACTGAAAGAGTGCGGGTCGTGATCAACTCAGTATACCACTGGAGGCTATATGAGTAAGCAGCAAACTGTTTCTCATAAATGCAGAATTTTGGCAAACTGACAAACTGCGTATGCCACCCAGAAGGACTGCTGAGGGCGGTCATGACCCAGGCGCAAGAGTTTCTTATGATTGGGCATAATTGAAGCCTGCAAGTAAGAATATGAACCTGTGATCAATTAAGCAGCTGACCAATCGTTACCTCCTCCTTCCTGCTCATTCTACCTGATAAATAAGAAGGGCTGTGGAAGCTTGGTCAGCTACCTTTGCTCTCTAGAAGCAGGAAGCCCTTTTCCTCTTCTCTTCTTCTCTTTTCTTCTTCCTCATGCTAAACTTTCCTTAAAATAGTTACTTTTGTTTTTTGTTATCATTTCTGTTTGTCCCTTTGTTAAGTCATAATGACAGTCTCAAGCAGTAACAGTAGTAAGTGCTGTAATGATGGTCTCAAGTAGTAACCGTGGCAGTCATCACACACCTGGCCTCACTGGAGCCACACCTGGGTGGCTGAGAATTGCCACCCAGGAATTCCCACTGGCAAGTAGGGAGTAGAGCCTAAGATAGTGCCAGGCAGCCAGTGTTGAGGGCTCACAGGTGTCTGAGGCTCTTTCTTTAAAATTGTTCTGTCCTCCAGGCTCTGAACTCTGGGCCTGAGAAGGTAAAGGCAGCCTTGATGATCTTTGAAATGCTTTTGGGGTTACTTTTCTCTTGTCTTAGACAATAGGTCCTGGATGATCCATACTAATCTTCTTATCAAAAGGTTGCTTGGCCACACCCTATTCCTGAATATACTTTCTGATACTTTCAATACAGGTAGGCTGTGAAATTTCCTAACCTTTAAATTCTGTTTCCCTTTTGATTAAAAATTCTGTCTTTAAATCATTTTTCTTTTCTTATATTTGACTATAAATATTCAAGAGGAGCCAAGCCATACCTTCAACACTTTGCTTAGAAATTTCCTCAGTCAAATATCCTATTCTTTGTGTGCAAATTCTACCTTTCACAAAACACTAAGACACAGCAATTCAGCCAAGTTCAATGCCACTTTGTGACAAGGATAACCTTTCCTCGGGTTTCTAATAACATGTTCCTTATTTCTATCTGAAACCTCACCAGGATGGCCTTTACGATCCATATTTCTACAAACATTCTGTTCATGACGTCTTAAGTATTTCCTTAGAAGGTTGAGGCTCTTTATACAGCTTTCTTCTTTTCATCCTGACCGTCACAAGGGTCACCCTTAACAGTCAACCTGGCAATGTAGGCTATTTTTTAGCCTACCCCTCAAAACTTTTCTAGCCTCTACCCATGATCCCATTTCAAATCTGCTTCCATATTTTTAGATCTTTGTTACAGTAGCACCCCCGATTCTTGATTCCAATCTTCTTTGTGAATTTGAGCTGTTATAACAAAATACTACAAGTTGGGTAGCTTTGTAAAGCAGATTAATCTATTTGTTACACTTCAGGAGTCTGGTAAGTCCAAGGTCAAGGTGCTGGCAGACTTGATGTCTGGTAAAGGCTTGCTCTCTTGTTCATAGTGCTTTCTTGCTGTGTCTCCACATGGTGGAAGGAGTGAGGGGGTCTCTCTCAGGTCTCTTTTTTTCATAAGGACATGGATATCAACCACACTTATGAGGGCTCTGTTCTTGTGATCTAATCACCTCCCAAAGGCCCCACCACTTAATACCATAACCTTAGGGGTTTAAAATTTCAACATATGAAATTAGAGGGGACAAAAACATTCAGACCATAGCAGCCTGATTCTGAATCAAGAGATTCATATATATTAACCCACTTAATCCTGTTGCATGCTGTGTAGAAATAATTTGGCAGTATCTAGCATATGTTAATAATTTAATTAATGTTAACTTATATGACTATTTTTGGATTAGGAAAAACCGAGGCCCACAAAGGTTAAGTATCTTGTACAAAGTTGCACAGTTGGTAAACAATGGGCCTAAGATCTGACTACAGGCCATGTGGTTATGTGGTTAACTCTTATCCATGATGTACTTTGCCTACCTGTGTAATGGTTGGGTTGTCTCAGTGTGTGTTTGTGGGCAGTACATGCTGAGTTTTAGTCTTTTGCAACTTGTTTCTGGCAATACTTAGAGGTTCTTTCTTTTTTATTCAAATTTCTATTTGAAGTCATTTTAGCTTTGGATCTCTAGTTCCTCAGAGACTACTGCGGGTGTGGCCCTCACTGTGATTCCTCTCTAGAGCCAATTCATGTCTTTCTCATTTAGGAAGGTCTGAGGATCTGGGATCTTGGAGGAGGAGGATTTTTTACTTGTGGTGCCTGAGTGATGGATGCTTTTTCAAAGAGTTTGTAGAATTCCATCCGCATGAGCACGATTGGATTTGAAATTTAAGTCATAGGGGTTTTCTATTTTGCATTTTGCGAAAATTTCAAATATAAAGCTATTCCCTAAGTAGATAATGTCTTGGCATTCCCTCTTCTCTAGTCCAGGTTGCAACTTTTTGTTCACTTTGCTTTATTCCACAAAGATTTTATCTGTCAGGCTCTGTGCCCAGTGACATAGAGAAAGCAAACTGAAGGGGATTCAGACTCTCTATTCCAGTCGCTGGGATATGGCAGATAATTCTTTCATGAAGGAGGTAATATTTTACTCATGACTTGAAAGATGCTTGGATTTTGATAGAAGGAGAAGGAAGTATAGCTCAGAAATCCAGAGCCATCTGAGCCTAGGCATGGAGGTGAGAAAGGTCAAGATGAGCTGAAGGAGGCAGAGGACATTTCAGAAAAGCTTAAGATTTCTGTTTGCAGCAGAGGAAAATATGACTCTTTAAATTTTTGGATGCTCTTCTCTGATGATAGGGTAGCCTCAGCAGGGGCTTTCCACTCAATCTCACCATTGGAAACCTTCACCTGTCACATCTCCTCAGAGGATGAAGAGACCCTTCATGTCTCACGAAGTTAACAGTAAAAGCCAACCTTTATTGTTCACTGTCTTAGCCCATTTAGGCTTCTATAACAAAAACACCATGGTCTGGGTGGCTTATAAACAACAGAAATTTATTTCTCACAGCTGTGGGGGCTCGGAAGTCCAAGCTAAAGCACCGGCAGATTTGGAGTCTGGAAAAGGCCCACTCCCTGGTTCACAGATGGTACTCATTCATAAAGACCTTGCCTCATGACTTAATCACCTCCCAAACGCCCCATTTCCAAATACCATCAGATTGGGGTGAGGATTTCAACATATGATTTTGGGGACACAAATATTCAGTTTATAGCATGCACTTTCTGTGTGCTAGGGACAACGGTAAGCACTTTATATGTGTATTGCCTTTGAGCTAGTGTTGATTATTCCCATTTTGCAGGGGAGAAGCCAGTAGGCTCAGAGAAGTTCCAGGTCACAGGCCAAGTAAGGGGTGAAGTAGGCTTTCAACTCCATGTGTGTTGGACTCTAAACCTTCTGCTTCTTTCACTACACTTTGGCGCTAGAAGGAGATTTTTCCAGGAATTGGCAGTGGAAAGAACACTGCTGTTGGCCTTAGAAGGCAAGCTTGGAGCTGTGGTGGTCAGTTCCCACTGAAGGCTTTAGAGCAGCACTGCTCTAAAATATGATGCCAGCCACATAGGCAAATTTACTATTAGCCCCATTAAAAAAGGAAGAAGGAACATGTGGAGTTTGCTTTAATCATATATTTGATTTAACTCAATATATCTAAAATATCATTTTAACAGCAATCAATACTAAAAAAGTCATTAGTGGAAATATTTATATTGTTGTAGCAAATCTTTGAAATCCTATGTTCATTTTATGCATAAAGTACATCACAGTTTGGCTTAACCATGTTTTGAGTACTCAATACACACATGTAAGCAGTTGCTGCCTTCCTGGATGTCACAGGTTTACAGGAAGCTTTAGTCATCATCGCCATGATAACAACAATTGCTAACTGTAATCAAACATTTATTAGGTGTTGGAACTTGTATTAGTTTGCTAGTGCTGCCATAACAAAAGACCACAGAGGAGGTGGTTTGAACTACAGAAATTCATTTGCTCAAAGCTCTGGAGGTGACAAAACCAAGAAGAAGGTGTTGTCAGGTTTGATTTTTCCTGAGGCTTCTCTTCTTGGCTTGCAGATGGCTACTTGAGTCTCACTGTGTCCTCACATGGTCTGCGCTCTGTGTAAGCACATCCCTGGTTTCTTTCTGTGTTTCCAAGTTTCTTTTTATAAGGACACCAATCAGATTGGATTAGAGCCCAGTCTGACAGCCATGTTTTAACTTAGCCACTTCTTTAAAGGCTGTCTGCAAATACAGTCACATTCTGAGGTATTGGGGCTAAGCCATCAACATATGAATTTGATGGAGAGGCACAATCCAGCCCATAAAAGACATCAAGCTATATATTTTATGTAACAAGTTTAAATTTTCATAATTTCATGATTAGTACCATCAGTAAATGTACTTTACAGATATAAAACTTGAGGCAAAAAGAGATCAGTTATCTTCTTTAAGGTCATACAACTGGTAATGCAGAGCCAGAATTTATTTATACACAGTTCTGTCTGATAAGTCTTCATTCCTTTGTAAAATTCACTACAGAAAATTTAAAATATAATTGGAAGCCTTGATAACAGACTAGACAATGCAGAAGAACGAATTTCAGAGCCTGAAGACTGGTCTTTTGAATCAACCTAGTCAGGCAAAAATAAAGAAAAAAGAATTTAGAAAAATGAACAAAACCTCTGAGAAATATGGAGTTATGTAAAGTGACCAAACCTATGATTCACTGGCACTCTTTAGAAAGAAGAGAAAGTATGCATCTTGGAAAACATATTTGGGGGTATAATCCAGGAAAATGTCTCCAATCTCACTAGATGGTTGACATGCAGATACAGGAAATCCAGAGAACTCCTGAAAGATGCTATACAAGATGACCATTCCAAAGGCCTGTACTCATCAGACTTTCCAAAGTCAATACCAAAGAAAAAATCTTAAGGACAACTACAGAAAAAGGCCATATTACCTATAAAAGAAATTCCATCAGACTAACAGTGGACTTCTTAGCAGACACCTTATAAGCCAGAAGAAATTGGGGGCCTATTTTTAGCATTTTAAAAGAAAAGGAATTCCAACCAATAATTTCATATTCTGCCAAACTAAACTTCATAAACAAAAGAGAAATTATAGTCTTTCCCAGACAAGCAATCTCTAAGGGAATTTGTCACCACCAGACTGGCTTTACAAGAGATGTTTAAGGGAGTTCTAAAGATAGAAACAAAAAAATGATACTTGCTACCACAAAAATACATGTAAGTGCGTTACCCACAGACCTCATAAAGCAACTACACAATCAAGACTACACAGTAACTAGCTAACAACACCATGTCAGGAACAAAACTTCACATGTCAATATTAACTTTGAATGTAAGTAGCCTGAATGCTCCACTTAAAAGACATAGAGTGAAAAATTAGATGAAAACCAAGGCTCAGCCATCTGCTATCTTTAAGAGACCCAGCTTACATGTAATGACAGCCATAGGTTCAAAGTCAAGGGATAGAAAAAGATGTATTAGGCAAGTAAAAAACAAAAAGGAGCAGGGGTTACTATTCTTGTATCAGACAAAACAGGCTTTAAACCAATAATGGTAAAGAAGAAAAAAAGAAGGAAATTTCACAATGATAAAGGGTTCAATTCAACAATGTTTAATCATCCTAAATATATATGCACCAATACTGGAGCACCTGGATTTATAAAGCAATTACTGCTAGACCTAAAAAAAAGACTTAGCCACACAATAATAGTGGAGGACTTCAATACCCCACTGACAGCATTAGATAGATCATCCATGAAGAGTCTTCATTCTTGCCACCCAAGCTGGCCAAATGAAACATGGCTGCCTTCATGATAGGTATATTTGGGTGCAGCTAAGAGCCTGTTGCACTTTATTATCAGCTCCTCCTAATGGTGTATGGAAAAGCGGCACCATCAGGGAAAGGGATCCAGAAGGCTAGAAAAGTTGAGAGCACACGTGGGTTTTTATTTTTATTTTTCTAACGGACACTTTGATCTTGGAATGGAGATACAGGTCTGGGAGGAGAAGGGCTGGCTGCGCCGATGGGGTTGAACAATAGGATTTGACGTCCTGAGCAAAGGAGGAGATGGTGATGGCTTCTTGGGCTGGCCACATCACTGAAGATGAAGAATGCACTTTTCCCCCTGCAGTCTAGCTGACCAAACACGCAAGGATATGAAATAAATATGGATGGTATTGTAGGAGGAATTTTGTCCCCCAAGATAATATGTTGTAGTCCTAACTCTGGAACCTGTGAATGTGACTTTATTTGGAAACAGGGTCTTCGAAGACGTAATTAGTTAAGAAGAGATTATACTGAGTTAGTGAAGCTGTAAGTCCAATAACTTGTGTCTTTATAAGAAGGCCATGTAAAAACAGAGACACACAGGGAGAGCACTGTATGAAGATGGAGGCAAAAATTGGGGTGATGCATCTATTAGTTTGGTACAAAAGTAATTGAGTTTTTTGCCATTACTTTCAATGCCAAGGAACACCAAGGATAATACATGCCAAGGAACACCAAGGATTACCAGCAAACACCAGAAGCCAGGAGAGAGGCATGGAACAGATTGTCCCTCAGAGCCTGCAGAAGGAAACAAGCTTGCTGATATCTTGATTTTGTACTTCTGGCTTTCAGAACTGTGAGAGAATACATTTTTGTAATTTTAAGTCACCAAGTTTGTGGAACTTTGTTACAACAGCCCTAGGACACTAGTACAGATGGGAAGGGAGAAGCATTCATGGAAATAATTGCTTTGGATGATAATAAGTATGACTCAGAGAGAAGAATAGAGGTGCAGGATATGTCTGGGGACTTACAGGAAAGAACACATTTAGAGGAAGATAGAAATTTTGGTCTTAGAATCTTCACACAATTGGCTAGGGCATAATATATAAAATAAAGTAATGACAAAAGGTGGTAGGTGTGATATTTCAAAGTCACCAAAAAGTGGGCTGGAAATTACTATTTGGTATAAAGGGAAACAAGAAGAATATACCTATTACATGGGGAGGAAATTGTGTTGACAACAACAACAACAGCAAAAGACAGATTTATGGAAATCAGAGGGCCTGAGAGGGGAATCAGGCCAGCAAAGCTTAGGGTGAGGATATAAAAAAAGATGCATTGAAGTGATGTTCCTAAAGGTATAATAAAAAGACATGTGAACCTTGGAATGAACTGATGTCTTTGTTTCCTGTGTCACAAGCTGGCTCAAAAGTAAGATTTTGTAGTAATGGAAACCATGTTAACTGTCCAGATATCTGCTACACGTTTTATCTGACCAAAAGTGGGAAAGTGTGACATGATTTTTTTCTTTCTTTACTGATAATTTCATTTCACAAGGGCCTGTGGCAAAATAAATTTCTACTCTGGACTTAATTGTGAGCTGTTAATTGGTTGGTGAAGTGGAGGTGACAGGACTCTTAAGAGAGCCAGATGCGATTTCCCCTTTTAGGGTGGTATGACCTTACTGAATTTTTGAGCACTAATGAGAAGATAAGATAAACTTAGTCAGGGTTGCACCCTAGACTTTGGAAAGAAAGGTTTAAAAAACTTTCAGAGAGCATCCTTGTCTTTACTTCTTATTGGTGGATAATGTCAGATTCCATAGGCTTTCTTTCCCTCCCTCCCTCCCTCTCAGATACTTCTACTTTCAAGTGAATCATTAAGGAATATTAAATTTCAGCATTTAAAAGTTGAAATTTGCCAGGACTGGCATTTGAGGAAAAATGAAATTGGTGCTCAGCCAAAAGTCAGGCAGCCTCATGAAGCTTCTGTGCATGGCCGCATCCAGGTGGCGGCACTCCCACTGGATGAACTCTTAGTTGCTCTATATCAAGGGTAGATGGTTGTGCTTGTCACATGCTGCTATCAAGCTTGTTAGATATACATGGCAGCTTGTTTCATCATTGTTAATTTAGATTGTTGTACATTGTTAGCAAAATTTTTTAGTAGTTTGTTACTTTTATTATGGGAAATGAAAAGATTTTTGTGCTTCATATTTTGAAACTATAGTCCTCCGATAACTATACATTATTATGTATATTACCATAAATTAGAATGTGAAATAGCAAGCTGCTGTGGTTAAGGCAAAGGAATGCATCATCTTCACCATCCTTAAATATTGTACTGTACACATTTTGTTGCTGACACTAGAAGCAGATTAACAAGTGTGAATGTTGATCCCACCTAAGCTATTTAAACCTCACCTCTTTTATCACTAAAATGGGAATAATAGGACCTATTTTAGTGAGGGTTAAATGACATCATGCATGTGCATTGTAGAAAATGTTCAATAAAGAGCTAATAATTACTACTAGTTAAAGGGTGCTTATAATTGGCTAGGCACTATATGAAGTGTTTTGCATATGTTGACTAATCCTCAGAAAGCCACATAATGTAAGTACTACTATTATCTCTAGTGGTAGTTAATAGTTGTAGATAACGGTAGTTTTATAAATAAGAAAAGCCCAAGGCACAGGGCATTTAGGTTAACTCTCAAAATCACAGTTAGTAAGTGGCAGATTGGGTATTTGGACCCAGGAAGCCTGCTTGTCGGCAGGCATCTTACTGGTAACTAGTATACTGCCTCTGATAATAACAACAACACACCCCTTTCTTTTCCAAAGGCATCATACAATAAGTTGAAAGTGATGGCCGAGTGAATGGTCTCTATTCATTTGCAAACCATTTCTCTCCCTACTTTCTGTGGGCATCTGGAGGGGATGTGTCTCACCCCAATTTTCAACACTAAGCTCAACCCTTGCTCAATGAATGGCTGTCAGTCTCATCCCCTTATTTACCTTTTCAATCATGGTGTTTTTGTTAATGATGCTAATACAGCATTGTTCTGTCTGGGAACACCACCTGGTTGGAAGTCTTTCTAGATTCCACTTTGAATCCAATGCTTCCTGCTTGAAGTACGCTTTGTTGAAAATTCCAGGACCTTAGGCTGCCTCTAGAATGGAAGCCATCCAGCTGAGCACGTGGAAAATACCATTTTCTACTTGTGTTTATCAGGAGCTCCCTAGTCATAGATTTTTCAAAAATGTAGGAGGTACAAGGGCAGATTTTGTACACGCATGTATTTTGCAGTGGTGAAGTCTGGGCTTTTTGTGAACCCATCACCCAAAGAGTGAACATTGGACCCAATAGGTAATTTTTCAACCCTCACCTTCTTCCCATCCTCTCACCTTTTTGTAGTCTCCAATGTCTATTATTTCACTGTGTATATCCATGTGCACCCATTACTTAGCTTCCACTTATAAGTGACAACGTGCAGTATTTGACTTTCTGTTTCTGAGTTATTTCAGTTAGGATAATGGTCTCCAGTTCCATCCATGTTGCTGCAAAATACATAAGTTTATTCTTTTTAATGGCTGAGTAGTATTCCATGGTGTGTGTGTGTGTGTGTGTGTGTGTGTGTATGTATATATGAACATGCTATAAATATCCTTATGTATGTCCTAAAAATGTTCATTGTTAAAATAACCTTTTAAAAGCACAGTTTCCACTTGTTAACAAAGCAACAGATGAGTATTTGTTTAGGTTTTTCAGCTTTAATTCAAATATATGACATATTAGTAAAGCCCACATTGTAAAATTCATAATATTCTGTTTTTTCTATATGCAAGCTGAAAAGGACATGTACAGTGTACATGTATATATGTGTATGTACACATATATACACACTGCACATATGCACACACATATATGCACATACCATACATATGTATGCACATATGTACACACTTCATATATAACATGGTATATATGTACACACATGTACACACATATACACACTGTACGTATATGCACACATATATACACATACTGAACCTGCATATATATATACGCACACACATATATATACACTGTATACACACACACACACAAACACACAAACACACCCTGTATTTTCTTTATCTAATCCTCATTGATGGAAATTTAGGTTGATTCCATATCTTTGCTATTGTGAATGGTGCTGTGATGAATATACAAGTGCAGATCTGATCATAGATTTTTAGTCTTGAAATGAATCTTAGTGATAGGCCACAAGAGAAGAAACAGAGATCCAAAGATGTGAGGTTACTTTCTGGAGCTTACACAGTCAGAGAAGATTACAAACTAGAAGCTAGGATGCCCAACACTGTACGTGTCTTTTTCAACTTATGTATAGAAAGAAAACTTGGAATATTACGAAGTTTACAAGATGAGCTTTACTAATACATCACAGAACATTTGAATTAAAGCTGAAAAATCTAAACAAATATTTGTCTACTGCGTTAACAAATGGAAATCTGTAGTTTTAAGAGAGTATTTTAACAATGAATATTTTTAGGGCTTATATAAGGACATTTATAGAATGCTTATGAACAATAAAACTGAGATATTACAATTTAATGGCACTTGATGGGACCTCAAGTGAAAGTTCTGTACAATTAGCTTTGTTTTGCACATCATAAATCATGTAAGTGTTCTATGAAAGATCAAAGGAATTCAAAACATTTAAACTGTATCATTTGTTGAAATCTGCAACTATCTAAGAACCAAACTAGACAGTGCTTTAGGCAAACTCAAATTATTCCACTAAAGGAAACTGTAGAAAAGACAGTTTGAGTCAAGGACTCTGTTTGAATCAGGACCCATTAAAATATTACTTTAACAAATCAGCCATTTGTGAAATTAGATTTCAAGCAAATGGCTAGTCCATATTTTAAAATAAGTGGCTTAAGATTTTCCTTAGAAAAGAAGAGATTTGTGAATTTAGGGGAAAGATATTTTCTTGATGAATATATTAATAGTGGTCAAAGATAATAATTGATTAATCAATGCCAGGCATTTACTAGATATATGACCCGGATACAATCTGTCATTCTTTCCTTAGAGCTGCCTCTGTCCTTTGCATATACTTCAGGTATGGCAGTAATCTCACCCTGAAAGTGTATATGGCCAATGAGCAACTTACCGGCAAGGATACTACCTCTTTAATTTTTTGTTTTAACAGGCAAGGTGAATTATTCATGTCACATATGGAATCTGTGGCAGACCCAGGATTAGGACTCAGATCCTTTGACTCAAAGTTCTGTGGAAATAGATGAAGACCCCCCAAATGAGAATAAGCAAAGGCTATTTATTCAGAGCTTGCAATAGCAAGGGAGTCAACAACCATTGTCACTTGTTAAAGACAGGCAGAGTAATGAGAAAGTTTAATAGTGGAAAAACGGGAAGTCTTCAGATATGCCCTGGCTGGAGACTGTTGGCCCAGAAAAGCTGGAAGTGGCTAACCAGAAGTAAGCATCCTATGAGATTGGTTAGAGGTATGTATTTGACTTCTTTGGTTGGTCCTAAGTTGGAAGCAGGAATAAAAATTAGAGAAGCTGTCAGTTATTAATCAAGTCCTAGTTGTTTTGGGCCAATTGTTACAGGGATTATTATTTGGCTTCCAGGACTGGTTGGTAGAGATATTATGTTGGTGCAAAAGTAATCACGGTTTTTGCTATTGAAAGTAATAGCAAAAAACCGCAGTTACTTTTGCACCAATCTAATAACTGTCTGACTTCCTGTAAGTGTGACTCATAGACAGCAGGCTGGCTTCCTGGGCTGGTTACTAGAGACAATGTTTTGATTTCCTGAGCTGGTTGCTGCAGATTGTGGGTCAGAGTTCATATGGGCTCTTAGGACTCAATTTATCTACAGTCTGGCCGTTGATTATATATTCTGTCAGTTCAATTCTCTTCCTTCTAGATCAGGAGCCAGCAAACTTTCTGTAAAGAGCCAGATTAAAAAAAAAATATTTTCAGCTTTGCAAGTCTTACAATCTCAGTTGCAATTACTCAGCTCTGTCGCTTAAGCACAAAAGCAGCAGCAGACAATAGGTAAACAAATGGATTTGGCCATCTTTCAATAAAACTTTATTTTCAAAAACAAGCAGCAGGCTTGATTTGACCCTAGGGCCCCAGTTCACTGAACCCTGTTCTGTACTGAAGAATTTGCACAAAATCAACAAATGTGCAAATAGCAACTCTCTCCTCCTATGTTGTGATTCATTCCCTTTTGGCCTGTCTTAATGCTATTGAAGTTGTGATCATTGTAGTCTAGTTTCAAAGTGGCATCATATTCAAAAAACATAGTTCAACAACCAAAAATTTTTAAAAATATTATTATTTTTCCCCTCCTCTCAAAAGGTATTAGCACTCATTTAATTACTAAAGCAACACTTATCATCATAGTTTCCTTCTGTCTCATTTCTCTATAGCCCATACTCCCATTTGTAGCCCATATTCTCATTTAAGATCCTCTTAGTTGCTAAAACCCCCAAAGAAAGCCTCTGCCATGCACAAGGAATCATCATTCCCTCAACACATCACATGGCAGGCAAGAGTAACATTGTCAAATTGGCAAAGGTGGTCTGTCCTTAGCCTTGAACCCTTGTGTGTGCAATATGGCTACCATAGTTCCAGGCATCACAAGGAGAAAAAATAGTATCCAGAGAAAGTAGAGGCCATTTCTTGCTTGTATCTCCTTAAGCTCTCTCCAGAAGCTTCCCAACAGACTCGTCCTCACGTCTCATTTAGCCAATTGCATTACCTACTCACACCTATGTCAACACTGTCAAGGGCAATGGAATCACCATGATTTGCTTAGATCAAGCAGAAGTCATGTGCTGAGGCTGGAGATGCATCCTGTCTTCTCTGATGTACATAGTTTTACAGGGGAGGGTAGATGTGAATGAATGAATTTGAGATTCTTTAGGAAGGTTGAGGAAGAGAGGGTTGATATTGAGAAGCCAACCAGTGGTATCTTCGGCAACAGGCAAAGGGATAGGGAGAGAAAAGGGAGCAGGAGAAAGCAGAGGATTTATGAAGACTCTGTCTTCAGGTTTTTAAACATTTTTCAAAGTAGAAACAATCAAGGATATTCTTTTTGTGGCAGACGGAAGGCCTGGCTTTGTTGATAAAGAGTTGACTCCCACCTTCCTCTCAACACATTACGTCATGCAAGAGCAGGTAAGAGCAACATTGTCAAATTGGCAAAGATTGTCTTTCTCTCCAGCCCAAATTTGATGTCTACTTTTACTCTTTCCATAAATTTCGCCCTATTGTGCATTGAGTACCTTGCACACCCCACTGTGAATGTTTTGAGTGGAGAGAGCTCTGGATATGGAGATGGAAAGGCCATGGGCATGAATCCTGGCTCTGACACTTACTAGGTTATGACCTTGGACAAGTTACTTGACCACAATGAATACTAGTTACCCTGCATATACAGAGAAAAGATGTCTGCCTTCCTAACTCATGCAGTTGTTATGAAGATTAATCAATGAAATCATTTTTCTTAAAGTACCTGGCACATATGCACTAAATAATATTTTCATTTTTCCTTTGGGTTAACCAAACCTGTCTACTCATTGTTCCCTGAACTCACTCATTTTGTGATTTTCTATCTTCACATGTAGCTTATATCATTTTTTTTTCTTTCTGCTCTACGACTCTCTCCACCTGCAATGCCTTTCCCCCTCTTCTCCATCTCGGATCTGAACCAGTTCAGAACACAACAACACAAAACAGGAGTGATGATAAGGCCTGGTGTACTAATTTATGATTAAAGATTAAGAACCAAGTATGATCTGAAATATGAACAAAGAACTATAGGCAGACATCTTAGTCATCTATAATGTAAGTGTTGGAAGTCTGGCTTGATTCCAGATTATTTATAAACCCCCTTTCCCTATTTCATACCAGGAGTACCATTCTCTTAAGGAGCTGCAGGACCTGTGGAATGGGGGGCATCATTGGAGAGACCTCATAGTACCATGTAAAGCCCCCAAAAGTTAATATTGTCCAAAAGATACCAGAGTAGTGCAATCCAGAAGCTGTCAGTCTGAGATCAGGGGCCACATGAGACAATGGAATAGGAGCTCAGGATAACTAAGTGGAAGAGAGAGATTACAGTGGGAGCTTTTGGCTGCAGTATTGATTCCTGCAAGTGTCATTTTTCTTCGTGGGTGACTTGTGTGTTATTTGAGCATGAATTTTCTCATCTTCAAAAGGGAGTCCATACCTAACTCTTATTTCTTATCTTCCTGAGAATGTAAACCCCAGAGAGGTAGAGTCAATATTTATTTTATTTATTAATTTACCAATTACATCTAACTCATAGTATACTACCTGGCATGTAATAAACACAATAAATACTTGTTGAAAAATGAAAGAGTGTAAAATAAGAGGACATAGATACAAATCTTTGTAAACTTAGGGTATGATACAAATTAAATATATTCTGTTCTGCTCGCCTCCAAGAGCTTAGCACAAATCTCTATATAGAACAGGTATGCAGCTGATGTTCACTGATAGGTCCTATGTCTTGTGAGGAATGTATAGCATACTATAAGGTTGTTTTCATCAAAATCTGAAATCTTTCAGAGCAGGAGAAGGCCTGTCCTGTGTAAGGCCATCATCAATATGTCTTGCCTTCAAGTTGTTTACTGGCAAATGGCTTCCTCCAAATGCAGGGCAAACATTATTAATTGATTGTGATACTTTCCTTTACATGGCCTTCACGTTATTTTAAAACCATTTTTTATAGGCAGCTAATACCAATTGTTCAAAATTGGCACTTACATTGAAGATTATTTGCCATCCATAGTCTTAATGCGAGAGTACTCTTTTTTATTTTGCATGTTTGTTTATTTTCCTGAGGATCTCCATTAATAGAAACTCCACAGTCTCATTTGCTGATTATTTCTTTGTTCCCATTTTGTGGCCATCAGAAAGTTTTAGTATCCAGGTATAAGCTCTCTTGCTGTAAAAATGAGGCTGTCCTTGTCCTTCAACTCAAACAAGTATTGCAAAGAAATATGATTTGCATTGCTTCTAAGAAATAAGGGAGATATCAATGGGGAAATGAATCAATCCACCTTAGTGGAATTACTGAGAAGTTTCTGAGAAACAAGCCCCCATGCATACAAGGGCCACACCTAGAACACCAGATTCACTTTTAAGTGCACTTTTCTGTTTCCATAACCTGCTATTCTTATCCACACTTTTCATCTTGTAAAGCACTTTATAAACATTTACTAATTGATTTATTATTCTGAAACCAGTTCAGAACACAACACACAAGAGTGATGAAAAGGCCTGACATACTAATTTATGGTGAAAGATTAAGAACTGAATATGATCTGAAATTTGAACAAAGAACTACAGGCAGACATCTTAGCCATCTATAATGACTTAGGAGTCTGTGAACTCCAAAGCAATAGATAGATTATTTCACTTGGCCATCAGAGGTTTCAAAAGAGAAAGTTTATTTATTTCTTAAATGAAGAAAAATTTAGTCAGGCAGATTGATTCATTAGGGCTATGAGCTGTCCCAGAAAGCTGCAGATTCAAGGTTGCTGTAGAACCAAGGTTGAGAGCAGAGAATGAAGCTCATTTACGTTCAGGAATAAAACCAAAGCCTGTTTCTACTCTGCTCTTCCCATTCTTGCTACACTGACCCATCTGTTTTTAATATTTAATTTTGAGAAAGTTTACCATCCTTATGTCTCTGGAAATAAACCGAGAATATACAACACTAAACCTAAGAGAGACTACAATTTAATACATTGTTAAGAATACTCCCTGTTGGGGAACATCACACTCCGGGGCCTGTCTGGGGGGCGTGGGGTGCTAGAGGAGGGATAGCATTAGGAGAAATACCTAATGTAGATGATGGGTTGATGGGTGCAGCAAACCACCATGGCACGTGTATACCTATGTAACAAACCTGCACGTTCTGCACATGTATCCCAGAACTTAAAGTATAATTAAAAAGAAAAAAGAAAAGAAAAAAAAAAGGAATAGTCTCTGTCAAAAAGATTTTGTCTGTTGATTATAGGCTTTAAACTGGGCATTTATATGACTAGTTCTTCCAGGGTTTTTGTTAGCGGCTCTGATCTCAGGCCTACAGAAAATGTGTAATAATAGTATCAACAAAACTGGCTCATAGGTTCTTTTTAAAATTTTTATTTTAATTTATTATGTTATTTTCAATTGGCAAATCATAAATGTATACATTTCTGGGGCACAATGTGAAGTTTTGATATATGTATACAATGTGGAATGATTACATCAAGCTAGTTAAGATATGTATTACCTCCCTGTCTTTTTTATGGTGAGACATTTAAAATTTACTGTTAGTCTGAAATATACAATACATTATTATTATTGATCTGTTACCCTACTGTGTAATAGGTCTCAAAACATATTCCTTCTGTTTACTTTAAACTTTGTGCTTATTGATCAACAGCTCCTCATTCCCTCCCTCTCTTGTCCTCTAACCCCTGGTAACTCTCATTCTACTCTCTACTTCTATGAGTTGAACTTTATTACGTTTCACATATAAGTGAGATCATGTGATATTTTTCTTTCTCTGCTTGACTTATTTCACTTAGCATACTGTCCTCCGCATTCATCCATGATGTTAGAAATGGCAGGATTTCCCTCATCCCTATTTAATGCTAAATAGAATTCCATTCTGTATATATACTGCATTTTAAAAAGTCTGTTCAATTGTTGGACACTTAGGTTTATGCCATATATTGGCTATTGCGAATCTTGCTGCAATGAACATGGGAGGAGTGCAGATATGCCTTGAACATATTGATTTCATTTTTTTGGCTATATACCTAGAAGTAGGATTACTAGAACATAATTTAGTTCTATTTTTAGTTTTTTGAAGAACTTCCATACTGTTTTTCATGATGGCTATACTAATTTACATTTGCACCAACAACGTGTAATAGCACCTTTTCTTTGCATCTTCTCAAACACGTATCTTTTACCTTTTTATAAAAGCCATTCTAACAGGTGTAAAGTGACATCTTACTGTGGTTTTAGTTTGCATTTCCCTAATTATTAGTGATGCTGAGCATTTTTTCATGTACTTATTGGTCACTTGTATGTCTTCTTTTGAGAAATGTCTATTCGAGTCCTTTGCCCATTTTTCAATCAGGTTTTTTTTTTTTTTTCTTACTATTGAGTTGTTTGAATTCTGTTATGGTTCGGCTGTGTCCCCACCCAAATCTGATCTTGAATTGTAGCTCCCATAATTCCCACATGTTGTGGGAGGTACCTGACAAATGATAATTGAATCATAGGGGCTGTTCCCCTATATTCTTCTTGTGGTAGTAAGTCTCACAAGATCTAATGGTTTTATAAGGGGTTTCTGCTTTCACTTGACTCTCATTCTCTCTTTTGCCTGCTGCCATGTAAGACATGCCTTTTGCCTTCTGCCACGTAAGACATGCCTTTTGCCTTCTGCCATGATTGTGAGGCCTCCCCAGCCACGTGGAACTGTGAGTCTACTAAACCTCTTTTTCTTTATTAATTACCTAGTCTTCAGTATGTCTTTATCAGCAGCATGAAAATGAACTAATACAAGTTCCTTACATATTTTAAATATTAACCCCTTATCAGATGTATGGTTGTAAATATTTTCCATGATTCTTTGGGTTGTCTTCACTTTGTTAATTGTTTTCTTTGCTTTCTAGAAGCTTTTTAGTTTGATGCCATATCATTTGTCTATTTTTGCTTTTGCTGCTTGCACTTTTGGGGTGATACCAAAAAAAGCATTGCCCAGAGCAATGCCATGGAGCTTTATTCCTATATTTTCTTCTAGTAGTTTTAGAGTTTCAGATTTTATATTTAAGTGTTTAATACATTTTGAATTGATTTTTGTATATGGTGTAAGGGTCAAAAATTGTTTCCCCATTGTGTGTTCAAAGGTTGAAAAGAGTGTGCATGGCCTTTATAAATTTGGAAAATCAATGTTTTTCCATCAATTCCAAGGTTATATATAATTGTAAACTCTTTTTTTCCAAGTTGGTCTAGCAAAGGATTTGTCATTTTTGTTTATGTCTTCAAAAAACCAATCTTTTAGTTTTGTTGACTTTTCTATTTTTTTTCTAGTTCCTTTATTTCTACTCTGATCTTTGTTACTTCCTTTCTTCTGTTAACTTTGGGCTTAGTTTATTCTTCCTCTTTTAGTTCCTTAAGTGTAATGTTGTCTTTAATCTTCTCGTTTGATATAGACATTTATTACTGCAAATTTCCCTCTTGGGACTGCTTTTGTGGCATGTCACAAGTTTTGGTATGTTGTGTTTTAATTTTTGTTTGTTTTAAGTTTTTTTTTTTTTTTTTTTTTTTTTGAGATAGAGTTCGTTCTTGTTGCCCAGGCTGGAGTGCAATGGTGCGATCTCGGCTCACTGCAACCTCTGCCTCCTGGGTTCAAGCGATTCTCCTGCCTCAGCCTCCCAAGTAACTGGGATTACAGGCATGCACCACCATGCCTGGCTAATTTTGTATTTTTAAATAGAGACAGGGTTTCTCCATGTTGGTCAGGCTGGTCTTGAATTCCCAACCTCAGGTGATCCACCTGCCTCAGCCTCCCAAAGTGCTGGGATTACAGGCTGTTTTTTTTTTTTTTTAATTTTCTTTTTGCTTTCTTCTGTTGCCTGTTGGTTGTTTAGGATCATGTTTAAGTTTTACATATTTGTGTATTTTCCAAGATTCCTTCTGTTACTGATTTCTACTGTCATGCTACTGTGATCCAAAAATATACTTGATATGATTTCAATCCTCTTAAATTTGTTAAGATTTGTTTTGGGGCCTAAGAGAAGATCTATTCTAAAAAATGTTCCACTTACACTTGAGAAACGTGTATTCTGCTACTACTGGAAGGAATGTCCTATATATGTCTGTTAGGTCTATTTGGTCTAATTCAAGTCCAATGTTTCTGTATTGATTTTCTGTCTTATGATATATCCATTGCTGAAAGTGGGGTATTGAAGGTGTCTACTATTATAATAATGCAGTCTATCTCTGCCTTTAAATTATTTAATAATGGCTTTAGGTGCTCTGGTGTTGGGCGCATATCGTCTTAGCGAATTAACCCCTTTATTATTACATAATGACATTATTTGTCTCTCATTATAGTTTTTGACTTAAGGTGTATTTTTGTATGATGTAAGTATAGCCACCTCTGCTCTCTTGTGGTTTCCATTTGCATGGAATGCCTTGTTTCATCCCTTTACATTCAGTCTGTGTGTGTCCATACAAGTAAAGAGAGTGTCTTGTGGGCAGCATACATTGAATTTTGTTTGTTTGTTTCATTTATTCACTGTATATAATTTTATTAGATAATTAAATCCGTTTACATTCAAGGTAAATATTAATAGCTAAGGATGTGCTACTGCTACTTTGTAATTTGTTTTCTGATTGTTTTGTAGGTGTCTTGCTTCTTTCTTCCTCTGTTGCTGACTTCTTTTGTAGTTTCATGATTTTTTATGATGATATGCTTTTAATCCTTTCTTTTTATATTATGCAACTGCTATAATTTTTTACTTTGTGGTTACCCTGAGGCTTACATGAAATACCTTATCTTTATAACAGCCTACTTTAAGCTGATAACAACTTGACTTTAATCACATACAAAAGTGATATTTTCCCTCCCTTCCTCTCCACCATTTATGATTTTGATGTCAAATTTACATTTGTTTTTATAATTTATATCCTTTAACAATTTATGTAGCAATTGTTGTTTTTAATATTTTAATCTTTTAACTCTAATGCTAGGGATAAAAATTGCTTTCCACACCACATTTATAGTATTAGAGAATTCGGAGTATGACTATGTACTACTTATACCATTAAGTATTTTTACCTTCATTTTCTTTGTTATTAATTAGCAGCCTTTTTTTTCAGCCTAAAGAACTCCGTTTAGCAGTTCCTGTGAAGCAGGCTTAGTAGTAATAAACTCCCTTAAGTTTTGTTTTTCTAAGAAAGTTTTTATTTTTCTCTTATTTCTCAAGGACAGATCTGCCCAATAAAATATTCTTGGTTGGCAGTATTTTTTCCTCTAGCACTTTGAATTTATTATTCCACTCTCTCTTCTCCTAAAGAATTTCAGCTGAGAAATCCACTAAAAGATGGATTGAAATTCCCCTAAATGTAATGTTTCTTATCTCTTGCTGCTTTTAGTATTTTTTTTTTTTTTTGGTCTTTGATTTTTGCTAATTTGACTATGATGTATCTTGGTAAACTCTTTGAATTGAATTTGATCAGCAACATCTGAGCTTCCTGTACCTGGGTATTGTCATATTTCCTAAAATTTGGAAAATTTATTATTATTATTTCCTTAAATGTGCTTTCTAGGCTTTTTTCTTTCTTTTTTTACTTCAGAAACTTGTATTGTTAATATTTGTTCACCTGATATTCTATAATTCCTATAGACTTTTTTCATTCTTTTTTTTTTTGCTTTTCAGATTGAATAATTTCAAATAGCTTTTTTTCAAGCTTACTGATTGTTTCTTCTGCTTGATCAATTCTGCTATTGAAGCTTCCAATGAATTTTTAAATCCAGTTATTGTATTCTTTGTTTCTAGGATTTCTATTTGTTTTATTGTTATTTCTATTTCATTGTCAAGCTTCTCATGAGTAATTTTCCAAATTTTATTTAATTTTCTATCCATATTTTCTTGACATTTTCTGAACTTCCTTGAAATAATTATTCTGAATTCTTTGTTAATCATTTCATAGATCTCCATATTCTCTGCAGATTTATGTTTCTTCTGGTGGTGTTGTATTTCTCTGATTTTTTCATAATGTTTATGTCCATTCATTGATGTCTGGTCATTTAAGAGGTGACCACCACTTTTGGCCTTTGCAGGTATTATTTGGTGGTGATAGACCTTTACTGTTCAGCCTAGCCTGAAATTCTGGATAGGCCAGTAGTAGCAATCTAAGGAAAGCAGTCTTTGGTGTCAAGCTCTCTAGCTGGGCTTGGTTGCTTTCTGTGTTCTAAAGTTGATTGGTACTGTTTATTGTGTCCATGGTCTGGTGAGAACACTGGCCAGACTCTGTAGTGAGGTGGAACTATTGCCTGGGCTTTGTGCTAATCTCTGCTGGGACAGGGTTGCATATTGGGCAGGTTGTCTTCCTGGCTGGGCAGTGCTGTTATTTGGAATCTGTAGTTGGATAGGGCTATGTGCTTGGCTGTAAGGCTGGGTGAGGCCTCTGGGATTGATGCTTAACCACATGGAGTGGGCAGGGCCAAAGGCTATGCGCCCCAGTTTATATGTAGACTTGAGCTTGCCTCCCAGCCTAGGTAGGCACAAGCAGAGCACCATGGATTGGTGGTCATTACTTAGCAACTTGGGTTGGATGAGACCAGATGCTCCCTCTGTGGCTAATCACTAACCTGTTGTTGCCTCCTAGTCTGGGGAAGACTTTGTTTACTAGTTGATACATAATATGGGTACATTTTTATGCAGGCATATGTGATATTTTGATACATGCATACAATGTGTAATTATAAAACCAAGGTATTTAGTTTACCTACCCACCATATCAAACATTTATCCTTTTTTTGTGTTGAGAACATTTCTTCTCTACTAGCTATTTTGAAATATACAATCTATTGTTGTTAATGATAATCACCCTGTTGTGTTTTGAACACTAGAACTTATTCTTCCTACCTAACTATGTGCTTGTACTCATTACTGACCTCTTTTTGTCACCACCCCACATCATTCCTAGCCTCTGGTAACGCTCAGTCTACTCTCTACCTCTATGAGATCAGTATTTTTAGCTCCTACATGTGAGTGAAAACTTGGTATTTGTCTTTTGGTGCCTGGATTATTTGACATAATACAATGACCCCCAGTTCTAACCATGTTGCTGCAAGTGACAGAATTTCATTCTCTTTTATAGCTTGACAGTACTCCATTGTGTATATATATACCACACTTTCTTTATCCATACACTCATTGATAGATACTTAAGTTGATTCTATATCTTGACTATTGTGAATAGTGTTGCAATAAACATGGGGGTGCAGGTATCCCTTTGATATACTTATTTTGTTTCTTTTGGATAAATACCCAGTAGTGGCATTGTTGGATCAGCTAGTAGCTCTC
Source organism: Hylobates moloch (assembly GCF_009828535.3). NCBI lineage: Eukaryota > Metazoa > Chordata > Mammalia > Primates > Hylobatidae > Hylobates > Hylobates moloch. Next base: position 72,000,657 of record NW_026652292.1, on the reverse strand, counting down.
TTTTTAGTTATTGAGGAGCCTCCATATTATTTTATTTAATGGCTGTACTAATTTACATTCCCACCAACAGTGTAGAAGAGTTTCCATTTCTCTGCATTATTACCAGCATTTGTTACTTTTTGTCTTTTTAATAATAGCGATTATTTTTATGTAACGTTTATTTTAAGTTCAGGGTACATGTGCAGGTTTGTTACAAAGATAAACTTATGTTATGGGGGTTTGTTTTATAGATTATTACTTAACACTTAGGTATTAAGCCAGTACTCATTAGTTATTTTTCCTAATTCTCTCCCTCTTCCTACCCTCCACCCTCTAATAGGCCCTAGTGTGTGTTGATCCCCTCTATGTGTCCATATGTTCTCATCATTAAGCTCCCGCTTGTAAGTGAGAACATGTAGTATTTGCTTTTCTGTTCCTGTGTTAGTTTGCTAAGGATAATGGCCTCCAGCTCCATCCATGTCCCTGCAAAGAACATGACCTCATTCTTTTTTATAGCTGCATAGTATTCCATGTTGTGTAAGAATCACATTTTCTTTATCCAGTCTATTGTTGATGGGAATTTAGGTTGATTCCATGCCTTTGCTATTGCAAATAGTGCTGCAATGAACTTACACGTTCCTGTATCTTTATAATAGAACACTTTATATTCCTTTGGTTATATACTGAGTAATGGATTGCTGAGCCGAATGGTATTCGTGTTTTTAGATCCTTGCATAATCAGCACACTGTCTTCCACAATGGCAGAACTAACTTAAACTCCAACCAACAGTGTATAAGCATCCCTTTTTCTTTACAACCTCGCCAGCATCTGTTATTTTCTGACTTTTTAATAATTGACAGATAATAGCCATTCTAACTGGGAATATCACATCATGGTTTTGATTTGCATTTCCCTTATGATTAGTGATGTTAAGCATCTTAAAATGTGAGTTGCCCATTTGTATGTCTTCTTTTGAGAAATGTCTATTAAGACCCTTTACTCACATTTTAATGAGATTATTATTATTTTTTATTGTTGAGTTATTTGAGTTTCTTTCATATTCCGGAAAGTAGTCCCTTGTCAGATACACAGTTTGGAAATATTTTCTTCTATTCAAAAGATTATCCCTTTATTCTGTTGATTGTTTCCTTTGCTGTGCAGAAGTTAGTTTAATATAGCCCCATTTGTCTATTTTTGCTTTTTATTTCTCACGCTTTTGAGGTCTTAGCCATAAAATTTTTGCCCTGATCAATGTCTCAACCTTTTTGGCACCAGGGACCAGTTTCATGGAAGGCAATTTTTCCAAGGACCTGCGGTGGCAGGGGGTGGGAGGGTGCATTAGATTATCATAAGGAGTGTGCAATCTAGATCCCTCACATGCACAGTTCACGATAGGGTTCATGCTTTTATCAGAACCTAATGCTGCAGCTGATCTGATGGGAAGTGGAGCTCTAGCAGTAATGCTCACTTGCCTGCTGCCTACCTGGTTTGTGACAGGTGAAAGACTGGTATTGATTCATGGCCTAGGGGTCCTAGGCCATGTCCTAGAGCATTTTTGCTCTGCTATCTTTTAGTAATTTTATAGTTTTGGGTTTTACGCTTAAGCCGTTAATCAATTTTGAGTTGATTTTTTTTTGAGATGGAGTTTTGCTCTTGTCGCCCAGGCTGGAGTGCAATGGCAAGATCTCGCCTCACTGCAACCTCTGCCTCCTGGGCTCAAGCGATTCTCCTGCCTGAGCCTCCTGAGTAGCTGGGATTACAGGCACCCGCCACCACGCCCAGTTAATTTTTTGTATTTTTATTAGAGACGGGGTTTCACCATGTTGGCTAGGCTGGTCTTGAACTCGTGACCTCAGGTCAGTTGATTTTTTTGTATGTGGTGAGAGATAGGCATCTAGTTTCATTCTTTTGCATATGGATATCCATTTTTCTCAGCAGCATTTATTGAAAAGGATGTCATTTTGCAAATGCATGTTCTTGGTGCCTCTGTTGAAAATCAGTTGACTGTACATCTGTAGATTTATTTCTGGGTTCTCTAATGTGTTCCATTGGTTTTGTGTCTCTTTTTAAGCCAGTGCCATGCTGTTTTGGTTAGTATAGTTTTGTAGTTTATTTCAAAGTCAGGTAGTGCAATGTCTCCAGCTTTGTTATTTTTGCTTAGGATTGCTTTGACTATTTGGGCTCTTTTATGGTTTGATACGCACTTTAGAATTATTACTATTTTTAATGTCTGTGAAGAATGCCATTGGTATTGTGATAGGGATTGTATTGAATCTGTTGATTGCTTTTGGTAGTTTGCACATTTTAACAATTTTTTTTTTTTTTTTTTTTTTTGAGACGGAGTCTCGCTCTATCACCCAGGCTGGAGTGCAGTGGCGCGATCTCGGCTCACTGCAAGCTCCACCTCCCGGGTTCACGCCATTCTCCTGCCTCAGCCTCTCCGAGTAGCTGGGACTACAGGCGCCCGCCACCACGCCCGGCTAATTTTTTGTATTTTTAGTAGAGACGGGGTTTCACCGTGGTCTCGATCTCCTGACCTCGTGATCCGCCCGCCTCGGCCTCCCAAAGTGCTGGGATTACAAGCGTGAGCCACCGCGCCCGGCCGATTTTAACAATATTAATTCATCTGTTCTCTGAGCATGGGATGTCTTTTCATTTGTTGGGTCTTCAATTTCATTCAATAGTGTTTCATAGCTTTGCTTGTAGAGGTCTTTCACCTCTTTGGTTACCTTTATTCCTAGGTATTTTTTGTTGTTGTTGTTGTTGCTATCATAAATGAATTGCTTTTTAAATTTCTTTTTCAGCTAGTTCATTATGAGTGTATGGAAAAACTACTGATTTTTTATGTTGATTCTGTATCCTGCAACTTTTCTGAATTCTTTTATCAGTTCTAAGAGTTTTTATGTTGGAATTTTTAGGTTTTTCTCTCTATAACATCATGTCATCCACAAATAGGGACACGTTGGCTTCCTTTTTTTTTTCCAATTTATATTTCTCTTGTCTGATTGCTTTGGCTAGGACTTGTAGTGCAATGTTAAATAGGAGTGGTGAAAATAAATATCTTCATCTTTTTCCAGTTCTTCAAGGAAAGGCTTTCAGCTTTTCCCCATTCAGTATGATGTTACCTGTGGGTTTGTCATACACAGCCTTCATTATATTGAGTTATGTTCCTTTAATACCTAATTTGTCAATAATTTTGTCATGAAAGGATATTGAATTTATCAAATATTTTTTCTGCATCTATTGATACCATCTTATTGGTTTTCTACTTCATTCTTTTGATATGATGTATCACATTTATTAATTTGCATATATTGAACCATCCTTGCATCTCTGGGATAAATCCCACTTGATCATGGCCTGTTATCTTTTTGATATGTGTGGGGTTTGATTTACTAGTATTTTGCTGAAATTTTAGAACCTATGTTCATCAGAGATATTGGCCCGTAGTTTTCTCTTTTTCTTGTGTCCTTGTCTGATTTTGGTATCAGGGTAATGCTGGTCTCATAAAATGATTTAGAAAGAATTCCCTTCTCTTCAATTTTTTGGAATAACTTGATAATTGGTGTTAATTCTTCTTTGTAAGTTTGGTAGAATTCAGTAGTAAAGCTATCTTGGGCTTTTCTTTTTTGGGAAACATTTTATTCAGTCTTATTACTCATCATTGGTTTGTTCAGATTTTTGAGTTTTTCATGGTTAAATCTTGGTAGTTTGTATGTGTCCCATTTCCTCTAGGTGTTCCAATTTGTTAGTGTATAGTTGTTTATAGTAGTTATGATGATCCTTTGTATTTCTGCGGTATCAGTTGCAATGCATCTTTTTTTTTTCATTTCTGATTTTATTTTGGTCTTCTCTCTTTTCTTGGTTAGTCTAGCTAGCAGTTTATTGATTTTGTTTATCTTTACAAAAAACCAACTTTTATTTTGTTGATCCTTTGTATTTTTTTAGTGTCTATTTTGTTTCATTCTACTGTGACCTTTATTATTGCTTTCTTTTAAATTTTGAGTTTGACTTGTTCTTTCTTTTCTAGTTCATTGAGGTGCACCATTAGGTTATTTGAAATCTTTCTGCTTTTTTGATGTGGGTGTTTATTGCTTTAAACTTCCGTCTCAGCATTGCTTTTGCCATTTCCCATAGGTTTTGGTATGTTGTCTTTTAATATTTTTTTCAAGAAATTTAAGATTTTCCTTTTTGATTTCATCACTGACCCAATAGTTATTTAGGAGCAAATTGTTTAATTTCCATGTGTTTATATAATTTCTAGGTTCTTCTTGTTATTGATTTTTAGTTTTATTTCACTGTGGTCTGAGAAGATATTTGATATAATTTCAATTTTTTAAATTTGTTGAGACTTGTTTTGTGGCCTAACATACGGTCTATCTTGGAGAATGTTCCATGTGTTGATGAGAAGAATGTATATTCTGCAGGTTTGTTTAAAACATTCTGTAAATGTCTGTTAGGTCCATTTGGTCTAAATTGCACTTTAAATCTAGTGTTTCTTTGTTGATCTTCTGTCTAGATAATCTGTCTAATGCTGACAGTGGAGTGTTAAGGTTCCCAAATATTATTGCATTGTAGTGTATCCCTTTAGATCTAATAATGTTTGCTATATATATCTGGGTGCTTAAGTGTTGGGTGCATATATATTGAGAATTGTTATATTATATTGCTTAATTGAATCCTTTATCATTATAATATGACCTTCCTTGTCTTTTGTTTTTTTAACTGCTTTTGACTTAATTCAATTTTACCTGATATAAGTATAGCTACTTCTGCTAGCTTTTGGTTTCTACTTGCGTGATATCTTTCTCCATTCCTTTATTATCAGTCTGTATCTGTCTTTACAAGTGAAGTAAGTTTCTTGTAGTCAGCATATACTTGGATAATTTTTTAAATTCATTTAGTTTGTATCTCTTAAATGGGATTGTAATTCATTTATATTCAAGGTTATTATTTGTAGGTGATGACTTATTTCTGTCATTTTGTGAATTGTTTTCTGATTGTTTTGATTATCATTTGTTCCTTTCTTTCTCTATTATAATCTACCACCACAGTTTGGTGACTTTCTTGTTGTTTTGAATACCCTTTGTTCCTTTATTTCTCTCTTGTTTCATTGCAGTTTGGTGGTTTTCTGTAGTACTAACGTTTGGCTTCTTTCTCTTTCTAAATTGTGTGTCTGACCTACTAGTGTGTTTTCTATTTTCCTTTGTTTTTGTGATGATAGGTTTCATCATTTGTCTTCCGGATGTAGACCTCCCTTAATGAGGAAGACTTAATGCAAGCACCAGGACTTAATTGGATCACCTCTCCACTGCTAGGATTGGGAAGGGACAGATGCTCCCTCTTTGGGTGATTGCTGACCAGCAGTTGCCTCTTGACAGGGGAAAAGTTAAAAAGAGCACCCCAGGCTTTGTGGGGAAGGTGGCTAGGACAAACCTGGAAGACTTGTGGACCATGTTTCTTGCAGCGTGATGCTGTTGGTTAGTTTCTCTGGTATGGTGCCTTTTTTGGGCAGAATGCAAAGCAACTACTAAGGTCTACATACTGGTCTTTTGAACCCCACCTCTGTTTTTGGTTTCTGACTGACCCCACGTAATCTGGACCTGCTGGTTTTGGGCATGGTCTGAAGAATGACAGGAGGAAACACTTGGGTATAGAATTAGAAGTGACAAAGAGGTAGGTGCTGTTCCATGGAGAGCCTTTAACAGCATGTTTGAGTGTGGCCATCATTCTGCAGACATGGGGAAGCCATTGCAGAATTACATAGGAAGTTCTTTGATCAGAGAATAATTTAGAAAGGTCACATTGTCGGTGGTATGAAGGAAAGAGGTAGGGGGAGATCAGTGGCAGGGGACTAGGTAGAAGTCAACTGAAATAGTCCAGATGAGAAGTAATGAGGGTCCAAAAAAAGCCACTGCATTGAGACTGGAGAAATGGCAGGGACAGGTTTTCATAACTATTTCCTTCACACTCATGCCTATGTGTGTCTCCTTCTGGATGAGTCAAGTTAGATATCTTTCACATTTATGCTGTCGAGGTCACTGCTGGCTAGCACATGAGAATACCTGGAAATGATTTATTTTTAACTTGCTTAGGCACAGAGATTGACAATACGTAGAACAACAGAACCTGGCACATTCTACATCATCTGGTGAAATGACTACCTTATTAATAGTGGGAGGCAGTTCATAATTCTTTGCCACATTTCATTTTTTCATTAATATTTTGCTATATTGTCATAAAATATATATATATTTATGGATACATACATATATATTTAACAGAGTTGAGCATATACTGCAAAAACTATTTTGCATTCTATTTTTCCCCTTAAACCTTCTATTATATTTTTCATTCCACAAAGAATTTTTAGCAATGTAATTTTTAATGATTTCAGTTTTTTTTGTATTACTGTATACTGTTTTAACTAATCCCTTATTGCTGAATATTCAAGTCATTTCTGGTTTTTAGCTATTATAAATAATATTATAATGCACAGTTTTATAAAATTGTTATAGCAGCTTTATTAATAATAGCCCAAACTGGAAAACTGCCTAAATATCCTTCCACAGAAGAATAAACACATTGCTGTAGATTCAGTATCGCTGAATCCTCTTCAGCAATATAAAGGAACAAAATACTGATAAACAAAACAACATAGGTCAATCTCAAAAACATGATGTTCATGGAAAGATACTAGACAGAAAAAAGGACATACTATAGATTCCATTTACACATAGTTCTAGAATGGGCTAAACAGCTATGGTAGTAGAGATTAAGACAATGTTTGCTTCTTTAGGGTGGGACTGACTGGAATGGGAGAGGTGGAGTTTTCTGCAATGGTAAGATGATCTATGCCCTTATTGGAATGGTGGTGACATAGGTATATACATTTGCCAAAGTTCATTGAATTATACACTTAAAATCCATGTACTTTATTATATGTTAATTTTACCTTAATTTTAAAAATTCATAATAAACACTTCTCCTTTCTCTGGGTTGATGAAGTTGATACAAGTTTGGAGTAGTAAAAAACTGTTATGTGGAGTGTATGACACATCTTTTAAGTTGACAAAAATTGATTTTAAGTCATAGACTCTAATAATGTATAATATTATGGAGAAGAAGACACAAGAAAAATATTACAGCAGCCACAAGACTATCTAACACAGTCTTCTGAGTTTACAGCCCTCCCACAAGATACCTAATACACAAGATTGCTGTGCAATGCTATAAAAGGTCTTACACAGTCTATTCTGAAAAACTGATACTTCAATAAATAAGATAAGTGGGGGAGCCAGGATATAAGAAAACATATAAAAACTTTTAGAAGGTCAACAAAGCCTGGGGAGATAAAACTCAATAGTTCAGGAACAGAAGTGGAATGGAGTTTTCTTTGTTTTAGACAGAAAATTACAAGATGCTGTTTGAGATTATAGCTGGAGTTGGAGTAGTCCCTTGCAGGAGTGAAATTTAAGCATCTAGGAATCTGAACCCATCCACATAAAGGAAATGGAAGGATAACTTTTCGTTGGCTTTTCACCGTGATAAGAAATGCCCCACCAGCAATGAAAATTCTGAGGGGTTGAAAAATGTTCTGTCTTGTTTTGGGTGGCAGTTACATGACAGTATACAATTGTCAAAACTCATCCAACTGAACACCTGAGATCAATGCATATTGTTGATATCAGTACCTCAATAAAAATAATATAAATAGCAAAAAAGCAAAGAAGAAGAGGAAGATTATTCTTCTCTTTGCCACTATTTCAATGACAAATTAACATTCACTAGGTAGTACAGCAGATCAGATCTGGAGTTGTCAGGACCAGACCTACTGCTTGGAGGAATGCCCAAATTCATTTAGTGCAGCTGGGTGGGGGGTGTCCAGGTCATCTCTGAGTAGCAGATAGACTGGCTAGAGTAGAGATATCATCTATGCCTTTGGCACAAAACCAAGAAAGTCTCTCTGTAAATTTGCAACCCAGTGTGGTGATAACAAATAAGTCTCATCTTCTGTCAGTCATGAATCACACAGGAAGCTTTGTGTACCTGAGGATAAAGACCTCAACCCATGCTCAGATCGAAGAGTCAGCATTGATTTGTGATGTCTGTTAGGGGTCCAGGTGGATTGGAGACATGTATGCCAAATATTTACTAAGCACGCTGGGCCCAATTTTTTGAAGGAAGGAGGAGGATGGGGGCTGGATGCTCAAGACCACAAGGAAATTTATTTAGTGACTGTGGTGGTGCTGGTCATGTTTAGGTATACTGGATTTAGAGATCATATTCCTTTTCTTCCAGAAGCTTCCAGGAGTGAAGCCAGCTTAAAAGAGCCAAACAGCTTGACTGATGCATCAGTCTGAAGGGGCTTGGCAGAGGTGGAAACTAGGCCTATGAAAAGATGACTGAAGCCAGAGAAAATGGGGGCAGAGGAAGTGAGTGTTGGCTAGTGTAGTAGGTGGCCCTGGATTCCCTGACTGGATGGGGTTTAGCTCCAGAGGCTTTGTGGGTGGGGTGCTGCTGTCAGGGTGCACAACTGGATTGGACCACAAATCAAAAGCCATGGATTGCCGAATTCCAGATCCTTTAACTAGTCTTCCTTCCTTGAAAACAAGTCTGGTGCCAGATCGTGGAGTCCAGTGGTCAGATGTGAGAGAAAGTCAGAGAAGGTAGAGATGAAAGGATCCACTGGGAGCCTGAGAAACTGCCTCTTTGTGGCGCCCATCTTCTCCACTGTTGGCCCTCTCATTCCTGCAACTGCTCACCCTTTTAAGGCCCAGGTCCTTTCTTATTTTTAAATGAGTAATATACATACCGTAAAGTGAGTAAGGTGCTCTAATCTTTGATGAGCACTTTTATCCACGATGAATTTGACACGTATACAGCATGCAAACCACCTCCTAAATCAAATTCTACATTTCTAACCACACCACTCTCCACCAGAAGTTTCCCCTGTGATCCTTCCCAGTCTCTAACCTCCACTTCTGGGGAAATCACTAGGGGGAACAGTTATCACAGTTTGCCTGAGACAGGAGTTGCCTAGGATTGAGGGGTTTCCTGGAATGTGGGACTTTCAGTGCTAAAACTGGGAAAGTTCTGGGCAAAACAGAACAATGGGACATCCTAGTCCTCACAATTCTGACCTTAATCATCATTGATTAACTTTGCCTGGTTTTGAACTTCATTTAACGGAGTCAGACTTTATGTACTCTTTTGCATCTGGCTTCTGTTATGTAACACTATGTCTGTGTGTTCAGCCCTACTGTTACCTAGCAGTATTCTTTTCAATTGCTGAATAATATTCCACTGTGTAAATATACTTTAATTTGTCTATTGTCCTGTTGAAAGGCGTTTTGGTTCAGCTAATTTCTGATATGAATAATAATCACACTGACCAGCCTGCTAAGTATACCTGCCTTTATTGTAAGTCTTCTCAAATTTTTAGGATCTAGGTGGAGGGGTAAATTATAAGCATGTTGTCTTAGCCCATTTAAGCTGCCATAATGTAAACTGAGTAGATTATAAACAATGAAAATTTATTACAGTTCTGGAAGCTAAGAAGTCCAAGATCAGGGTGCCAGTATGGTTGCATTCTGGTGAAAACCCTCTTCTGGATTGCGGACTGCCAACTTCTTGCTGTGTCCTCACATGGTAAAAGGGATGAATGTTCTTCCTTAGGCTTGTTTTATAAGGGCACTAATCTCATTAATGATGGTTCTACTTTCATGACCTAATCACCTCCCTAAAGGCCACAACTCCTAATACTATCAGGTTGGCAGTTAGGATTTCAATACATGAATTTTGAGGGGAGACAAACATTCAGACTATAGCACGTGCCTGTAATCAAATAGGTGTTGGTGATTACTCCATTTCCCTAAAACAATTTCGGGGACTATGCCGGGGACTAGAAAAAGAGCTTAATTATTTGATTTTCTTCTTTTTAACTTTTATTTTAGGTTCGGGGGTACATGTACAGGTTTGTTAGATAGGTAAACTTATGTTGTAAGGGTTTGTTGTACAGATTATTTCGTCATTCAGGTACTAAGCCAATAGTTATTTTTTCTGATCCTCTCCCTCCTCTTCCTCTCCACCCTCAAATAGGTCCCAGTGTCAGTTGTTCCCTTCTTTGTTCCTATGAGTACTCATCATTTAGCTCTCACTTACAAGTGAGAACATGTGGTATTTGGTTTTCTGTTTCTGTGCTGGTTTGCTAAGGATAATGGCCTCAAGCTCCATTCATGTTCCTGCAAAGGTCATGATATCACTCTTTTTTATGGCTGCATAGTATTCCATAGTGTATATTTACCACATTTTCTTTATCCAGTCTGTCTTTGATGGGCATTTAGGTTGATTCCATGTCTTTGCTATTGTGAATAGTGCTGCAATGAACTTTCGCATGCATGTATCTTCATGGTAGAATGACTTATCTTTCTTTGGGTTATATACTCAGTAATGAGATTGCTGAGTTGAATGGTAGTTCTGTTTTCAGCTCTTTGAGGAATTGCCACACTGCTTTCCACAATGGTTGAATTAATTTACACTCCGATCAGCAGTGTATAAGTGTTCCTTTTTTTCTGCAACCTCGCCAGTATGTTATTTTTTGACTTTTGTGTAATAGCCATTCTGACTAGTGTGAGATGGTGTATCATTGTGGTTTTTATTTGCCCTTCTACTATCAGTGATATTGAGCTTTTCTTCATATGCTTGCTGGCCACATGTATGTCTTCTTTTGAAAAGTGTCTGTTGATGTTTTTTGTCCACTTTTTAATGGGGTCGTTTTCTGCTTGTAAATTTGCTTAAGTTCTTTATGGATGCTGGATATTAGACCTTTGTCAGATGCCTAGTTTACAAAATTTTTCTCCTGTTCTGTAGGTTGTCTATTTACTCTGTTGATAGTTTCTTTTACTGCGCAGAAGCTCTTGTTTAATTAAATCCCATTTATCATTTTTTGCTTTTGTCATGATTGCTTTTGGCATATTCGTCATGATATATTTTTCTATTTCTATATCTAGAACGGCAATGCCTAGGTTGTCCTGCAGGGTTTTTATAGTTTTGGGTTTTACACTTAAGTCTTTATTCATCTTGAGTTAATTTTTGCTTATGGTGTAAGAAAAAGGTCTAGTTTCAATTGTCTGCATATGGCTAGTCTGTTGTCTTAGCACTGCTTATTGAATAGGGAGTCCTTTCCCCATTGCTTATTTTGTCAGCTTTATTGAAGATAGATGGCTGTAGGTGTGTGGCCTTATTTCTGGGCTCTCTATTCTGTTCCATTGGTCTATGTGTCTGTTTTTGTACTAGTACTGTGCTGTTTTGATTACTATATTCCCTGTACTATAGTTTGAACTTGGGTGACATGATGCCTCCAGCTTTGTTCTTTTTGCTTAAGATTGCCTTGGTTATTTGGCCTCTGCTTTGGTTCCACTTGAATATCAGAATACTTTTTTTTCTTCTAGTTCTGTGAAGTATGTCATTGGTAGTTTGATAGAAATAGCATTAAATCTGTAAATTGTTTTGGGCAGTATGGCCATTTTAAGGATATTGATTTTCCTATTCATGAGCATGGAATGTTTTTCCATTTATTTGTGTCATCTCTGGTTTCTTTGAGCAGTGTTTTATAGTTCTCACTGTAGGGATCTTTCACCTCCCTGGTTAGCTGTATTACCAGGTATTTTATTCTATTTATGGCAATTGTAAATGGGATTACATTCCTGATTTGGCTCTCGGCTTGGCTATTGTTGATGTATAGGAATGCTAGTGACCTTTGTACATTGATTTTGTATCTTGAAACTTTGCTGAAGTTGTTTATTGGCTGAAGGAGCTTTTTGGTAGAGACTATGGAGCTTTCTAGACATAGAGTCATGTTGTTGGCAAACAGGGATAGTTTGACTTGTCTCTTCCTATTTGGATGCACTTTCTTTCTTTCTCTTGCCTGATTGCCTTGCCAGGACTTCCAATACTATGTTGAATAGGAGTGATTAGAGAGTGCATCCTTGTCATGTGCTGGTTTTCAAGGCGAATGCTTCCAGCTTTTGCCCATTTAGCATGGTGTTGGCTGTGGGTTTGTCATAGCTGGCACTTATTATTTTAAGGTATGTTCCTTCAGTACCTAGTTTATTGAGGTTTTCACTATGAAGAGATGTTAAATTTTATTAAAGGCTTTTCTGCATCTATTGAGATTATCATGTGGTTTTTGTCTTTCGTTCTGTTTATGTGATGAATCACATTTATTGGTTTGCATATGTTGAAGCAATCTTCCATCCCAGGAATGATGCCTACTTGATCATGGCGAATTAGCTTTTTGATGTGCTGCTGAATTCAGTTTGCAAGTATTTCATTGAGGATTCTTTCATCCGTGTTCATCAAGGATATTGGCCTGAAGTTTTATTTTTGTGTTTGTGTCTCTGCCAGGCTTTGTATCAGGATGATGATGGTCTCATATAATGAGTTAGGGAGGAGTCCTTCCTCCTCAATTTTTTGGAATAGTTTCAGCAGGAATGGTACCAGCTTTTCTTTGTACATATGGTAGAATTTGGCTAGGATTCTATCTGACCCTGGGCTTTTTTTTTGGTTGGTATGTTATTTATTACTGATTCAATTTTGGAGCTCATTATTGGTCTGTTCAGGGAATCATTTTCTTCCTGGTTCAGTCTTGGGAGGGCATATATGTCCAGGAATTCATCTGTCTCTTCTAGGTTTTCCGGTTTGTGTATGTGTTTGTGTACATAATAGTGTCTGATGGTTATTTTTATTTTTGGGGGGTCAGTGGTAACATCACCTTTGCCATTTCTAATTGTGTTTATTTGAATCTTCTCTCTTTTCTACTTTATTAGTCTTGCTACTGCCCTATTTTTATTTTATTTTCATGATGACCCTATGTAGTACCACCATCACTCCCCAATTTAACACATGAGAAAATTGAGGCACATAGAAGTTAAATAATTGGTACCTGACAGAATCAGAATTTTAACCCAGAGTCATAATTTTAATCTGGCCCCAGGACCTGCTTTCTCAACACTTCACTCAGTGCCTATCACAGAAATAAGCAAAATCTTACAAGAGGGGGATTCAGCCTTAAACCTCCCTGAATCTATTATTGAAATTTGCATGGCCCCTGTAAATTTGGAAAATTAATGCAGTACTGCCTACTCCAAAGTTATATATAATTGTAAACTCTAAAGCAGTCTGTACAAATAAGAAATTGAAAATATTTTTTTTCAGATACTACAATGGTCCAGTCATTTCATGGCTTCTAACTAAAGATCTGCATACCGTGTTCCCTAATTTTGATGGCCTTCTTATTTTCCATGAGGTTCTCTAGGCTTGAAATATCATAACTATCCTAGAGTTAAGATATTTACTGAATGTATTCTATGTTTCAAACAGTTGAATGCTGTAAGGGACATAAGAGAGACAGAATATGGAGATCTTAATTTTATCAGTAGAGTGAAAATTACAGTTTCCCACATTGTGCCTCTGGGAATATTGAGGCTTTGGTAGTCATCAGTTTAGATAAGAGGAAAGTTTTGTCCACAAGTCACTATGTAGTGCCTAAGGGTGTGGAAAGAAGAGACCTCTGAGTGTTTGGTAAACTAGAGTTAATCAGTACCATCTTTAACTGAATTGTTTTCCACATAAACCAAGGGCTAAAGGTGAATTGGGCAGATAACACAAATAATTGCTTTATTTCAAGAGTGAGTCATTTCTGGCCTGGGGCACTTGATCCAGATTTCAGTTTGATTTCATCACATTCTTACAGTCACTTCTGCTTTAGCCTAGAGATTAATTTCTATCCTGGTGGACTGGTATGAAGAAACTATTCCACAAGATGTCTGAAGGTTTAATAATTAAAGCAGATGAAGATCTGTAACTAATCGAAGGTTCGAAGTACCAGGAGTTTTAAACACAGAGCCCTGATGAACAGCCTGCAGTCTCTTACAATCAGCATTCACCTCAAAAACTTCTGAGTTCACACCTCTTTTCTTAGCATTCCTTTTCTTTTCTCTGTTGGAATCCTTCCCATCCCCTCTCCCTTCAATTTTTTTTTCCACATTTCTTCCGCTCACTTACATTCTCTGATTGGTCACAGTGAAAAATGGAAGCACCAAACCCTAGATATTAAGAGCAAACCCTGGGTTTTGCAGATGAGGAAACTGAGGCATAGAATGGAAAAGGGGTTTGAAGCAGTCAGAATGGAAACTTGGCTCTTTGGATTCACCACCCGAATATTTTTATTTAGCATTTACCGAAAGTATTTAAAAATGTTATTTTTTGTCATATTATAAAATATTTCATGGCCATTGTAAAAGATGTTCAAAAATACAGAGACTGTAAAGAAAAAATAAAAATCACTTATTATGTCTTCACCCAGTGATAACCACTATTAACAATTTGGGTATATTTCCTTTCAGTCTCTTTTCCATTCAAATGAGCAGACATTTGAATGTCTGCTGAATAAATTACATTTATTTTAAAGAAATAGGATTCTACTGTAAGGGCACATTTGATCCTGTTTTTTATGCTTAGTTTTTTCTTGTTAGCATTGTCTCATTGATACAGGAGTTAAAAAGAAATCACTGGGCAGATGTGAGGGTATGGAAGTCCTCGGTAAGGCTTTTCTTTTTAATGAAAAGCAGCCCCAAATTATTTTCTAACAAAGAGCAGCCTGTAAAATCGAGCTGCAGACATAAACAAGCAAGCTGGCAGCTTGCACAGGTGAATGCCAGCAGGAACTAGGGACTGGACATGTTTAAGACGGCAGCTCCATCTTTCTTTGTCTGCCAGCCACGTGAACAGTAAGGAGCAGACAAGATGGGCCGGCCAAGGATAATTTATTTGCATAATAAGATTAGGATGGGGCCACCAGCCTTTTCCCACACACTATGTAAATGTCATATGTGATCGAACCAATCCGTAAGCCCTACGTAAATCAGACACCGCCTCCTCAAACCCGACTATAAAATCCAGCACGTCCGACCAGTCGGACAGTTTTTTTTTTTTTTTTTTGAGACGGAGTTCTTTTGAGCTCCCCAACCAGCTGGGACTACAGGCGCCCGCCACCACACCCGGCTAATTTTTTGTATTTTTAGTAGAGACATGGTTTCACTGTGCTAGCCAGGATGGTCTTGTGGTCTTGATCTCCTGACCTCATGATCCGCCCGTCTCAGCCTCCCAAAGTGCTGGGATTACAGGCGTGAGCCACCGCGCCTGGCCCTGGCCAGTCAGTCTTTTCCACTCGGAGACACCTCTCTCTATAGAGAGAGCTGTTATTTTTTTTCTCTCTGTCTCTTCTCTTGTGCCTATTAAACCTTCACTCCTAAACTCCTCACGTATGTCCGTGTCCAAAATTTTCCTGGCACGTGACAATGAACCCCAGGGTATATACCCCAGACAATGTAGCTGCTTCATCGTGGCATTAAATATTCTTAAAAATATGACTTTTGATGGAGGCATACTATTTCAATCTATGGCTGCTGCATGATCTGTTTAACTATTTGTGGCACTTACTGAATAATGTTCTCTGTTTTTGATTTAAAAGCAGGTGAGTGAGACATTTCATATGTCCCAAAGGAGAGGGGAGAGAACTCCAGCAATTCTGAATGAGTTCTTTTCCTTCATAGCTTTCAATTTTTCTTCCCATTGTTTTTTCTTCCCATGGTTTATAGACCCTCACAAGGGAGAAAAAGGATGCCTTTGCACTCTGACTGTGCTGCTTTCATTACCATCGCTGTCTAATGACTTCCGTTGCTCTTATGTTCCTACATTGATTGGGTACAGAGTCCACTTCATTCTGTGCTTCCTCCCCTTGCAACCAATCTCATCTTAAGAACCAATGGCTGCTCATGCTGCCTGCCTTATGTGGATCACCCACCCCACTGGCTTTGCTCAAAATACTTCTCCTTTTTTGTTTTTAGTTTTGTTAACTCGTTCTCTCCCCCTCCTTTCTCTTTTTTTTTTTTTTTTTTTGAGACAGGGTCTCGCTCTGTTGCCCAGGCTGGAGTGCAGTGGCTCAATCTCGGCTCACTGCAAGCTCCACCTCCTGGGTTCACACCATTCTCCTGCCTCAGCCTCTCCAAGTAGCTGGGACTACAGGCGCCCGCCACCACGCCCAGCTAATTTTTTGTATTTTTAGTAGAGACGGGGTTTCACTGTGGTCTCGATCTCCTGACCTCGTGATCCGCCCGCCTCGGCCTCCCAAAGTGCTGGGATTACAAGCGTGAGCCACCGCGCCCGGCTCCCCCTCCTTTCTCTTTTCCTTACCTCTTTCCCTCCTTTCATTTTTTTCTTCCCTTTCTTTTCTCTCTCTTTTCCCAGCTTTCCTAAGATATAATTGACAAATAAAAATTCTATATATTTATGGTGTACAATATGATGTTTTGATATCTGTGTATGTTGTGAAATGTTTATACAAACAAGCTAATGAACACATCCATCACCTAGCATTGTTAGTATTATTTTTTTGGTAGTAAGAACATTTATGATCTACTCTCTCAGCAATTTTCAAGTATGTAATAGATTATTATGAACTAGAGTAACCATGCTGTATCAACATCCTCTTGAAGCAGAAAAAGTTCCTGCTGGGCACATGCCAAGCATAGACAGAGAAGGCTAAAGAGAAACGTATTTATTGTTGGAGCATAGTATTTTACAGTTTATAAATCCTTACCTGCTCTGGGAAAGGTAGATAGAGATGTCTCTGAGGTGCTGGAATTACAAATTAGACCCAGTGTTTGGAATTCTTTTCCATTTGGAAGATGACGCAGTATAGGTAGTGCAGTGGATAAGAGGAAAGACTTTGATGGCAAACAGACCTGTGCTTGAATCTCAGCTTTGTCTGAACTTGTTGTGGGACTTTGGTTAGATCATTCATGTAAATCATCTGAGCCTCATTCTTCATCTGTATTTGGGAACAATAAAGGGCCCTAACTCATAGGCTTGGGCAAGGATCGAAAGACATATTCTACCCGAAGAGTTCAGCATGGTGTCTGGAATGTCAAGGTAGCAAGGAACATCATTTATCCTATTTGTCTTGCCCTGGTGGTCTTACATTCGAGGTCAACGTTTTATCTTTTCAGTGAATAATAGAAAGTGAAAATTAAAGTGATAGCCAAATAATGATCCCTTACATATATACATACACACACACACACACACACCCATATGTGTGTGTGTGTGTATGTTTGTGTAAAATAAACATACTTGGTTTAAATTAAAAATGAGAGTTTTAAATTAAAAAATGAGAGCTTTTATTAGAACTTGTTGAGAAGTTGGAGATCAAGCTTAAGAGCATATTAATAGACATATTTAAAGCAAGGTACTTATTTTTTCACTTTCTCAATGCTTATAGCCTTGTGAAGCTCTACAGTGACCAACTTTGAGGGTCTGGGTTCCATGCACTGAACTTCCTGGATAATGGTCTGTTTCTGGGAAGCTGCATGATTGAGCTTCCTGGTTCCGGGCAGGCAGACTGGCCGCCCTCTGGCTTTGGAACCGGATTGGAGCTGTCACATCCACTTACTGGGACCCACATGACCTTTGTTCCACACCTGAGGCTGTTCTCTGTGAGCCAAATATGGATGTACCTGGCACAGAATAGATGTTCTTTGCTGTGAGAACAATTTGGAGTAATATTTGCTTATAAACGCAGTCGTTTCCTCAGAAAGTAATGCATTAGCAGCTTGGCTGGCCGATTCCTGCTGTTCTTTCAGGCTGTACAGCAGCAGTGTCTGAATCACCTTCCGGAAGCACCTTGTGGCGATTCGCTAATTATTTTTATGATGCTAGGTCAGCAGTAAAGGTGGCCTTCCTGCTTCGCTCTTTCTCCAGAGCCACATGACAGAAGAGACTTATTTTTCAAACCTGAATTTGACTGCGCAGCCTGCCGCTAGAGGAAGGCACTGAATATTCAGGCTGAGTTGCTTTGCACCCTTTTCCCTTTGCATGTCCTTGTCCTGGTCCTGGTATTTCGTCCCTGGAACGTATATTATTTTCTGAGGGCTGCTGTAACAAAGTACCACAAATGGGGTGGCTTAACACAATAGAAATGCCTTCTTTCATAGTCTGGAAGCTAGAGGTCTGAAATCATGGTGTTGGTAGGGCTATGCTCTCTTTGAAGGCTCTAGGGGAGAATCTGTTCCATGCTTTTTTTTTTTCTTCTTTTTTTTTCATTTTTAGCTTCTGGTGTTGCCAGCAATTCTCAGCATTCCTTGGCTTGCAGCTGCTTTGCTTCATTCTCTGCCTCTGTCATCACATGGCATTGAGACATGTCATTCTCCCGGGTGTCTGTCTCTGTGTCTCTTCTCCTTATAAAGACATCAGTCATACTGGATTAAGGGCCCACTCTACCCCACTTTGACCTAATCTTAACTAATTCCATCTGCAATGAGCCTATTTCCAAATAAGGTCACATTACAAGGTACTGGGGGCTGAGGATTTTCACCTCTTTTAGGGGGACATGATTCAAATGACAACAAAACATATCCAAGCATACCTTATTTATGAAAGCTGGGGCATTATTCCTAATTATTTTTCAGGTCTGAGACTGGTTGGGAGCTGTTTTGTTTCCTTTGTAGGTAGGAAGAGGGTGGCTGAGCTCTGAACTCAAGCTAGTTGTGTGCACACATGTTTTTTGAACATGTCGTCTGTGAGCTACAATCGTGTGGGTGAACAAAACTGTTTTCTTATTTTTATGAGATTATAGTGTTCCAACAAATAAAGAAAAAGAAGACTCCTTTCTCCTTGCTGAGTCAATGTTTGTATTCTAGGGCTCCTTCATTCCCGTGACACCTCATCCATGACAAAACTCTTGTTTCCAGCCTGGAGGGAAAAAAAAAATTACAGTCATATTAAAAGTACCACAGGAAAGTTAAAACCCTGGAGTCAGTCATTTCAGTAAAGGCTGAACTCTTTTAACTAAACAGAGCAGCTTTGAAATTTAATAGAAATCTTGTGAGGTGTACTATAATGTGAAACAGTATTTCTTTTAGTTATTTCATGAAAAGATGAGCATTTCTGCGGTGACTTTTATCTGAAGTACCTCAAATGCCACACTAATTTGATAAATTATGCTGTCTGTGGGGCTTCTGCATCCTGCCCACTGTTCTTCCCAATTTCCAAATCCTACAGAGGCACAACCACCTCTGGAGTACAGGTTGAGGCTCTGCGTGGTAGCAATTCTACTTACACAAGATGTATTGGGATTTTCAGAATTTTCCATTCCTTATTTGTATTTCAGGGAGATACTTGGCATCATAGAAAGAACTGTGGATTTAAAATTAGCTGTGTGAGGCCGGACACGGTGGGTCACACCTGTAATCCCAGCACTTTGGGAGGCCAAGGTGAGGGTATCATGAGGCCAGGAGATTGAGACCATCCTGGCTAGCACAGTGAAACCATGTCTCTACTAAAAATACAAAAAATTAGCTGGGCGTGGTGGCAGGTGCCTGTAGTCCCAGCTACTCGGGAGGCTGAGGCAGGAGAATGATGTGAACCCGTGAGGCAGAGCTTGCAGTGAGCTGAGATTGCGCCACTGCACTCCAGCCTGGGCGACACAGCGAGACTCCGTCTCAAAAAAAAAAAAAAAAATTTAAAAAAAACTAAATTAGCTGTGTGAATCTAGGCCTCAGTTTCCTCAAGTGGAAAATGAAGCATTTGGACTTATGACTTCTGAGGTTCTCTTCCAAGTTTAAATACCTAGGAGTCTATGGTTTGTGAAGACTTTTCTAAATTGCTTCAAAATGTTGACCAGGGAGTTAAGTGTGCTTTTAGGGAACCGTCTGTGACTTGGTATTCTGCTCAGTTCTGCTGACAAAATCTTCTGTTGCATGAAGGATTTCCCTGGTATTTGACCTCCATGTTCTTCAGGCTTGTCAATGTTTACAGCACAGCAGTGACCTTGCAAAGTGAAATAGCCACTTTGTATTTCTTTCTGCCAGTGTGCTTGCTCTCCAAAGGCTGCCCCAGAGATTATTGATGAGGAGTATGGCCCAGTGTGATTCCTAGTATTTCTGTAGCTCTTTATAGTTTTCACAATGAATTCATGAACATTCATTTACTGAATTCCCCCTGATAGTCTGGAGATAAGCTAGACTGGCATTATTATTGTCATTTGAAGGATGAGGAAGCCAAGGAACATTGAGGCTACATCACCTTAACAAGGTCACAGAGTAAATTAATGGCAGAGGAAGGAATGGATACAAATATTCTGGCTTCAAGTTTAAGTTTTCTTTTACTATATTACATTTGAAAAAAACTGTCCAGATGGAGAAAGAAAATAATGTAACATATATACCTACTATGTGCTGGATATACTAGTCAGGATTCAAAGTACCATGTATTTGATTCTGAGGATGAAATTCTTTACATTGCCCGATATTTCTTCCTTGATGACTGGAAGCAAATGGTGAATACCAAGGGCCATTATATAAAATAGATTAAATTAGTTTGGTTTTATAGGCAACTTGAACACACTCAATTCTTTTTTATTATACTTTAAGTTCTAGGGTACGTTTGCACAACGTGCAGGTTTGATACATAGGTATACATGTGCCATGATGGTTTGCTGCACCCATCAACTCATCATTTACATTAGGTATTTCTCCCAATGCTATCCCTCCCCCAGCCCCCCACCCCCCGACAGGCCCGGCCCTGGTGTGTGATGTTCCCCGCTCTGTGTCCAAGTGATCTTTGTTCAGTTCCCACCTATGAGTGAGAACATATGGGAACACACTCAATTTTGATGTGTACACATAACAGAACTTCCCTAAGCTATGTGCTTAGGGATGTGAATAGCACCGGGCTGGGATCATTCTCCTAGTGCCTTCCAGGGAGCTTCCATGGGAAATGAGTGGGGAATGAAGAAAGCTGTGTAGGAAATACATTGTTTCTTTGTAAAAGACACCACTAGAAAATGGGAGGAGTCAGGAATGACATTGCCTTCTCTCTCGAATGGATGGTGTGATGTTCAGAGATGCCAAGAATTCCTTGTGGATACTCTTAAGTCTTTTTCCTGGTAGCTGGGCCCACAGTGATAGCTCTAGAGACTGACCTGGAGGAAGTATTGTAAAACAGCTATAATAGTGCTGCCTTAAATTCCTCATTTTCTGTTGTGAGGACAAATGAGAAAACTTATGTGATTGTATTGCGGAAATACAGTCAACCGGTCATAGTAAGAAACCAACATTGTGTTTCATGAGAGAATAGACTTGGGGTACAAAAGCTGTTCTGCTACTTGCTAGTTTTGGGTTCTTGAGCAAGTGCCTTATCTTGTTGGGCTTCAGTTTTCCCATCTTGCCTTCTAAGGCTTCAATGAAATGATCTGAGTAAAATCCCAGACCTAGTACCTGGGTCTTTTCTATTCTCAGATGAGAAATTTCTCTTTCTTCTCACCTCTCTTTTGAGTTAGTGGCTTGATTCCTATTAAAATATTCTGGGATAAAACCATTTCTTTTGTTTTGTTTTTTGAGACAGAATCTCACTCTGTCGCCCAGGCTGGAGTGCTCTGGCACAATCTCAGCTCACTGCAGCCCCGAATTCCCGGGTTCAACTGATTCTCATGCCTCAGCTTCCCAGGTAGCTGGGATTACAGGGGTGTGCCACCACACCCGCCTAATTTTTGTATTTTTAATTTCATCACATTGGCCAGGCTGGTCTTGAACCCCTGACCTCAAGTGATCCATCCACCTTGGCCTCCCAAAGTGCTGGGATTTCAGGCATGAGTCACCACACCTGGTCAAAACCCATTTTTTTAAAAAGTAATGTATGCTCTTATTTAACAGGCCTAAAAAAAAAAGGATTAGCAAACATAATAGATTTTTTTAAAACAAGTTTTCCAAGTTATGTCCTCACATCAAGCTCTATCAGTTGTTCCATTTTTTTTGTATACTCAGCATTACTTCCTTCTGGGAACTCTCTTCCCTCTCACGTATTTCTGGTGGGGTTGAAAATGATGTGGCTCTGCCTTTCTTGCCAAGTGATTGGCTCAAGGATGGACATGTGATCCTAGAGGAGCCAATCACAGTCTTTGAGTTTGCTTTGGTCACTGGTGGATAAAGAGCAACACTATTCTCTGAGATTGCTGCCTGTGGGTAAGGTTGAGCATGGGCTGCTGGTGGCTGTCTTTGATGCCATGTTGAAAGAGCCTCTCGACGATGAAAACCCCATGTTGGAAAATGGAAAGAAACATTAGAAAGAGAGATTTTTCTTGACGTATTTGAACCTCTGTATCTATCTGACCATTCTTAAATTCAGCTCTTTGGTCTGACTGATTACTTCCTTAGGATGAGAACTTCCTTTATGTTGCAAGCTAGTTATGGTGCAAGCCTAGTGGGTACTTGGAGTGGGTGGAGGAGTCAGTTGTTCTGGGCTTGTTAGGAAGCATAGTGTAAGGGGTCTGTATAGAAAGCCGGCGAGGTGTTAAAGTGGGTCCCTGATGACCATCTCTGCCAAATCTCCATGGTCAGGATCTGGCTTGCTTTTCAAAACAGACTTGCAGAGAGAATTCAGGGCATACAGATTGATTCTTGATGCTCATCCAACACAGCTGGACTGTGGTGTTTTTGAGGAGACTGGTTCCAGGCCAAAATCTTATGTGTGATCTTTCAGGCCTGACTCGAGGCCGTTACAAGGCTTTGTCTGGCAGGCCTCAGGGTGGGAAAGCTACCCTCCCCACACCAGACTTGGTGCACAGCCAGTGCATTGCAGTTCTCTGGAGGGAGATGCAGTCAAGAACTCAGGCTGGGTGCGGTGACTCTCGCCTGTAATCCCAGCATTTTGGGAGGCCGAGGAGGGCAGATCACGAGGTCAGGAGATTGAGACCATCCTGGCTAACACGGTGAAACACCATCTCTACTAAAAATACGAAATATTAGCCGGGTGTAGTGGCATGCGCCTGTAGTCCCAGCTACTTGGGAGGCTAAGGCAGGAGAATCATTTGCACCCGGGAGGCAGAGGTTGCAGTGAGCCGAGATTGCGCCACTGCACTCCAGCCCAGGTGAAAGAGTGAAACTCGGTCTCAAAATAAATAAATAAAATAATAATAAAGAACTTAGCCTCCCTTGGACCAGCCACGATCACCTGAATATCTGCATTTCTAGACAGGTACATCCATTCAGAAGCCTCCTTGCTGAAAGCCTTGACTGAGGCACTTTTCTCCACTTTGATTCAGTATATTTCTACTCCTAGCCCTTCTTCTCCTAGCTGACATGTTCATAAGAAGAAGGAGGCTTTTGTTCAGAGCTCCTCAGTTGTGAGACAACCTCCCCTATCTGTGCTGCGTCCACTCGACTGTTGCCCAGTGCCATTCTGTAGGGAAAAACGGACCACAGGGGAGCCAGCACCTCTTTTTGCATCTTGCTTGCATTGTTGTAGTAAGTGAATAAATGCTTGGTTGTTACTTTCAGTTTGGCTGATTGTCCTAATTGACCACCTGGACACTTGGCAACTAGACAATTTTAAATTCATTCCTCTGGATTCTTCTAAACATTATCATGCATAATTATCCAGACTGGCAAGGAGCAGAGAAGCATGGCCGAGAGTGGAACTCAAATGTCAATGTAGGATTTTCAACCCCAGCTGTCCATTTAAAAGAAACGGATGCTCATGTCTCATCCCAGACTATTTATATGAAAATTTTTGTGGATGGAGCTCAGGCATGAGTTCCAGGTGACCTAAGATGAGCCAAAATTGTGAACATTACATTAACAGTCATCAGAATCCTAATCCTGGAAATTAGTAGCATAGATTTCTAAGCTCTCTTTGACCTGTTGGATGAGAATAATCTAGGAGTAGGGCCTGGGAAACCGGGGAGTTCAGGCGATTTTGACACAGGTGGTGATTAATTTGAGGAAGATTGAAAAATATTGGTTCAGTGTGTGTGTGTGTGTGTGTGTGTGTATGTGTGTGTACTCTCTCGATGGAGAGAAAGAATCACCGAGAAAGGGAATAAAAAACCTCAGAATCCAAGGAATAACCTAAAAAAGAACTTTATATTCATCATTCATCCATCTATCCAGGTTGGTGGCAATGTGGCACAGCCACAGCCGTAAAAGCATAGAATGGTTCTGTCATGTTGGGCAAATTATGTAATCTCTTTCAGCCTCAGTTTCATCATCTGAAAAGTGGGAACACATATAATATCCCCTTGCAGGTTATTATGATGTTTAAATAAATTATGCTTGTATTTAACATAGCATCTAGAACTGCACTGTCTAATACAGTAGTCACTAGTTGTGTGTGGCTGCTGAGCACTTAAAATGTGGCTAGTTTGAATTGGGATGTGCTATAAATATAAAATCCACACTGAATTTTTAAATCTTAGGGTAAAAATAAAAAAAATATTAATAATTTTAAAATATTAAAATTATAATTTGACTACTGTATTGAAATAATATTTTAGGAATATTAGGTTAAATAAAATATATTGTTGACATTAGCTTTATTGGTTTCTTTTTACTGTTTTACAAATGAGGCTACCAAAATATTTGAAAATAACATATGTGGCTCACATTTTATTTCTACTGGACAATGTTGACCTAGAACATAGCAAACCCTCAGTGACTGATAGCATGTTGGTATTATTTAATTCAAAAGCACTTAGCGGACACTTGCTATGAAGGATATAAACATCAGTCATTGATTAGCTAGTGTATCTTCCATTGAGGTAGTTAAAGTCTTTTTAAGGCAAACGAAATAACCAAGAATATTTGGGATTTGATTCATCTTAAAACTGTGCGGTGTGCCTGGCATAGTCCACATTTCCACAACAAATGCAAGATGAAATGCTACCAGAATTATTAATGAGACATCACAAATGGGGGTGATTGACTCAGGTACCTTAAAGCATATGCAGTGTCTGGTGACAAGAAGGTGTCTCAGAGAGGACGCTGGAGCTGAAGAACTTCATCAGACCTATAAAACAGTATTTGACAAATTAGATCCTAATACACATCATGTAGCCCATCATCTCTCCCTTTCCTGCCATTATAAAGAAAGGAATCAACACTTCTTGAAATATTGGGTCAAATAGTGTCCCCCTAAAATTCATGTCTACCTGGAACCTCAAAAATGACCTTACTTGGAAATAAAGTCCTTGGAGATGTAATAATTTAATACAAAGTCATATTTGATTAGGATGCGCTCTAATCCTATGATGGTGTCCTTTTAAGAAGAGAAAACCGAGACAGACATACAAAAGAACATATGTGAAAATGCAGGCAGAGATTGGAGTCATGCAGCTATAAGCAGATTATTGGCAACCACCAGAAGCTGGAAGAGGCAAGGAAGGATTCTTCTCTAGAGCTTTTGGGGGGAGCTTGGACCTGCTGACATCTTGAATTTGGACTTCTACCCTCCAGAACTGTGAGAGAATAAATTTGTATTATTTCAAGCCACCCAGTTTGTGGCAATTTGTTATGACAGCCCAAGGGTATGGATACATTGAATATTTACTTAAGCCAGGTTTTGCCTTCTTAATTCTTTGGGAGACAAATATTAACTTCTTTGATTTTCTGGGATTCACCTGTGGTTCTAGGGAGAATGTGGATCCAGGGAGACCTGATGTTCTTAGCAAAGGTAGGAACAGAGTCTGAGAGAAACCAAGGCATGTCAAAACAATATAGCCAGATGGAGTCTCCAAAATGAGGATGAAGCGGCAAGCTAAAGGTCAAAGTTAGAAAACAGTGCCCAGAACTAGTTTAAAGTGAAGTCATGAAAGGAAGAGAAATGATGGATTAGAAATGTATTAAATTGTGGATAGACTGGCAAGCAGAGAGTAAGATGGGTCTGGATGAAGAGATTGGGAATAAGGCTGATATCAGTATGGGATGGGCGAAGCCCCATGTCTGTGTTGTGCCAGCTGTGTGGCAGAGTGACATCTTTACATAAACTTGAAGTCGTTGTTCCTTACACTAAGATATGGCTACATCTGGACACTTGGTGATGTGACAGGAGTTATATAAAACTATAGCACAAGGGTGGTGCATCTTCTTCTATCATCATAATACAAAAACAAACACATGTTTAGAAGTATAATATACAATTTTCCTGAATGCTAATCTAAAACATGAGATTATGAAAGTTTTTCTTTTGTGGCATTCACTTCAGGCTTTTAGTGTTTCCCAGCAGTACACAGCCACTTTCATGTGCTCTCATGGCCATCTCCACTGCTGGAAAGTTGGAGAATCACTGAAGGAAAAGACTTGTAAAGAACTGGACAATATTCCCATAATTTCTAAGATATGTCGCTTGCCCTAAGCCTGCATATATAGGCACTCATTAGACATTTGGTAGTTCTTTTGTGAGAGTAAAAGTCCAAAAAAAGTGATGCATTACTTTGGATTTGCACCTTGGCCCATGTGTTTGTAAACAAAGAAAACTTATATAGGGAGGGTGTTTTCAGGAGTGCTGGGGGGTGTGCATAGTAAGAAGTGCTTGATGATTCTCAAACTTGCAAACACTTTGGGCATATCAAAGCAAGAAGAAATTAAACCAAGTGCAAATATGCAAACTTTACCTTTATCTATACAAGGCTTTCTAACTAAGAAATGCATGGCATTTAAATAGCCTGAAATTACAGTGGGCTTTCTTGTGTAGATTCCTCTGGCTCAAGTTAGGTGTCTATAACTTTTCTGCTACAAACCTATGTTCGTATTTATATTACTCTTCTTTTAGTTAACTATATGTAGGTGTGTACTATTTTATCCGCTGGATCATCAAGGACAAATGGAACTTTCTTGAGGCTCGTTTCCTGTGCAGATTTAGAGCGATTGCTTGTTCCTGATGTGCTAAGCACTGGGAAGACGGGGAAGTTCATGGACATGCCCAGTTGCCAAAAGTGGAACCTGGGAATCATCCTAGATTTTTTTCCTCTTCCTTGTGGCATCTCATCCATTACCAAATCCTAAAATCTGCATCTGGAGAGCTCTCAAATCCACCCAACTTCTCTTTGTGCTTTTGCCTAGGTAAGAGTGGAGTCTAATCCTACACAGGAATGAACATAGGGGTAGAAAAGAGTTAAAGATTCTAGAATTAGCTTATAAAGTGAAAATCATTTGTAGTTAAAATTACCCTTGGGAGAAAAACATGGGAAAACCATCCCTTAAATTATACTTAGATTACCTGACCTGGGCCCTCTATAAATAAAAGCCGTCACATAAACTGTTATTTCTCTTGCTTTTCCAGCTGAGGCCATCCTTTATCTAATAGGACTAAAGGCTGTTTTGGACAGGGGAATGGATGATAAGGTAAATGAGGAAATTTCTCTGTTTATTTCATTTTATTTTAGTTAAACAATTATAAATGAAAGGATGTTATGGCACTGGGTTGCATTTGGCTGGCCAGTCATCAGCTGTTTCAGGCAGACCTTGCTAACTCAGTTAATAAATCCTATTAACCAAATAGGATTTATACTTGCTGCAGCTTCATTTCTGCCACAAAGTGTTATCTGGGGCAGTAATATAAAAGAAAGCCAATGTTAGACTCAGCTGGTTAGAAACACAACAAAGCAGAATGTGGGTCTTCTGGGAAAGAAAGTGGATGGGATTATTGAGACAGGGAGACCCGGTCTTCTCCAGTCCCAGGAGGCTGCCAAATGCTCATTCCCAAGGGCCAAGTCTTGCATTTTCTCTCTTTTTTTCTCTCACAAAGTAACCACCTGTGGGAAATTCTCCTGCTTATCTTATTTTTCTTGCCCAGCATTCTAGACAGACTTTCCTAACAGAGACCACCAAAGGTGTGCGAGGTCAGTGGCTGGATTGCACGTTGGAGTGGACGAAACTGGGTTCATATCCTGGTCTTGCCGTAGAGCTGGACATCTCTGGGAAAGTTATTGAACAAATCTTTCCCTTGGTTCCTCTCATCTGTTAAATGGAGATGTTCCTGCTAACTTTATAGAGCTGGTGGGAAGATGGAACATGCAGCTCCCGGATGGCCTAATAAATGAAGTTCATTCTCTTGCTCTGGGAGAATGTTCCTGCAGATTTCTAGAACAGGCAGTAGCTAGAGGGAGCCCATCGTCAGTGCACCCTGTGTATCATACTCCTAGAAGGTGCAACAGGGCAAAAAGGACTTTGAAAGTGGCTTTGTTTGAATGCTCTTCATTCCTAAGATTATTTTTCTGTTTTATTCCTGTACACACTTGCTCTCAGATAATCATACAGATGTATGAGCTGTTAGGTCTTGGGTTTAATTCATCATGATGAGGTCACTCTTTGCCACCATACAGTTACATATGAACATCTGCTTGGCCATCCTGCCTGGGATAGAGAAAGAATATTCATTTTTCTAATTCCCGACTAACAGGTATTTCTCGATTACTTTCTAATATGTGGCCACCTATAATAATGCCAGGATAAAGAGAAGAGGGAAAATCTACCTTCTTACTCCTTGCAGTGTAGCCATCCTTCAACACAATTGCATTCAAGATCTAGCCCTCTTGGGAGGGCAACTAGTTCTTAATTTGGAAGCCAAACTGATCAAGTGGTAGTGGGACCTGTGATGCTTTGTTGAGAAGGTGTCTGAGATTGCATCTGGAATCCACAGCAAAAAGGCCATGATCAATGTATGATGTCTGCTGTGGGTTTGGACTGAGGCGTGGTGCCACATGATTCCCATAACAATCTACCATTCATCTTATTGATTCTCCAGCTTTCTATCACAGTGCCTATTTCTTCATTCCACCTTTTACTTTCTTGTAGGATATTGGTAGACCATTGGCACATTGTAGAAGTCTTGAAGTTAGGTAGGGACTGTCAGTCTTTATTACTGTGCTCTCCCTACCTCACACCTCCCACTCTAAAACCTAGTGCAATGCTTGACACCTTATAGTCATTCAATTATATTGCCCAGTTTAACTTTCAACCTTACTCCTTTAAGCCACTTTCTACACTGCCAACAGAAATATATTGCTAAAATAAACATATAATCTTGTTCTATTTCTACTTAAAACTCTTCCTAACCCCAACTAGCTCAAGGATAAAGTCCAAGTTCTAAATCCTTTATTTTGGCAAAACAATTCTTTGGAGGTTTTGTTTTCACCTAGTTCTCTGACTCACCAGCCACTCTTCCCCTCTCCATCTCTTATGCATCATTTTATTTTGTACTTTGGAGTCTTTACATCTGTAGGTTATTAGACAAAGAATGCCCATTCTCCATTGCCCACTCTGTGGGCTATTCTTCATCCTTCAGAATTCCGTATCTTGAAGGGCTGAGATATAGTGGTTAAACATATGGGCTGGGCATCAGGATGCTTAAGTTCCAATCTTGATTAGTTGCATAGCTTTGTGCAAATGCTTTGACTTTTCCCAATCTGAGAAATGGGAGGTAGTACTGAGTTGTGTGCGTAGTGGGAGAAGTCAATGAGCAGTATGTGCAGAACTTAGCATGATGCCTGGCACAGTGTGAGTATTCAGCTAAATTTATGTATTTTTCTTAACTGGGACTCAGAACCAGGCTCACAGTCTATGGGGGAAATGGACAAAATTGCAATATAATGTGAAAAGAATTGTAATCATGGCATGAATAAGAAGCAAAGGGAGCCCAAAGGGCAAGCCCAGGAAAAGAGCACCAAACCCAACTGGAGGAAAGGGATGTCTGAGGAAATACGTCTGGGAAGTGGATGCTTGAACTAAGAACTAAGAAATGGGCTAGAAGGGTGGCACAATGATGAGGATGCATGATGTGTAAGAGTTGGGGCTTCATGGACCATATCTGGCCCCATGCAACTGTGTCAGGGAGATACAATCAGCCACAGGTGAATGTCATCTTTTGGTTACTTTTGGATGCAGTGTTCTGGTTAGCCCACTGGCACTTCAGGTGCCTTGTCCCTTTCTCATATACAGGAGAAAACTTGGGAGAAAGAGGATTCAGGCAGCAAAAGCTTTTCTCCTGATGGAAGGGCAGATGAGAGAGCTATGTGTCTCTCTTTGTAAGCTACATTGTATGAGTGTTGCTCACATGGAAGCCTCCCCTTAATCTCTCTCCTTGATCTTAATCTCTTACACTTGATAAATTGAGATGGGGTGTGTGGAGCATGTTTTGTCCCTCCTTTATGGAGAGAAAGGTGAGCATGGATATGCCAGAGCTGCATGGCCCTCTGTGAGCAAAGAGCAGGCTGTTTCACCCTTGACATCCCAGGGTTAGACCAGTACCCTGGGATGGCTGATGAGAGCTCCAACTCCACAGTTGCCTTTGACATATTGGAAACAAAACTCTTGATCTGCCCCTGCCCATGAGCATCATTCATGATTGATCAAAATCACTTTCCCAACTCAATGGAAAAAGGAGGGGAGTTACTTTTACTATAGGCAGGGGAGTCCAAAAAAGAGGTGTCCTTATGAAGTTTTGCATTCTGGCTTAATTTAACTGGTCAAGAATTT
Source organism: Hylobates moloch (assembly GCF_009828535.3). Classification (NCBI taxonomy): domain Eukaryota; kingdom Metazoa; phylum Chordata; class Mammalia; order Primates; family Hylobatidae; genus Hylobates; species Hylobates moloch. Next base: position 71,970,309 of record NW_026652292.1, on the reverse strand, counting down.
GGCAGGTAGCAGAGTGTATGTAGGGTCAGGTGGAGGGAGGGCATTGGGAACAGACAGCGTGGCATGAAGAAAAGTATGGCACCATATTAAGAATTAAAAGAGGCAACGAATTTATTTTTGTTTCAAAATTGAAACTGATTAATATCAATATCACTTAGTAAAACTCAGGAGAAAAAATCAAGTTAGACATGCAAAAACATGATCTGAATGTGATAGATGTTATTCTGTGAAGCTTAATTTCATCTGAAAGAAATGTAAGAGAAAATAAGAAGCATTGTATTGCTTAGTAATTATCCTGTGGCTGATAGGGATATTTCATTAAAAAGCGGATAGAGTGCTAAATATCCCCTAACACAGCTATTGAAGTGAAGTATCAAAGTGTTGAAAGAGCGGTCATTGTTTAGTATTCCTTAGGCTAAAGTTTTCCTGTTTCATTGTTGACAATGTGTGTGTTTGTGTGTGTGTGTGTGTGTGTGTGTGTGTGTGATCTGTCTGGTTCCATAAGTGGACATGAATATTGGATTCCTTTTCTTTCTAAACAATACTTAAGTTACTTGTGAAATGTTATAGTTCTCTTTTCAGTAAATGAAAAAATCGAGGCCTATTTAAGTGACTTAACCAAATGTTATTTGGCACACCTGAGGTTAGAACCTAGCTCTCCTGATCCCACATTTGTTGGCATTTCTACTACATTATGCTGATCCTGTTTGGAGAATTAAGCAGTAAACATGGTACAGGTGAATCCTGTTGGTTCTGGGTAATAGTAAACCTCTTCAAATTCCATTTTTATTGCAATCAATAATGTGAAAGAGAATGGCATTCACCCCTAAGCATTACCACACTTGAGAATTTTAACAATTGCTAATGTCATCTCTCTTTTTGCAAATAAAGACTATGTTTCCCTATTCTAGATGTCCACATGGAAACTTAAAAACCAGTTAATAGTCCATACTGTCTTGAGATTGAGACAATATGTCAGGTGGGCAGAGAGTAACTAGATCTTTTTACCTGAATGCTTTGGTTTTCATCAGACACTTGAACGTCATGAGGATATGGCCAAAATGATCTCTTGTTTCATTCTCTTTCCCAGTGATCAGGCTGAGGACCAACGCTCTCTATGGACAATGTCCATCTGTCAAGGCTGGTGACTACTGCTTACTTGGTTCCTTGTGATGAGTTTGAATTTCAGGGCCAATTTGCTCAGCCATGAGTATTACTTCCCAATGCTAGTCAATATTTTATTTTCTCATTTAAAATTAGTTCAGATTTCTTGGCTTTTTTCTTTACAAAACATAATCTTTTCTATTATTTAAAAATAATCGAATAAGTGAATAGGGTGAAACATTTAAATAGTCCAAATTTCTTTTTCTTTTCTTCTTTTTGAGACAGAGTCTTGCTCTGTCACCCAGGCTGGAGTGCAGTGGTGCGATCTCGGCTCACTGCAACCTCCACTTCCTGGGATCAAGTGATCCTTCCACCTCAGCCTTCCAGGTAGCTGAGACTAGAGGTGCATGCCACCACGCCTGGCTAATTTTTGTATTTTTAGTAGAGACCGGGTTTCGCCACGTTTCCTAGGCTGGTGTCAACCTCCCTGGTAGCTGGGACTACAGGCATATGCCACCATGTCTGGCTAATCTTTGTATTTTTAGTAGAGACTGGGTTTCACCACATTGCCTAGGCTGGTGTCAACCTCCCTGGTGGCTGGGACTACAGGCATGTGCCACCATGTCTGGCTAATTTTTGTATTTTTAGTAGATACTGAGTTTCCCTGTGTTGCCCAGGCTGGTCTTGAACTCCTGAGCTCAAGTGAGCCACCCGCCCCCAGCCTCTCAGAGTGCTGGGATTAGAGGCATGAGCCACTGTGCCCGGCCCCAATTGGTACAAAATTCTGAAAGCTAAAATATGAGTCTTCTTTATATTTGAGAAGTGCATTTCCCCCTTACCCGTGGCCCCCAGAGAAGAGCTAAATACTAAGAGTTTATTTTGTATTCTACCACAAACTTTTCGTGTGTGCATTTATGCAAAAAAACAAAGTTGGTGGTTCCCATGTTTGATAGTTTACTAAAATGGCTCACAAAACTCAGGAAAGGACTTTACTTGTTCTTCTCAGTTTATTACAAAGGGTACAACTCAGGAATCAACAAATGGAAGAGATGCATAGGGTAAGGCATAGGGGAAGAAGTGCAGAGCTTCCATGCCCTCTCTGGGCACACCACCCTTCTAACACCTCCATGACTTCACCAATTGGGAAGCTCTCTAAACTTTAATTTTTAGACTTTTAATGTAGGTTCCATTTCTATAAGCATGATTGGTAAAATCACTGGCCATTGGTAATTAACTTAATCTTCAGCCCCTCTCTCCTCACTGGAAGTTGGGGAGTGGGACTGAAAGTTCTAACATTTTAATCACATGGTTGGCTCCTCTGGCAACCAGACCTGATCTCGAAGCTCTCTAGGGGCTCAGCAAGAGTCCCCTCATTAGCACAGACTCAGATATGTTGGAAATGATGCAAGACAGAGGCTTCTGCATCATTTTTAATCAGGGGGAAGAGAACTGGGAATATGGAGGAATAAGACGCTTCTCCAGGCCTGTAGTGGTCAGGAGAATCTGGAAGTTCAAGATTTCTGAGTGTATTGACACGAGTCTTTTTATCTCACATCTCCTTTCTAATCAGAGCTCTTACCTAAGAGGAGCAGACTTGCGGGGGTTGAGAATTCAGTCTTCTCTGGAACTCTGTTACCACTATGCTTAAATGTTGAGGTCTGAGCCCTAGTTTTTTTCTGTCCTCTAGCTATAGAAGTAGGGGAGTCTCCTTACATGCTGCCACGGAGGCCCTTTGTCTTTGGTCCTCTGTCTTACATTTGTGATTGATCATCTTAGCCTTTCATTGTATTTCTTTAGTGCATTGATATCCGCCCCCCCGCCAACCTACAAAATCCACTTACTTTTATAATCCTTGAAATTATTGCTTTTTCTGAACATCTGCAACACTTGAGATATTGCCCCTACTTGTTTATTTTCATCCACCAATATTCCATCTCAGTTTTCCACTAGTGAAAACTGTAACAATTGCAGCTATAGTATACTGAGGGCTATTAGCACTTCATCTATCACTCGTGATGAAGTCCATAGTGTCAACCAGCTGGCAGGTGATATAGCTCCAAAATCCCATTTAAAAATCTGTTCTTTACAATGAGAACACACAGACACAGGGAGGGGAACAACACACACTGGGGTCTGTCTGAGGGGTGGGGTGTGGGGAGGGATAGTATTAGGAAAAATAGCTAATGCATGCTGGCTAATGCATACCTAATACCTAGGTGATGGGTTGGTAAGTGCAGCAAACCACCATGGCACACATTTACCTGTATAACAAACCTACACATCCTGCACATGTACTCCAGAACTTAAAACAAAAATTAAAAAAATAATCTATTCTTTAGACTACTCCTAGCACTATCTTTGGTTTCCTTGGGAAATGCTCTGAGATCAAGGTGTATGTGTAGGGAGTTTACTGGGGAGTAGTTTTTGCAACAACACTTAATAGGGAATAAGGAAAACATAATTGGTCAGAAGGAGAAGTTGGTGCACTTGCAATAGAGGTTTTAGATGATTCCATGGAGTCTGGATGGCCCTTCAGAATTGTGCCAAATCTAGGTGGGGTTGATCTTTGTACTTGCCATGGTTTGAATGCTTCCTCCAAAACTCATGTTGAATTTAACTGCCATTGTAACAGTATTAAGAGGTGGGGCCTCTAAGAAGTGAGGTTATGAGGGCTCTGCTGTCATGAATGGATTAATGCTGTTATCACTGGAGTGGGTTAGTTACTGTGAGACCTGTTATAAAATTGAGTTTGGCCCAATTTCCTCTCTCTGTCTTACCTTCTTGCTTTTGCCTTTTGCCCTTCTACCATGGAAAGGCCTTTGCTAGCTGTTGATGCCATACTCTTGGACTTCCCAGCTTCCAGAACTATGAGAAATAAATTAATTTTCTTTATAAATTACCCAGTCTGTGTTGTTCTATTATAGCAACAGAAGAACTAAAACAGCACCCTCACATCACCTGATGTCCCTAAGAAAGAAGTATAACATGGGGTAAGGCTGCTTAGCTCTGCCAAGGGGTATGGAGAACGATTCAGCTATGAGCCATCAGCAGCCATTACTCACAGCAGCTGGGCAGGGGAGGAGAAATGAGTGCTTCTGTTGATTGGGGGATATGAACAGTGTGCAGATCACACCCATGGCCTCTTTAAAGTCATTGTATTGGTTGATGCTCACAACTTTCTTATAGGACAAGTAAGGAATTACTAGGGTAGAAGAACATAGAGATAATTTCAAGACCCCATCAAAAGACAATGTGCCAGCTAGAAGTATATAAAAGATAGAGTAGTAGCACAAAGGAGCTAATGATTTACTGTGCTTGATGTGTGTAATACATCAGTTACATAAGCTGTGTCTTTAATCACAAAGCGAAGCTTGATGGAAGAATGTGAGTGAAGGTACAATCTGGGCAGAAGAATCAGTAAGTATAAGTCCATGACATTCTGGGTGTGCTTAAGTAGTCAAAAAGGTGGTTGTCTCATCCAGATGTCTTATTTAGAGAAAGTTAAACCAATGCAAAAGAGGTCACAAGAAGTGGTCTATACTATTAGTAGAAACCCAAACTCTGACATCCTCCTGAATATTGTTCTATGTTTTAGGTTTTTTTCCCCACTTCTATTTTTTAAATTAAGCATTTTATTTTGAGATAATTGTAGATTCGCATGAAGTTGTAAGAAATTCCTGTGTTCCATTTATTCACCTTCCTCTAGTAATAATATCCTACAAAACAATAGTACAATACCACAACTAAGATTATCATTGACAGAGTCAAGATACAGAATATTCCATCACCATAAGGATTCCTTATGTTACCCTTTAGTAGCCACGGCCAGTTTCCCCTACCCTTGTCCCTTCCATAAACCCTGGGAACCACTAGTCTCTTCTCCATTTTGATAAATTTGTCATTTCAAGAATGTTAAATAAATGGAATAATATAGTATGAAACCTTTTGGGATTGACTTTTCCACTTAGCATAATGCTCTGGAGATTCATCTAGGCTGTTGTGTATAACAATAATTCATCCCCTTTTATTGCTAATTATTAATTCTTTTTAATTGCTTTGTATTCCATAGTATGAATGCACCAGTTTGTTTAACCACTGAAGGACATTTGGGTTGTTTCCAGTTTTTGGTTATTGTGAACAGAGCTGCTATAAACATTTGTGTACAGATTTTTGTGTGAACATAAGTCTTTATTTCTCTGGAATAAATTCCCAGGAGTTCTACTTCCATGCCGTATGGTGGCTACATATCTAGTATTTTAAAAAACAGTCGAACTGTTTTTCAGAGTGACTCTACCGTTTTATATCACTATCAGCAATGTATGAAAATCCAGTTTCTGTGCATCCTCGGTAGCAATGGTGGTGTTGCTATTTTTACTTTAGCCATTCTAATATATATGTAGCATTATTGCATTGTAGTTTTAGTTTTCATTTTCCTAATGGCTAATGATGTTGAACATATTTTCTTGTGCTTATTTGCTAACTCTGTATTCTCTTTGAAGAAATATCTCTTTATGTCTTATATCCATTTTATAGTTTCTTACTGTTGAATTTTGAGAGTATTTGTTTTTTACACATTTTAGGTACTAGCTCTTTGTTGGATGTGTGGTTTGCAAATATTTTCCTCCATTCTATAACTTCTCTTGTTGTTTCTTGTTTGTTTTTAAAAATATTTTTAATTTTTAATTTTTGTGGGTACATAATAGGTATGTATTTTTGTGGGGTACATGAGATGTTTTGATACAGGTGTGCAATGTGAAAAAAGCATATCATGAAGAATGAGTTAACCAACCCCTCAAGCATTTATCCTTTGAGTTACAGACAATCCAATTATACTCTTTAAGTTATTTTAAAATGTATGATTAAGTGACTATAGTCACTCTGTTATGCTATCAAATTGTAGGTCTTATTCATTCTTTCTAAATATTTTTTTGTACCCAATAACCATCCCACCACCAACCCCACACCCTCCCACTACCCTTCCCAGCCTCTGGTAACTTCTACTCTCTATGTCCACAAGTTCAGTTATTTTGATTTTTAGATCCCAGAAATAAGTGAGAATATGTGATGTTTGTCTTTCTGTGCCCGGCTTATTTCACTTAACATAATGATCTCCAGTTCTGTCCATGCTGTCTACGGCCGTACGACCCTGAATGCACCCAATCTCATCTTTTCATTTCTTAACAGTCTGTTACAGAGCAATGTTTTTATTTAGATGAAGTTAAATTTATCATTTTTTTTCTTTTAATGGTTGTGCTTTTGGTGTCAAGCCTGAGAACTCTTTGCTTAGGTCTAGATCTAAAGATGTTTTTATTATGTAATTTTTTGTTTATCTAAAATCCATGATCATTTTTAAGTTAATTTTTGAATAAGGCAAGTAAAAGATGAGATTTGGGTTTAGATTCATTTTTTTTTCTTGACTGGGTGTTCCATTGGCCCAGGACCATTTCTTGAGAAGGCTATTTTTTCTCCATTGAATTACTTTTGCAGCTTTGTCAAAAATCAGTTGGCCATATTAGTGTGGATCTATTTCTAGGTTCTGTATTTGGGTCCATTGATTCATGTGCCTATTCTTTTGCCATTCCTACAAAATCTTGATAATGTAGCTGTAAAGTCTTGAAACTGGGTAGGCTAATTTTTTCACTTAATTCATTTTCAATATTGTTTAGCCATTGTAGCTTGTTTGCCTTTCCACATACACTTTAGAGTAATCTTGTCTGTATCTACAAAAACTCTTGCTGAGATATTGATAAGCATTGTGATTAAATCTGTGTATTAATTTGGGGAGAATTGACATTTTTACTATGTTGAGCCTTCTAATCCCTGAACACAGTATGTCTCTCCATTCATTTAGACTTTATTTGATTTTTTAAACAATCAGCATTGGTAGTTTTTAGCATGCAAATCCTATGCATGGTTGTTAGATCTAGCTCAATTTTACATTAAAAATAATCACTTACTGATACACAAATTTTTACCCTGCAGCGGGATCCTAAAATCTTTTCACTGGGTAATTGTCAGTACCCAATGAGATATTGCATAGGAAAGTGTTTAGGAACAGCTTTACTTCACAAAAGCCAGTAGTGGCAAGATATAGTGGAACAAAGACTTTGACTATTTGACCTCTTAGCAGCTGTGCTACATTCAATTTATTCCTTATTCTCTATGAGCCTAGGTTTCTCCTTCTGAGAATAAGTATTTTGTTCTTGCAAGGGTTTTCTCAAGGACAACTGAGTCAATGCTTATGAATGTGTTTTTTAAACTGGGCAGACCTATCCAAGGTAAAGAGCTATACTCTTACTTCATCTGAATCTGCTCACTCAGATAGATTTTGTCTTCACTATTCTTTGGTGTACCCGATATATGACTTAAAACAACAGTGAGCTTAAAAAGGATGCAAATTTTATTTAATTTAGAAGTTTAAATAATTTAATGTCCCTTTTCTCACAGTACAAATCTGTGTTTGTATAAGGCTCTTTTGGAAGTAACATGGAAGAGACCATCCAAACAAGATAATAAAAGTTAGCTCTGTCTGGTTAAAAATTCCAGCTCACTGGGCCAGTCACAATTGAATACTGAGTCTTGGCTTCTCCCAGTGCATCCCATGGTCAGTATCTGTCTCTCCAAGTAAAAGTCAGTGACAACTTGCCTGTGAGGGAAAGATCCCATTGCATCTCCAGAATGAAGATTGATACAATGACTGCAAGTAAACCGTGTCTGACCTTACCGTTTGTAAGAAGGAAAAGAATCAACAGGGCATGAAAAGTGTCAGCATTTTCAGTTTTGGGAGGTGATAAAGGGGAAACAGTTTGTGTTGTGCTCATCTGTCATTGGACCATCAGTAAGATCATTAAGGGTAAAACTAGAGGTAAAGAAGTAGCAATTTATCCAATTTCACTGCTGGAAATCCTAGCACCAATTCAGTTCAGTTCAGTTCAATTCAATAAGCATTTATTAAGTACCAACATTGTGTATGACTGTGCTAGCTTCAAAAAATCCCCAACTTCTGAATGTTCATTCAGTTTATTTCATGCCAGTCTCTGCTAGGTGCTGGGAATAAACATGTCTGATATGTGAGGAAGATATGCAGACACAGAAAATCTATTGGAAAATCTTTATCCATAAAGAATATGGATAAAATTATCTGAAATTATTGTGGATGGAAACAAAAACTACATGCTCACAGAAAAAAAGGAGGTGATTTTTGAGTTAGGACTTCCTGCAGAATGAGTAGGCATTTACTCACAAGTAGAAAAGGGTTTAGTTTGGTTCAGTTGGACAATTATTTGTTGAGACCTACTATGGGCTGGACCCTGAGATGGGCATTGCTACCCTCAGGAAGTGCAAAAGTATCATATCAAGTGGAAGCAGCAGCTGAAAGGGCTTGTAGCCTTGTGGAAGAGATGAGCAAGTTTCTAAGAAAAGGTCTCGTTTGCAACCCATTCAACGCACCTGGTTTATAAGACAATCTTTGGGCTGGTCCTAGTTGTTATATTTTGCTCTCATAATGGCAGAAACATTTAAAAAAAAAATGCTAGGGAACTGGAGATAAATAAGGACAAGTGCAAAGATATGGTGACAAAGAAGTTTCCAGGGTGTTTTTTTCTGGATTATGGTGCATATGTGCAATGAGATAAAATACAGCTCTTTCAAATGGCATGATCAAATAAATATACTATAACATGGAAAATTACTTATGATATATAGTTGAGTTAAAGATGCAGGTAATAGTACAAGTATGTATGGTATGACTCTACTCTGGTAAATTTATATTGCACATTCACAGAAAAGAGTGTAAGAAGATGCCCTAAAATGTTAACAATTTTTCCTTTGAAGGAATTAGAAAGAGAGATTATGAATGATAATTTCTGTCCTGTCTTTCTTCCTTTTTTACTCCTCTTTTTTCTCTTTTAATTTGTTCATGCACATTTCCTTTCTTTTTTTATGATGAATCTGACTTCACAAACGAGAAAAAAACAAAGTAAAATTTAATTTAAAAATTCTTTAATCTAAATAAGCACTTTCATATTTGTGACAATTCACCATTTATTCCATTGTTCCTCATAAAAGTCCATGCTATTGGAAGGTCAGATCTTATTACAATATTATTGTTGTTATTATTATATTTCTTTGGACTGGTATTATTTTGAGGTTTTAATTAGTGTGCTTTCTTCACTCTCATTCATAAAAAAAGACGCAAATCGTCTTCTGCAGAACTAGAAACGAAGGCTGCAAACATGAGAACAGAAAGATTCAGACTTCTTTTTTTCAAAACAAATTTTTCTGTTGCCAGAGATCATAAAAAACAAAAACGAGGTCACAGACAGAAGTGAGAACATGCAGACAGGAAAGCATGATAGACAGAAATGGAGAGACTTGACCTGGGAATCCTGGGGCTGTGTGGAAGCTGAGTGGGCACTGTCTTAGTGCTCCTGACACTGAAGAGGAAGGACCACCAAAGATGGTCATCCACCCATCCTCCATTAATCTTCCAGTCTGAAGTGATGCCCATCTCTGCCTTGAGCTTCTGCTCAACTCCCATGCGTCTGTGTGTGGACACTGTCTACCTCTTACCCTTGGCAATCCACTGTTGCATTCCCATTTATCGATGAAGGAGTGAAGGTTTTGAGAGGGTGAGCAATTTGCCTACAAGTTACCCCCAGGCTTGCAACTAAAACTAGGGACTTCCGAGTTCCTGCTGAGCACTCTTTCCAGAACCCCATCATATTGCCTAAAACTTGATTCGTGGATCACAGTGTCCGAAGCTGACAGTTTTGTTTCTCATTGCTCTATGGGCAATTACTCCTTCCTGTGACAAGAAATAAACAGGATAGTGACAAGCTCCTGAAGTTGTGCCATTTTCAACCTGGAGCTCTGCTTCTGCAGCGAGAGACAGGGTTATTTCTGGTGAAATCCTTGCTGTAAAATATACTAATCAATTTTCCTTACAAATGATTTCTAATATGTAATTATGTAATCAAGCTCTCCCATAAACAAGCTGAGCCTTGACATAGAATGATGGGGTACAGTAATATTTTAAATAAAGGATGATCAGGTCACCATTTATTTTGAAGCCCAATTTTCAGAGTTGGGAACTATACATTAATGGCAGATTGGAGATTAACAGCAAGCTAAATGTGAAACTCTATGAGTCAATGCCTTTGACATAAACAAATGTACAAAAAATAGCATCCCACAACTGTTTGCAAAGTCTGACAGAGCTACAGGCTTTCTGCAAAGCAGAGGGTGCAAAGAGTACAAGATTCATCAAATTCTGGCAGTGATCTGTTCAAAAATAATGGTTTTGTCTACAAATGGAAACTGCTAACAGCTTTCCCCGTCCACTGCAATCGTCTTTCCATCTGCTTGGGTTTTATAATCATGTCGCCTTTGGAAAATTACAACACAGAACATATTCTCCTGGAGATCTTTTGTCTAGCTGAATATTCTGGACCATGAAATGGTAACAACAGTGGAAGTTTCCCCGCAGAAGTGTTACAACCATTGCATCCCAACAAGTCACGCTGGTGCTGGAAGGCTCTGGCAGGAGTAGAGCATCAAATTGCATTTGAGCGCAATTTTAAAAACTCTCACTTAGGTAGCCACTAACACTCACAGTTCCTTGGTGTAATGGCTGCTTCTTTCTTCCCTCTTTCCTTCATCTTTTCTCTTACTGTTTTATTTTCCCCATTTGCCTACCAAAAATTATTATCTAAGATATTATTTTTGACCCAGCAACCCCATCACTGGGTGTGTATCTAAAAGAAGATAAATCATTTTTCCAAAAAGATACACGCACTCATATGTTCATCCCAGCAGTATTCATAATAGCAAAGACGTGGAATCAACCTTTATGCCCATCAATGCTGGATTAGATAAGGAAAATGTGGTACATATAAACCACGGAATACTATGCAGCTGTCGAAAGGAATGAAATCATGTCCTTTTCAGCAACATGGATGCAGCTAGAGGCCATTATCTTAAGTGAATTAATGCAGAAACAGAAAACCAAATACCACATATTCCTACTTGTAAGTGGGAGCTAAACATTGAGTACTTATGCACATAAAGATGGCGACAATGGACACTGGAGACTACTAGAGGTGGAAGGGAGGGAAGGAAGGAGAAAGGTTTGGAGGACTAACTGTTGGGTACTATGCTTAACCACCTGGGTGATGGGATCAATCATACCCCAAATCTCAGCGTCACACAATATACCCGTGTAGTAAATGTGCACATGTACCCCTGAATCTAAGATAAAAATTCAAATTATAAAACAAGAATTTTCCTTTCCTTCTCTTTTCTTTATTTTTGTTTTAATTTTTTTTTTTTTTTTTTTTTTTTTTTTTTTTTTTTTTTGAGGCAGGGTCTTGCTCTGTCACCCAGGCTGGAGTGCAGTGGTGTGATCGTGGTTCACTGCAGTCTGTGCCTTCTGGGCTCAAGTGATCCTCTCTCTGACCTCAGCCTCCTGAGAAGCTGGGACCACAGGCATGTGCCACCACACCTGGCTAATTGTTTGATTTTTTGTTTTGTTTTGTTTTGAGACAAGCTTCCACTGTGTTGTTCAGGTCTTGAATTCCTGGGCTCAAGCAATCCCCCAGCCTTGGCCTCCCAAAGTGCTAGGATTACGGTCACGAGCTACTGTGCCTGACCTAAGACCTAAGATATTAATTTCTAAAACAAGGCCATGATGAATCTGGGGGTCTCTTCTAGCCTGTGATCTGGTCAAGAAAGGACATTATTCCTTGCTTCAATATCCTTTGCCGAGGGCCCAGCTCATGGTAGGCTGATCAGTACCAAACTGTGGAATAAGTGAATGAATGACACTGTCTTTTTCACAGGATGCTTTGTATTTTGTAAAGCCTTATATACTTTATAAGACATTTTCACTGACACCATCTTCATAACAACATGTGATGGAAAATAAGGTGTTGTTTTCCCAGTGTGTCGGTTCAAGAAGCAGGAGTTAGGATGGTATTAAGTATGCAAGGGATTGATTAGAAAAACCACTCTCGAGGGGAAACAGTGAAATAACATGGAGACTGGGGGAGCCATCAGACCATGATGCAGGTCTTATTCATGGGGAGCAGAGAGGCAAGAAGTTTGAGTGGGGAAAGTACTAGATTGCCATGCAGTGTGAAGAAAGTTTTAGCAAAGCTGGTGGAGAGTTGGGTCAGAGTTGCTGGTCAGAGAAGTTATCTGTTTCCTAGAAATGCACTTGCCTCTTTCAGAAGTGTCCCTGTCACACACAGACTTTAGCTGGGAGCTGCCAGTGGTGCTGATGTGGTGACTGATTTCACACAGTAAGGCTGGGGCTCTTGGTCAATTCTACTTCATGTAATGGGAGTTCTCAGAGGTGCATTCTCATGGCCACCACACCCTATTTTTTAGGTAAGGAAACTGAGAGCCAGAGAGGATAAGAGACATTCTCAAAAGACTCCAAGTGAGTGGCAGAGTGGGGATTAATGCCCAGATCCCGGATCCTAACCCATGTTCTCTCTTTGCATACACTGAAGCTTCACTTGTGCAGCTAAGTCCCTCTGCCCATCTGATCTGTGGTGTTTGGTGGGTGTGATGGTTAATATTGAGTGTCAACTTAATTGGATTGCAGGATGCAAAGTATTATTCCTGGGTGTGTCTGTGAGGGTGTTGCCAAAGGAGATTAACATTTGAGTCAGTGGACTGGGTGAGGCAGACCCATACTCAATCTAGGTGGGCCCCATCTAATCAGCTGGCAGTGTGGCTAGAATAAAGCAGGCAGAAGAATGTGGAAGGACTAGACTGCTGAGTCCTCCAGCCTACATCTTTCTGCCTTGCTGGACACTTCCTGCCCTCAAACATCAGACTCCAAGTACTTCAGCTTTTGGATTTTTATACTTACACCAGTGGCTTGCCAGGGACTTTCAGGCCTTTGGTCACAGACTGAAGGTTGCACTGTCAGCTTCCCTACTTTTGAGATTTTGGAACTTGGACTGGCTTCCTTGCTCCTCAGCTTGCAGATGGCCTATTGTGGGACTTCACCTGTGAGTGTGTGAGTCAAGTCTTCTAATAAACTCCCCTTCATATATACATCTATCCTATCTGTCCCTTTAGAGAACCCCTACTAATAGAGTGGGAAAGCCTAAACACTGGCTGGACAAAACATCGGGCAGAGATCAGAGAAGAGGCAGCAGGTGGGGTTTCTGTCACTCATGGTAGGAAGCAGAGGATGAGGCTGGAAGGCAAAGATTAAACGTCTCATTCTAGGGTGGCAGTGTGTAAGAAACTCACTCTCTTGCAATTAAAATATTCCATAAGTAAGATAAAACCTCTTGAGAATTCAATAGCAGATTGTGCTCCAGAGAATCCCGTAAACTCCTTGAAGGTAGAGATATTCTTGGCTGTTCTTCCACAGCTGTGTTTACTGCATCTTGACAGTGCTTGGCACAAACACATGGCATATATGTATGTGTCTGTCTTTGTTGAGTGAATTAATGTTAATTAACTTTAGCCTTGGAAGGGACCTCAGAGAACATCCAATGTATTTTAGAATATAAAGAGAATGAGACATTGAATAATTCAAATGTCTATTCAGTATTCAGTAGATCTGTGTTAAAGTAAATTAATCTGCCTTTTTATTTTGAGACGGAGTCTCGCTCTGTCGCCCAGACTGGAGTGCAGTGGCGCAATGTCGGCTCACTGCAAGCTCTGCCTCCCGGGTTCACGCCATTCTCCTGCCTCAGCCTCCCGAGTAGCTGGGACTACAGGCGCCCGCCACCACGCCCGGCTATTTATTTTGTATTTTTAGTAGAGACAGGGTTTCACCGTGTTAGCCAGGATGGTCTCGCTCTCCTGACCTCCTAATCTGCCGGCCTCGGCCTCCCAAAGTGCTGGGATTACAGGAGTGAGCCACCGCGCCTGGCCCATTTTGTTCTTACTATATGCCACAGACTTTTAAGAAGGAGAGTGTTGTGATCTGAATTATATTAAGCAAATAAAGCTAGGAAAGTCGGAAGGAAATCCTGGCAGGAGGAAGAGTCTGTTGACAGAAGCCAGATGAGTGTCTGAGGGGGTTCGGGCTGAGCTGGATGGACAAGCTGCAAATAGCTAGGTGAACAATACAGACAGAGATTCTGGGGTGCTGAAGAACAGCATGTGCAAGGCAGATGGGCCTGGGGTTGAGGACGTGGTCTATCTGGGGACTCGCACAGTTTGCAATGGCTGGAGTATAGGCTGTGCACCGCGGAGCAGTGAGACGTAAAATAAGGAGGATCACTTCACCAAACTATTGAGGAATAGCTTGAGAAAACAGCCGCTTTTTCTCTCCATGCCTCAGTTTCCTCTTCAGTAAAATAGGGGATGGTGTTGCAATACCATCACTAAGATCTCTTCCATTCTGCATTTCCCAAAAAATCCAGGTTGTGAGTCCTGATTGAAAAGTATTGTTTCTGTGATGTCTCAATGTTGGGGTTTCTCTATGTGGGTTTTTATGCCTCCAGGTGCTGGGAACACACGTTGAGAAGTCAGAAAAAATAAATGAGTCATGGAAATAGGCATTGATGATATACCAAGTGTTGAAAGCCCTTTTCATGGGAAATGCAAAACAGGCTGTTATAGGAGACACCTGGTACAGCCTGTTTACTTCCTGTTTTCCCATCCTTGTCAGAGCTCAATCTCCCATGAACCTATGAGGTCTCTCCTTAGTGTCCTGAACACACAGAAATTCCTTCTGTGGAAAACACCAGAGGCCAAGAAATAATGATTACCAAATTGTGTTTTTGTTCTTACTATATGCCGGATGCTGGCCTTAGCAGTTTACTTGTAGCAACTCATGTGATCTGCAAAGCTCTGTGATGTTGTTGATATTATCTTCCCCATTTTACAGATAGAAAAGTGAAGACCAAAGAGATTAAGTAATTGCTCCAGGCCATGTGACCTTTCTATAGCTGTTAACAGTTGGGATGGAGCAAAAAGCACATGGGACTTAACCTTTAGAAACTTGGGCTCTGCCAGTTGGCAGGGTATGACCTTGACCTTTAAGACACTTCAATACTCATTGTCCATTGATTTCCTCATCTGTGAAGTGGGAATTGCAGTAGCTATATTGTGAGCATTGAGGTAAAGTACACAATTTATATTATTATAAAGTACCTGATGCAATAAATGTTAGTTCTCTCCACAAATGAAGATACTTTATAAACCCCTATTATACAAAATATTTAATACAACCCCTCTGAATATTTCTAGGCAATTAGCTTGGTTTTGTGCAAAGTTGCATTTAATGTGAAGATATTGGTATTGTAGGAGAATTCTTCGGGCTTTTGATTTCCACGTGTGTGTGGAGGGAAGCCTGGAGGTAAATATTTCCTCTGGAGATTGGAGTGAGCCAGAACTTTGAATGAATTGATACTAATTTCAGGCAATATTTTCTTTTACTTTATGAAGTCAACACAGAATAAAGTAAATATTTATTAAGTACTGGGTTCTGTTCTAGGTGCTTTGGGTGAAGAGATGGTGCCTGGGGATGCACCTGACTGTTCAGTTCCTGGAGGAGCTTGTCATTTTCTAGTGCTGTGATTGGAAGGGGTGGGCCTTCTGCTGGAGACAGAGGAAGGAGGTTGTCTCAGCAAATCTGCTGTGTGTGTGTGCATGTGAGAGAAAGACACACATACACACACACACACACACACACACACAGAGAGAGAGAGAGAGAGAGAGAGAGAGAAATTGTTTTTATGTTACTCAAAAAGTCCTGGATTAGCGAATGTTGAGAAACCCTGGCCTCGACAAAGAGATCTATGAGAGAAGAAATGAATCAGCGAGTTTGTGAGAAATTACACACAGTTTTTATTCAGATTATATATGGGTAATCAAACATTAGTCAGGGGGCTTCTGGGTCTGGGTGAGCCAGTTTAAACTGTCTAAAGGCAGTGATTTGCTATCTTATGCCCTCTTTTTATAACAAATATTACATAACACTTTCTTCACTTTACTGAAAAGGTAATACAACCCACCTATAATGTAGTTTCAACACCACATCCACACAATTCCCTAACATAACAAAAGGAAAGTAATTTAAGAGGAAGTAATATCTGTAATATTTTAGTATAGAAATGTTCAGATGTGGCTACACTAGATAGACAGTGATAATCCAACTCTTGTATCTGAGATGGCTCCTGGACACCTCTGGGCCTTGGTGGCTGCTGGCTGCAGTGCCTCAGTCTTTCTCCAAGTGGCTTTTCTCTGCATGTGATACTGCATTCTTCAATGGCTTAGCTCCAGCTTCTTTCCATGCCAGCTGTCTTCTAAGAGAGTAAAACAGATGCTCCAAGGCTTTTACGTTCTAGGCCTTGAAGTCACAAAGCATCACTTCTGCTGCATTTTGTTGATGAAACAAGTCGCAGGGCCAGTCCAGAATATTCAAGCGAAGAGGTGGGTGAGAAATAGATTCTGCTTCTTGATAGGAGGAGTGATTGTCAAAGTCATATTGCAAATGGGCATGTGGAATGAGAAATCATTGTTATTTATGTGGAGACAACATATCATAGTGAGAAGAGCCCTGAAAAGTAAAAATAAAAAAACTGATCTATTAAATCCTTCCTACATGCTTAGCATGGTATTAGGCTCTTACATGTTACATTAAGTAAACCTTTCAGCAACATTATGAGGTAGGTATGATTGTTATCCCTACTTTACAGATAAAAGAACTGAATTTCAAAAAGGTGAAGTAACTAACCATGATCACACAGTCAATAAGGGGCTGAGATGGGATGCAAACCCATCTCTGACTACCAAACTTGTGGTCTTATCCATGGTCCATGTGTTTGTAGCAGCTACCTAGAGCAGAGAGAAATGTGTTTTCTGAACAGAAGAAAGGAACTGGCTTGAGCATTGGGTAGATGCAGGGACTGGACACAGAAGATGTTCAATCCTCTGTTAGTAGAGAGTCATAGTCATCTACTTGATGCTTTTCAGTTTAGGGGGATAGAGGAATAAGTCCAAGTGTTGGTCTGTGAACTTGCTCCCACGTGGTGGGTCAGTAAAAGAGGCATTGATAATATTTTAAGTCTGTCTATTTTAACACCGGTGAGACATTCAGGTCTTCACCCTTACAGAAAAAGTGTGGATCTGAAGTGCCAGTCCTTTGAAGAATGGTCATATTATGCAGTTCACAAGAATAATTGCCAGCTGACCCAGGGAAAGAAAATAGCGTCAGACTGACAGATGAGGCATATGTGTGCTGGCTCAACTGGGAAGGGAGAGACCCTGCTAGGAACAATTCATGGCCTGGTATGATCTTAAGGAGGGAACAAGTTAAAACATTCCTGATCCTTTTGATCACTGCCTATAATCAGGCAAAGTTAATCTACTTAAATTTTTTTGTTTTTGTTTTTGAGACAGGGTCTCTCTCTCTCTCTCTCACCCAGGCTTGAGTGCAGTGGTGCAAACACTGCTCAATGCAGCCTTGACCTCCTGAACTCAAGTGATCCTTCTGCTTCAGCCTCCTGTGTAGCTGGGACCACAGGTGCGTGCCAGCATACTTGGCTAAAGCAAGATTAATATTTATGGAGGTGTGAGACTCAAGTCATAGTTGATATTCGTTATTTGAATTGACTTAGAAAATATAACAGACTAAACTATCTCAGTCCTGAGTGACCCTCAGCTCCGCATTTCTTGAAGCATTCTGGTTAAGAGCATGGAGAATCTTCTCAACATCATAGTATGAAAGCTGATTCTGATTTTTTATTCACATTTTTATTGTGGCCCTGGTGTGTGAAAGGTCTTTCCAGAAAACATTAACAGCCTCATAACCCAAAAGTCCATTCATCCATTCATCATTCATTCATTCACTCAGCTAATTTTCTGAATGCCTCTAGAGACATTGTTGTAGGCACTGGCAATGTAGTATTGAACAAAAAGACATGAAGTGCCTAGTCTCATGGAATACATATTCTAGTGGGGTGAACCAGAGATCACACAAGGTGTCAGGATGGATAGACACTAAGAAGAAAAACAAAGCCAGGGTAGAAGACAAGAGTGAGAGTTCACAGCTATTTTGCACGAATTACTTAGGGGTTCCCATTCCACTAAAGTAATTTGGGTATAGACCTGTGTGAAATGGAGGAGGAAGCTAAGAGAGGATATCAGGAGGAAGAGGTTTCTAGTCATGAAGAGCACTCAGGACAATGTTCTAGAGGCAGATAAATGATGGATGGAACAGGGCAGTGTGGAAGCCACTGTGGCAGGAGCAAAGTGAGAGAGGAGGCACAGGTAGGAGATGGAGTCAGAGACGGAGGGAGCCAGGCTGGGGTACCAAAGGCCTTTAGGACTGGGTAAGGGCTTCTAGTTTTATTCTGAGTGACATGGGAATCTGTGGGAGAGTTTTGACCACAGGAGAGAAATCATTTGATTTTAAAAGGTCATTCTGGCTGTTTTGTGGGAAACAGAGTGTAAAGGGGCAAGAATGGAAATAGGGGGACTAGTTGACTCATTCAAAGATTTATTGCATTAATTATTTAGGGAATGAATGTTGGCAGCTTGGCCTAGGGTAGTTGTGAGAAGTGGTTCACTTCTAGATAGTCTTCAAAATTAAGGACAACAGTTGACAAGTAATGTGTGGGATAGGAGTAAAGAATGACCCTAATGTTTTTAGCCTGAGAAACTGAAAAGGTGGAGCTGCCATTTACTAAGGTAGGAAAGTGGATGGGAGAAAAATTTAAGGAACTGAGTTTTGGAATTGTAGGGTTTGAGATGCCCATGGAACATCTAGGAGATTTTAAATAGAAAGTTGAATTAGGAGTGTGGGGTTCAGAGATGTCTAGGTTAGTGATGAATGTATGGATATCATAAACATATCAATGATATGTAAAGCCATAGGATTAGATGAGTTGACCCAGGGAGTAAGTTTAAATAAGATAAAGATAAAATAAGTAAGAACCAAGATCCAAGGACTGGGTCCTGAGCACTTCACCATTCAGAAGTCAGGAAAAAAAGGAGACACCAGTGAAAGAACCTGAGAAGGAGAAGCTAGGAGAAGAACCACGTGATTCTTAGAAAGTGAGTGCAAAAGGCACTCAAGGGGGAGGGAGAGGTCAATCATGTGAATTGAAGCTGGTGGGTTAAGTCTGGTAAGAACTAAGAATTGATTGAGAATGCCAATGTGAAGGCCATAGGTGACCTTGACAGAATCAGTTTTGGTGGAGACATAAGGTTCAAAGCCCTACTGGCCTATGTTTAAAAGAGAATGAAAAGAGAGAAAGTGGAGAAGGAATAAAGACTATTCTTAGAAACAGTTGTTCTTTAAAAGAAATGGGGCCGTATGAGAAGTGTAGGTTGCAGTGAGCTGAGATCGTGCCACTGCATTCCTGGGTGACAGAGAGAGAGAGAAAAAAAAAGAAATGAGATCTGTATTAGTCTGTGTTCATGCTGCTGATAAAGACATACCCAAGACTGGGAAGAAAAATAGGTTTAATGGACTTAAAGTTCCACATGGCTGAGGAGGCCTCACAATCTTGGTAGAAGGCAAGGAGGAGCAAGTCACATCTTACATGGATGGCAGCAGGCAAAGACAGTTTGTGCAGTGGAACTTTCTTTCCTTCCTTCCTTCCTTCCTTCCTTCTTTCCTTCCTTCCTTCCTTCCTTGCCTCCCTCCCTCCCTCCCTCCTTTCTTTCCATCTTTCTTTCTTTCTTTCTTTTTCTTTCTTTCTTTCTCTTTCTTTCTTTCTTTCTCTTTCTTTCTTTCTTTCTTTCTTTCTTTCTTTCTTTCTTTCTTTCTTTCTCTTTCTTTCCTTCCTTCCTTCCTTCCTTCCTTCCTTCCTTCCTTCCTTCCTTCCTTCCTTCTTTCTTTCTCTTTCTTTCATCTTTCTTTCTTTGTCTTTCTCTCTTTCTTTCTTTCTTTCTAACTTTGAGTTCTGAGATACATGTGCTGAATGTGTAGGTCTGTTACATAGGTATGTATACATGTTCCATGGTGGTTTGCTGCACCTATCAACCTGTCATCTAGGTTTTAAGCTCCCCATGCAGGTATTTGTTCTAATGCTCTCCCTCCTCTTTCCCCCGACCCCTGACAGGCCCCAGTGTATGATGTTCCCCTCCCTCTGTCCATGTGTTCTCATTGTTCAGCTCTCACTTATGAGTGAGAACATGTGGTGTTTAGTTTTCTGTTCCTGTGTTAGTTTGCTGAGGATGATGGTTTCCAGCTTCATTCATATCCCTGCAAAGGACATGAACTCATCCTTTCTTATGGCCACATAGTATTCCATGGTGTATACGAGCCACATTTTCTTTATCCAATCTATCTTTTTTTTTTTTTGAGACAAAGTCTTGCTCTGTTGCCCAGGCTAGAGTGCAGTGGTGCGATCTCAGCTCACTGCAAGCTCCACCTCCTGGGTTCATGCCATTCTCCTGCCTCAGCCTCCCAAGTAGCTGGGACTACAGGCATCCACCACCACACCTGGCTAATTTTTTGTATTTTTAGTAGAGACAGGGTTTCACCATGTTAGCCAGGATAGTCTCGATCTCCTGATCTTGTGATCCACCTGCCTTGGCCTCCCAAATTGCTGGGATTACAGGTGTGAGCCTCCGTGCTTGGCCTAGCCAGTCTATCATCAATTGGTATTTGCATTGGTTCCAAGTCTTTGTTATTGTAAATAGTGCTGCAATACTATTATACTACTATATTATACAATACTATTATAATACTATAATAATAAAAATACATGTGCATGTGTCTTTATAGTAGAATGATTTATAATCCTTTGAGTATATACCCAGTAATGGGATTGCTGGGTCAAATGGTATTTCTGGTTCTAGATCCTTGAGGAATCGCCACACTGTCTTCCACAATGGTTGAACAAATTTACACTCCCACTAACAGTATAAAAGTATTCCTATTTCTCCACATTGGTTGAACAAATTTACACTCCCACTAACAGTATAAAAGTATTCCTATTTCTCCACATCCTTGCCAGCATCTGTTGTTTCCAGACATTTTATTGATCACCATTTTAACTGCAGTGAGATTGTATCTCATTGTGGTTTTGATTTGCACTTCTCTAATGACTAGTGATGATGTGCTTTGTTTGTCGGCCACATAAATGTCTTATTTTGAGAAATATCTGTTCATATCCTTCACCCACTTTTTGATGGGATCATTTGATTTTTTCTTGTAAATTTAAGTTCTTTGTAGATTCTGGATATTAGCCCTTTGTCAGATGGATAGATTGCAAAAATTTTCTCCCATTCTGTAGGTTGCCTGTTCACTCTGATGACAGTTTCTTTTGCTGAGCAGAAGCTCTTTAGTTTAATTAGATTCCATTTGTGAATTTTGGCATTTGTTGCAATAGCTTTTGGTGTTTTAGTCATGGAGTCTTTGCCCATGCCTATTTCCTGAATGGTATTGCCTATGTTTTTTTTCTAGGGTTCTTTTTTTATAGTTTTAGGTCTTACATTTAAGTCTTTAATCTATCTTGAGTTAATTTTTGTATAAGGTGTTAAGGAAAGGGTCCAGTTACTGTTTTCTGCATATGGCTAGTTAGTTTTTCCATCACCATTTATTAAATAGGGAATCCTTTCCCCATTGCTTATTTTTGTCAAGTTTGTCAAAGATCAGATGGTTGTAGTGTTACTTCTGAGGCCTCTGTTCAGTTCTATTGGTCTATATATCTGTTTTGATACCAATACCATGCTGTTTTGGTTACTGTAGCTTCGTAGTATAGTTTGAAGTAGCATGATGCCTCCTGCTTTGTTCTTTTTGCTTAGGATTTTCTTGGCTATATCAGCTCTTTTTTGGTTCCATATGAAATTTAAAGTAGTTTTTTCCAGTTCTGTGAAGAAAGTCAATAGTAACTTGATGAGAATAGCATTGAGTCTATAAGTTACTTTGGGCAGTGTGGACATTTTTATGATACTGATTCTTCCTATCCATGAGCTGGAATGTTTTTCGGTTTGTTAGTGTCCTTTCTTATTCCTTTGAGCAGTGGTTTGTAGTTCTCGTTGAAGAGGTCCTTCACATCTCTTGGAAGTTGTATTCCTAGATATTTTATTTTCTTTGTAGCAATCGCAAATGGGAGTACACTTATGATTTGGCTCTCCACTTGTCTATTATTGGTGTGTAGGAATGCTTGTGATTTTTGCACATTGATTTTGTATCCTGAGACTTTGCTGAAGTTGTTTATTAGCTTAAGGAGATTTTGGGCTGAGACGATGGGGTTTTCTAAATATACAATCATGTTGTCTGCAAACAGAGACAATTTAACTTCCTCTCTTCCTATTTGAATACCCTTTATTTCTTTCTCTTGCCTGATTGCTCTGGCTGGAACTTCCAATACTATGTTGAATAGGAGTGGTGAGAGAGAGCATCCCTGTCTTGTGCCAGTTTTCAAAGGGAATGCTTCCAGCATATGCCCATTCAGTATAATATTGGCTGTGGGTTTGTCATAAATAGCTCTTATTATTTTGAGATATGTTCCATCAGTACCAGTTTATTGAGAGCTTTGAGCATGAAGAGATGTCCAATTTTATCAAAGGCCTTTTCTGCATCTATTGAGATAATCATATGCTTTTTGTCATTGGTTCTGTTTATGTGATGGATTACATTTATTGATTTGTGTATGTTTAACTAGCCTTGCATCCCAGGGATGAAGCCAACTTGATTGTGGTGGATAAGCTTTTTGATGTGCTGCTGAATTTGGTTTGCCAGTATTTTATGGAGGCTTTTCACATCAGTGTTCATCAGTGATACTGGCCTGAAATTTTCTTTTTTTGTTGTCTCTGTCGGGTTTTAGAATTAGGATGATGCTGGCCTCATAAAATGAGTTAGGGAGGAGTATCTCTTTTTCTATTGTTTGGAATAGTTTCAGAAGGAATGGTACAAGCTCCTCCTTGTACCTCTGGTAGAATTCGGCTGTGAATCCGTCTGGTCCCAGGCTTTTTTTGGTTTGTAGGCCATTAATTACGCCTCAATTTCAGAACTTGTTATTATTCTATTCAGGGAT
This sequence comes from Hylobates moloch, assembly GCF_009828535.3. Taxonomy (NCBI): domain Eukaryota; kingdom Metazoa; phylum Chordata; class Mammalia; order Primates; family Hylobatidae; genus Hylobates; species Hylobates moloch. The sequence continues at coordinate 71,947,234 of NW_026652292.1, read as the reverse complement.
TCTTCTTCTTCCTGGTTTAGTCTGGGGAGGGTGTATGTGCCCAGGAATTTACCCATTTCTGCTAGATTTTCTAGTTTATTTGCGTAGAGGTGTTTATAGTATTTTCTGATGGTAGTTTGTATTTCTGTGGGTTTAGTGGTGATATCCACCTTATCATCTTATATTGTGTCTATTTGATTCTTCTCTCTTTTTTTATTAGTCTGGCTAGCAGTGTATCTATTTTCTTAATCTTTTCAAAAAGTCAGCTCCTGGATTCACTGATTTTTTTGAAAGGTTTTTTTGTGTCTCTATCTCTTTCAATTCTGCTCTGATCTTAGTTATTTCTTGTTTTCTGCTAGCTTTTGAATTTGTTTGATCTTGTTTCTCTAGTTCTTTTAACTGTGATGTTAGGCTGTTAATTTTAGATCTTTCCCATTTTGTGATGTGGGCATTTAGTGCTATAGATTTCCCTCTAAACACTGCTTTAGCTGTGTCCCAGAGATTCTGGTACATTGTCCCTTTGTTCTCATTGGTTTCAAAGAACTTCGTATTTCTGCCTTAATTTTGTTATTTACCCAGTGGTCATTCAGAAGCAGGTTGTTCAGTTTCCATGTAGTTGTGTGGTTTTAAGTTTTTTAATCCTGAGGTCTAATTTGATTGCACTGTGGTCTGAGAGGCTGTTTCTTATTATTTCCATTCTTTTGCAATTGCTAAGGAGTGTTTTACTTCCAATTATGTGGTCTATTTTAGAATAAGTGCTATGTGGTGCTGAGAAGAATGTATATTCTGTTAATTTGGAATGAAGGAATGAAGAGTTCTGTAGATATCTATTAGGTCAGCTTGGTCCAGAGCTGAGTTCAAGTCCTGAATATCCTTGTTAATTTTCTGTCTTGTTGATCTAATATTGACAATGGGGTGTTAAAGTCTCCCATTATTATTGTATGGGAGTCTAAGTCTCTTTGTAGTCTCTAAGAACTTGTTTTATGAATCTGGGTGCTCCCGTATTGGGTGCATATATATTTATGATAGTTAGCTTTTCTTGTTGCATTGATCCCTTTACCATTATGTAACACCCTTCTTTGTTTTTTTTGATCTTTGTTGGTTTAAAGTCTGTTTCATCAGAGACTAGGATTACACCCCCTGCTTTTTTTTGCTTTCCACTTGCTTGGTAAGTATTCCTCCATCCCTTTATTTTGAGCCTATGTGTGTCTTTGCATGTAAGATGGGTCTCCTGAATACAGCACACTGATGGGTCTTGACTATCCAATTTGCCAGTTTGTGTCTTTTAACTGGGGCATTTAGCCCATTTACATTTAAGGTTTATATTGTTATGTGTGAATTTGATCCTGTCATCATGATGCTAGCTGGTTATTTTCCACATTAGTTGATGCAGTTTCTTCACAGTGTCATTGGTCTTCATATTTTGGTGTGTTTTTGCAGTGGCTGTTACTGGTCTTTCCGTATTTAGTGCTTCCTTCAGGAGCTTTTGTACGGTAGGACTGGTGGTGACAAAATCCCTCAGCATTTGCTTCTCTGTAAAGGATTTTATTTCTTCTTCACTTATGTAACTTAGTTTGGCTGGATATGAAATTCTGGGTTGAAAATTATTTTAATAATGTTGAATATTGACCCCCATTCTCTTCTGGGTTGTAGGATTTCTGCAGAGAGATCCACTGTTGGTCTGATGGGCTTTCCTTTGTAGGTAACCTGACCTTTCTCTCTGGCTACCCTTAACATTTTTTCCTTCATTTCGACCTTGGAGAATCTGACCTTTATGTGTCTTGGGGTTTCTCTTCTTGAGGAGTATCTTAGTGGTGTCCTGAATTTGAATGTTGGCCTGCCTTGCTAGGTTGGGGAAGTTCTTCTGGATGATATCCTGAAGTGTGTTTTCCAACTTGGTTCCATTCTCCCTGTCACTTTCAGGGACCTCAATCAATCATAGATTTAGTCTTTTCACATAGTCCCATATTTCTTGGAGGCTTTGTTCATTTCTTTTCAATCTCTTTTCTCTTTGTGCCTCATTTCAGTAGGTTGATCTTCAATCTCTGATATCCTTTCTTCTGCTTGATCAATTTGTCTGTTGATACTTGTGCATGCTTCACGAAGTTCTTGTGCTGTGTTTTTCAGCTCCATCAGTTCATTTATGTTCTTCTCTAAACTGGTTATTCTAGTTAGCAGTTACTGTAACCTTTTCTCAATCTTCTTAGCTTCTTTGAATTGGGTTAGAACATGCTCCTTTAGCTCAGAGGAATTTGTTATTACCCACCTTCTGAAGCCTACTTCTGTCAATTCCTTAAACTCATTCTCTGTCCAGTTTCGTGCCCTTTCTGGAGAGGAGTTATGATCATTTGCAGGAGAAGAGGCATTCTGTTTTTTGGAATTTTCAGTCTTTTTGTGCTAGTATTCCTTATCTTTGTGGATTTATCTACCTTTGATCTTTGAGGTTGGTGATCTTTGGATGGGGTTTCTGTGTGGGGGTTCTTTATGTGGATGTTGATGTTAACTGCTTTCTGTTTGTTAGTTTTTCTTCCAACAGTCAGGCCTGTCTTCTGCGGGTCTGCTGCAGTTTGCTAGAGGTCCATTCCAGAACCTATTTACCTGGGTATCACCGCAGAGGCTTCAGAACAGCAAGGATTGCTGCCTACTCCTTCCTCTGGGAGCTCCTCCCAAGAGGCACTGACCTAATGCCAGCCGGAGCTCTCCTGTATGAGGTGTTTGTCAACCCCCGTTGGGAGGTCTCTCCTAGTCAGGAGGCATGGGGGTCAGGGACCCACTTGAGTAGCCAGTCTGTCCCTTAGCAGAGCTCGAGCGCTGTGCTGGTAGAACCCTCCTTGTCAGGATTCACTGCTTTCTTCAGAGCTGGCATGTAGGAATGTTTAAGTTTGCTGAAGCTATGCCCACAGCCATCCCTACAACCAGGTACTCTATTCCAGTGAGATGGGAGATTTATATATAAGCTCCTGACTGGGGCTGTTGCCTTTCTTTCAGAGAGGCCCTGCCCAGTGAAGAGGAATCTAGAGAGGCAGTCTGGCCACAGCCTCTTTGCTGCACTGTGTTGGGTTCCACCCAGTCCTTAGCACTATGAGAGGAAAACTGCCTACTCAAGGCTCAGTAATGGTGGATGCTTCTCCCCCGACCAAGCCCCATTGTTCTAGATTGACATCAGACTGCTGTGCTGGCAGCGAGAATTGCAAGCCAGTGGTTCTTAGCTTGCTGGGCTCTGTGGGAGTGGGGTCCTCTGAGCAAGAACATTTGGCTCCCTGGCTTCAGCCCCTTTCCAGAGGAGTGAACGGTTCTGTCTCATTGGGGTTCCAGGTGCTACTGGAGTATGGAAAAAAAAAAAAAAGGAAACTCTTGCAGCTAGCTTGGTGTCTGCCCACACAGCTGGCCAGTTTTGTGTTTGAAACCCAGGGCCCTGGTGGTGTAGGTGCACGAAGGAATCTCCTGGTCTGCGGATTGCAAAAACCATGGGAAAAGCTACTGGGCAGGATAGCACTATCCTTCATGGCTTCCCTTGGCTGGGAAAGGGAGGCTCCCCTGCTCCTTGCACTTCCCGGGTGAGGTGATGCCCCACCCTGCTTCTGCTCACCCTCTGTGGGCTGCACCCACTGCTTAACCAGTCCTAATGAGATGAACAGGATACCTCAGTTGGAAATGCAGAAATCACCTACCTTCTGTGTTGTTCTTGCTGGGAGCTGCAGACTGGAGCTGTTCCTATTTGGCCATCTTGCCAGAACCTAAAATATATATTTTTAAAAATCTCAGAACTCCTCTTTTTAAAACCATAAGATCTTGTGAGACTTATTCACTATCACGAGAACAGCATGGGAAAGACCTGCCCCCGTGATTCAATTACCTCCCACCGGGTCCCTCCCACAACACATAGGAATTCAAGATGAGATTTGGGTGGGGACACAGCCAGAGCATATCAGGACCGTAGCTGGAAGGGATTGATGTGGGATATTTTATCCTATTGGTATGCTGCTGGTGATGATTTGGAAGAGAGGAAACAGTAATGGAGAAGATAGAGGGAGACTTTGCGGCAGAAATTTTCTTGAGTTGGTGAAATGGGATTTAGTGAAATGGGATAGGATCTAGTAGACACATGAAGTGGGTGGCTTCAGATAGAGCATATCCTGTCACCATTATATAGAAAAGAATGCAGTACATATGGTCCAGATGTAGTTAGTGTGGTAGATGTGGTATGGGAACATGTGAAAGTTATTTTCTGATTACTCTGATGCCTCAGTTAAACAAGATGCAAGGCCAGCTAAGAGTCAGGAGATGGGGACAGATGAGAGAACTTTGAGGAGAGACAAGAAGGTGAGAAATACATAACCAGGAGAGCGGGAGAGACATTTGACCAAGGCACTGTGGTATGTTTCCTGGACAGCAGTGAGGACCTTCTGAAGGTTAGTGCTCATGAATTCAAAGCAGAACCAATCCATGTGGTTGTGTGTTTTCCTAAACCATGTTTGCAGGCACAGAATGGGTGGCAAATTGGCCTTGAACATGGTTTAGGTCTCCCTCCTTGCCCAGGCAAGAATGAGGAAGAGATGCTGAGAGTATGTAGGGTATTGATGGACTACAAATTTCAAGTTGAGTAGGAAGAAGAGGTGAAGAAGAAGGACAGTGCAAAAAAAAAAAAGTTTTAATTTATGTGGGAGGAACTGTTGCAATGTGGACACAGCAGGAGAAGCTGTATATGGAGCTGGCAGTAAATATGGTATTCTTAATAATTTAGAGGAATAGTAGTAGAGTGTGGTAGTCTGGAAAATACCAATAAAGTGGTGGCTGAAGTGGGATGGAGGACACAATTTCTATAGGGGAGGAAGTCAAAGAATCAAGCAGTCTGGGTCTTGGATAGATCATCTGTATGGATATTGAAATCACCAACCTAAAACTATCTGTATTGCCACTTACTAGGATACTTTCAGGAATACTGTAGATTCCCAGGGAATATTTGTTCAATGAAGAGTTGCTCCACAATAAAAATCAAATTGCAATCTAAAACTACTTTCTTACGTGCACAGGTAAGGCAGAAGTAGATTAATCTTATTCTGAAGTGAGCAAAAGTGAGGGTACTAATCTCTAAAAATAGAGTAGCAAATTAGGTCTTTGGGGGAATTACTTGGTAAATTCTCTCTCCCTGTATCCTGAGAGCATTTAGCTTCCCAGAGCCCTAACAGAATAAATTCACATCACATCTACAAGCATTTTTCTCTTTAAAAATATTTCTGTTTCCTATATAATTGGATGTTTGAAAAGAAGATGAAAATAAGCAGAAGGTATTATGTGCAGAGAAGATGAATGGGAAAAGAGTCAGTTGAATTTGGATTTTCTTCGTTATCATGGTCCCTAGAGTTTAACATAGCGTGGTTTTTTTTTTCCAATTAAAAGTGAGATGTTTGGAGCTGATTTTCTCATAAGAAATATTGAGTACTTTGAGAACGTAGTGCTGTATTTATACCGATAAATGGATTGTGTTTCCAATCTTCGGTGAGTGGGTTGTGTAGACTGTAGAATGTATTTTTGCATACAAACAATGTTCAATGTGGAAGCTAGGTTCCTAGACAAGCTACTTAATCATAATGTACCCAAGATAAGGAGTATTATTTCATCTTAATAAATAAGACTGTATATTTATTATAATACTATGTTAATATAATTGGAAAGAGAGAAGTGTCTCCTTTTCCTTGGAGCTACTTTGGCTCAAAAATTAGACAATTCCAGCAGTATTTCTCCCCTCTTAAAGAAGGGTCCATGTCAAAGAATTGAAAGTGATTCTTGTATGCAGCCTAATCTCTTGGTTCCCTCTGGAAATAGAATCTGGGGGAATGTGGGAGAAAATAAGGGATAGTTGTTCCAGAAGCCCATTTTGGCTGTGGGTCCAAACAGCATCTACAGTCCAGCTTTATCAGTAAAAAAGCAGGCACTGGATTTTACCCTCTGTCTTGTTGCTGGGTCTAGTTCCGAAATGAATCCAAATCTTTAGAGGAGGATATTTACTCCACATATTCTCCTCTAAAGATTTGGATTCATTTGGGAACTAGAATCTTGTGTTAAAGTATCAGCTATCACTTGGTATTTTGGCATACTCAAACCCCCAAAATATATAGCACTAGACCAAGATGCAGTCTGGTGACACACTTCGTGGATGCAAGTGAAGACAGGTTTTTCCACCCAAATCCTCCAACTTCCCTCACTGTCTAAGAGTTTCTCCCTGATGTTGACATTGTTCTCTCCCTCTGCTTCTCTTCCACATCCTTTTTCCTGCCACGAATGTCATGTTCTTGAAGGTGGTATATGTTGTAACTTAGAGACCTGACTTGAGGAATTTCTGTATGAATAATAATATGCTCATATGTGTATCTAATAGGGTGTGTGGCATAATTATGTATATTATCATTAACTCTCTTTTGCTAACTACAGAGAGTAGGAATTATTTACATTTTATAATATGAAATAGCTGAGGCTCTGAGAGGTTAAGCAAAGCACAGATCTGGAATTCCTCTCCAGGCTGATCTTACTCCCATTACATTACACTCTTTGCCACCTCAACAGGGGCCTTTCATGTCATCTGCAATGATGGGGTGCTATTTGAGGTGGCTGCTGGTGCCATCCACAATATCCCCCCAGAAAACAGCTGTCAACCAAAAGGTGACTGTTAAGGAATGACAGAATGCCTAGCTTATTCTAGGCCCCCTCCAAGACAAATTTTGACGTCTGGTGATACACTTTCTAACAAGAAATTATACCATTTCCTTTTTTTTGAGATATCAGTGGGCCCTATTAAAAATGGCTATTTAATGCCAAAGTCAAGAATCCCAGCTTGATTAGAAATGATTATCAAAACCAAAAAAAGCAATATAATAGTAAGCGAATGGAGATAGACATGTGAGACACATTATTTATTTATTTATAGTTGGAGATGGCATAGAATGTAAAGATAAAAGTATGGCTGATCATGGTTTCTGGTATAAAGGAAAAGCACAACAGATCTCCCAAGGTAGGTGGCCCTGAGTAGTAGTAACTTTGTCATTACATACCCAGGACGCATCTTTCAATTGCCAACTCCCCCCCGACACACACACACACACACACACACACACACAAAGAATTACTAGGGTTTCAGAGGTTTTGAGTTCTGAGTAACTTTTTTTTTTCACTTATTAGTAGTAGTTTATTAGCATTAATATGATTAATAAATGAAATAAAAATTTAAAAGGTCACATTAAAACTACAATTATAGGAATATGTAAGTATTTTATAACATATATATGCAGTTATATATATATATTTTTTTATTTTTATTTTTATTTATTTATTTATTTATTATTATTTTTTTATTATACTTTAGGTTTTAGGGTACATGTGCACAATGTGCAGGTTTGTTACATATGTATCCATGTGAGTAACTTTTTGATGAGACAAGTCAGTATTGGGAATTTTTTTTGTGTAAAGTTCAAAAAGTCACCCAAATCATTCCCTCAAAGGCTTAAGCTGTCTTTCAAGAATTTACTTTACTTATATCGCAGAGAGAGATGGGAAGACAAAATAATAAAAAGAAGGAATGAAAACTGCTGAAGGAGACTATGAGCTAAAGAGAAGCACAAAAGGAGAAGAAATATTAACACTAGGGTAGAGAGTAGGTGCTACCTATCATGAGGGACAAGAAAACATTGTGGTCTGGGGTGGCTCGCAGCCAATGCAACAAAGTTTATTTGCTCTTTTCATCAGAAACTCTAGGGAAAGACATAATCATTTTTTATTGGAATTTGATTAGTTTTTAGCTATGTAGGTGGGAAATAACCTTGGATGGCTATGTTAGTCTTAAGAGTCCCAGGAACACTCCTGTCTGAGTCCTATATTGTAACCACCTGTTGGTGGTAAATCTGTGTGCGATTGATATCTGTGGGTGGACGGCAAGGACACCACACTCCTTTATTCAGAGAACTTTACGTGTACTTTTCATTCTAAGAAGGACCCTGGCAACAAGGACATGAATTCACTGTAGGAACCATATGTCTCACGGAAATAGCTACTTTTAGACAGGACTGCATTGAGTTTAGAAGCTTCTCTTACTGAATTCAGGCTTGTGTGATCTTGGTCAAAACCTTACTATCTCTGTGTCTCAGTTTGCCTGCTTGTAAAAAGAAGACAATGTACCCACAGAGTCTCTGTAAAGAGCAAATATAATGATGTGTTTAAAGGCTTAGCATAGTGTCTGGTACATAGTAAGTTGAGTCGGTAAGGATTCATTCAGGAAAGCAGAAGCTCTAACTGATATTTTAATAGGGGCAACTTAATGTAGAGAATGGGTTAAATAGGGGTTGGAGGACTCAACAGGCAGAGGGAAACACTAAGGTAACACAGGGACATTAACTGGGAAAATGAAGGAGGGTGAGATCAGAACCTAGAAGCTTGGGGGAAAAGCTAAGGACCCAGGTTTCTTGGGAGAGGGCACTGTCCAGCTGGTACTACTGTCTCTGAGAGAACATAATAAGGCTAATGTTGAAAGTGTGGGGGTTATGGCAGGCTGGGGGGTAAGGGGACAACTGAAAATTGCAACTGTCCAGGTAAAGAGCTTTACCTGGTATGGAACAAAAAGGAACAGAATAAATGCACACAACCTTTCCTAGGAAGGAGGGAAAGAGGATACAAAGGAGATACCTGCTGGTTGTAACTAGAAAAGAGGACAAACAGAGGGGAGGCAGGGCCTTGGGTGACTCATTAGTTTGACCTCAAATTTATTGCTTGTCTACTTCTGCCTTGCAGCAGGTGTGCTGAACGTTCTAAGAAGTGAAGACTCTTCCTCATTCTCCGAGTGCTCAAAGAAGGCTAGAACAGTAGTCTCCCCTTATCCATGGTTTCACTTTCCTGGGCTTCTGTTACCCATGGCCAACCACAGTTTGAAAATATTTAATGAAAAATTTCAGAAATAATCAGCTTATAAGTTTTAAATTGCATGTTGTTCTGAGTAAAGTGATGAAATTTTGCATCTTATTGCTCTGTCCTGCCCAAGATGTAAATTATCCCTTTGTCCAGCATATCCATGTGGTATATATGACATTTACCCTTTAGTTACTCAGTAGCTATCTCAGTTATCAGATCAACGGATCACAAAGCAGGAGAAGGGTAAGTAGAGTACAATGTGATATTCAGAAAGAGTAGGGGGCAGAGAGAGAGAGAGAGAGAAGAGAGAGGTCATATTCACACAACACTTATTGCAGCTGATTGTTATAATTGTTCTATTTTATCATTAGTTATGGTTGTTAAACTTCCTGTACCTAAGTCATAAATTAACCCTCATGACAGGTATACATGTGTAGGAAAGCACATAGTGTTTAGAGGGTTTGTATTGTTTATAAGTTCAGGCATTCGCTGGGGGTCTTGGAGCATTTCCTCTGCAGATGAAGGGGACTGAAGTACAAAAATGCCTAAAATATGAGGCAAAATTCTAGAATCAGCCCTAATTCTAGACTTCTTTGTAGACTTCTTTCTAAAACTTCTTTGCTGAATCAGCCACAGTTTTTGTCCTTTTCAAATATTATGGGTTTGTTTTAGACTATGACAATAGTAAATGGGTTCTGTATGACTTAAGATAGAAAATGATTTAAAATTATGGGCAAACCCAGTGAGGATGGAGAAAACACACAATTCTAGTTTCAAAATGATGAGATATTACTCTATAAAATTGGCAACTTATGATTAATCGAATCATCTACTCGGATATCCATCCACCCACCAATCCTTGCAAAAATCCATCCATCCATCCATCCACCCACTCACCATCCTTTTATCCACCTACCCACCCACATATGCTTCCATCCATCCATCCATCCATCCATCCATCCATCCATCCATCCATCCATCTACTTTGCCCACCTGACCTTTACTCCTTCCCTCCCTTCCATCTATACAGCCAACAAATCTCTAGAGGGCAATGTGCCTACCTACAATATACCAGACCCAGGATGCAGTGCTGGGACTATTACAAAAGACTACAATATAGTTCCCACCTGTGAGGAGCTCACAGTCTAATGGAGAAGAGAGGTATATAAAAACTAAGTTATTACCAAATGGCAAATGGTTTTGTAGAGGCATGGGCAAGGTACTGATTTCTTGGTGTAATGGGTAGTATTACAAGCAAATCTAAAGCAACAGAAAAACAACTCCTCGGATGTTCAATGTGGCATCATGGTCTCAGATCCTGGATCTTGCATTACTGGCTCTGTCATCTTAGCAAATTCCTCAAATGTTTTGTGTCTTGTTTTTTTCATATTTAAAATGGGACTAATGGTATTTAGCTCATATGATTACTAGTAGGCTGAAATTAATCAACAAATATAAATCCCATAGAGTCACATCCAGCACATAGAAAGCATTAAAAATGTTGGCTAAATTATATCTGAATGGCACCTGACAGCTTAAATTCATTGTTACATTTAGTCCTTAAAATCTCTCTCTGCCTCGGGGAAGTAGACAGAATAGTTATTGCTTTCCAGTCAGGGACAGTGAGGTCCAGGGAGATTTTTTGAAGGAGTCACAGAACTTCAGAGTAGTGGAGCTGGAAATCCACCTCAGAGCTTCTTCTACAATGTTCTTTCTATTATGCCATGAAGTCTCATATATTGATTTGGAAAAGCAACTGTTGTTCCCCAAGTGTCATATCTGCTGACTGGCTGCAGCTGGGCTGGCTGTAAACAGAGCCAAATGACACAGGCTGCAGCACTACCAAGTCACTGCTGCTTTGTCCACATCTGCCACTCAATACATGGTCCCTGGTGATGAAGAGACAGAAGGCGTGGGTCAGGAAGCTGCCAAACACCAAATATACATCTTAATTGGTTGCAGGCAGTCACCTTCATCCAAGTCCTGGATGGTAAAATGTCTCCCATAGGTGTTCATACAATTAGGAAGTTAATGTCCTTTTAAAATAAAAACTAGCTTTGGAGTTTGAAGTCAACTCGAGTGAGATATTTTAAATTGATATCCCATTCAAAATGTGGACAAGTTTCCTTGATTGATTTGGTTTGTGGGTTGAGTCTTATAAAAATGCATCAGAAACGTGAGTGCTGCAATATGTGAAGCTGAGAGAGAAGCAGAAAAGTATGCAGGAGCCCAGTGCTTCCATGGAAAGCAGTCTCAGACCACAACCTACAGCTGTCACAGAATTAACAGGGGCATGGTAGTTATGGAAAGAGACGTTGAAGACTTGGGGGGTCCTCATCATTTCAGTGCCTTTATTGCCATATATTGAGCCCTGGGGCAGCAAAATAAAACCGTCCTTGCTTTCTATTATAAAAGTCGCTAGTCTAACTTGGGGAGAAACATAAATACAAAATTACAGTACAGTGTAATATGGGGATAATACAACTTTGTATAGACAGCACAGAGAAAGAAATTATTGATTTTGCTTCTGGCAATTTGAGGAGGTCTCAGTAAGTAGATGCTATCAAAGTAGGCTTTTAAAGCATAAGTAATAGCTTTTCTAGATAGACAATTTGAGGATACACATTCTAAGCAGAGGCCATAGCATATCTAAGCACCTGGAATTATTAACATGTTCCACTTAAGCCAAAGTGTCTTCTTAAACAGTTATATCTGTTACCAACACTTGGTATTATCTTCTTAATTTTTGCCAAATGAGTGGGTATAAAAAGATATCTTATTTTGGTCTTAATTCGTACTTCCTTAATTTCTAATGAGGTTCAATATCTTCTTATATGTTTTCGACAATTTATATTTTGTGTGCCATACCTGTTCATGATGTAGGCCTATTTTTCTGTTTTGGTTGTTTGTGTTTTTCTAATTAACTTATAAAAATGTTCATGTATTCTGAATACTAATCCTTTGTAGGTTTCGTTTTACAAATATATTCTCTTACATACTTATTCTCATATATTCTCATTTGTATCTATAAATACACATATGTATATTATACATAGGCATAAAGATATATAAAATCGACATGTACTATATAGATATATATCAATGGCTCATATATTCCTTTTACAGTATTTAATATGCATCATGTTTGAGAAATAGTCTCCAACCTTCATCATCAAAGTATGCTCTTTTAAATATTTTTAAATAGTTTTAAAGTTTTGCCTTCTATATTTGAATATGGAAGCTATTTAGAATTAACATATGCGTGTACTGTGATATAGGCATGTACTATGTTTTATTTGCCAAGATAGATAATGGTTCTCTCAGCAGCATTTATTAAATGATCCATATTTTCCCATGTGATCTACAATATTAACTCTGACGTATATGACATTTCTTAGAAGTACATTATTACTATTATTATTTTAATTTCAATAGATTTTTAGGGAACAGGTGGTTGGTTACATGAATAAGTTCTTTAGTGGTGATTTCTGAGATTTTGGTGCACCCATCACCCAAGCAGTGTAGACTGTACCCAATGTGTAGTCTTTTATCTCTTACCCCCCTCCCATCTTTCCCCCTGGTTCCCAAAGTCCATTGTATCATTCTTATGTCTTTATGTCCTCATAGCTTAGCTCCCATATATCAGTGAGAGCATGCAATACTTGGTTTTCCATTCTTGAGTTACTTTACTTAGAATAATAGTCTCCAATCTCATCCAGGTCACTGCAAATGCTGTTAATTCATTTCTTTTTATGGCTACATAGTATTCCACCATATATCTATACCACAGTTTCTTTATCCACTCATTGATTGATGGGCATTTGGGTTGGTTCCACAAATTTGCAATTGTGAATTGTGCTGCTATAAACATGCATGTGCAAGTATCTTTTTTGAATAATGACTTTTTTTCCTGTGGGTAGATACCCAGTAGTGGGATTGCTGGATCAAATGGTAGTTCTACTTTTAGTTCTTTAAGGAATCTCCACACTTTTTCACAGTGGCTGTGCTAGTTTACATTCCCACCAGCAGTGTAGAAGTGTTCCCTGTTCACTGCATCCATGCCAACATCTGCTGTTTTTTGATGTTTTGATTATGGCCATTGTTGTAGGAGTAAGGTGGGATTACATTGTGGTTTTGATTTGCATTTCCCTGATATTAGTGATGTTGAGCATTTTTTCATAAGTTTATTGGACATTTGTTTGTCTTCTTTTGAGAATTGTCTCTTCATGTTCTTTGCTCACTTTTTGATGGAATTATTTGTTTTTTTCTTGCTAATTTGTTTGAGTTCTTTGTAGATTCTGGATATTAGTCTTTAGTCAGATGCAGAGTTTGCAAAGATTTTCTCCCATTCCGTGGGTTGTCTATTTAATCTACTGATTATTTCTTTTGTTTTGCAGAAGATTTTTAGTTTAAGTCCCATCTATTTATCTTCATTTTTGTTGCATTTGCTTTTGGGTTCTTGGTCATGAAGCCTTTGCCTAAGCTAATGTCTAGAACGGATTTTCCAATGTTATCTTCTAGAATTTTTATGATTTCAGGTCTTAGATTTAAGCCTTTGCTCCATCTTGAGTTAATTTTTGTATAAGGTAAGAGATGAGGATTTCATTCTTCTACATGTGGCTTGGCAATTATCCCAGCACCATTTTTGGAAAAGGGTGTCTGTTTGCCACTTTATGTTTTTATTTGCTTTGTCAAAGATTAGTTGGCTGTTAAGTGTTTGGGTTTATTTCTGGGTTCTCTATTCTGTTCCATTGGTCTAGGTACATATTTTCACACCAGTACCATGCTGTTTTGGTGACTATGCCTTATAGCAGAGTTTGAAGTCAGGTAATGTGATTCCTCTGGATTTGCTTTTTGCTTAGTCTTGCTTTGGCTATGTGAGCTCTTTTTTGGTTCCATATGAATTTTAGGATTGTTTTTTCTAGGTCTGCGAAGAATATAATGGCATTTTAATGGGAGTTGTGTTGAATTTGTAGATTACTTTTGGCAGTATGGTCATTTTCACAATATTGATTCTACCTGTCCATGAACATAGGATGTGTTTCCATTTGTTTGTGTCATTTATGATTTATTTCAGCAGTGTTTTGTAGCTTTCCTTGGAGAGGTCTTTCACCTTCTTGGTTAGGTGCTCCTAAGGTTTTTTTTTTTTTTTTTTGCAGCTATTGTAAAATCGGTTGAGTTCTTTACTTTATTTTATTTTATTTTATTATTATTATACTTTAAGTTTTAGGGTACATGTACACAATGTGCACGTTTGTTACATATGTATACATGTGCCATGTTGGTGTGCTGCCCCCATTAACTTGTCATTTAGCATTAGGTATATCTCCAAATGCTACCCCTCCCCCCTCCCCCCACCCCACAACAGTCCCCGGAGTGTGATGTTACCCTTCCTGTGTCCATGTGTTCTCATTGTTCAGTTCCCACCTATGAGTGAGAACATGTGGTGTTTGGTTTTTTGTCCTTGTGATAGTTTGCTGAGAATGATGGTTGAGTTCTTGATTTGATTCTCAGCTTGGTCACTGTTGGTATATAGCAGTGTTACTAATTTGTGTACATTAATTTTGTACCCTAAAACTTTACTGAATTCATTTTTCAGATCTAGGAGCTTTTTAGATTAGTCTTTAGGGATTTCCAGGTATATGATCATATCATTAGCAAACAGCAACAGCTTGATTTCCTCTTTGCTGATTTGGATGCCCTTTATTTCTTTTTCTTGTCTGACTATTCTGGCTAGGACATCCAGCACCATGTTGAATAGAAGTGATGAAAGTGGGCCTCCTTGTCTTGTTTCAGTTCTTAAGGGGAATGCTTTCAACTTTTCCCCACTCAGTATAATGTTGGCTGTAGGTTTGTCACAGATGGCTTATATTACCTTGGGGTATGTCTCTTTTATTCCCATTTTGCTGAAGGTTTTAATCATAAAGTGATGCTGGATTTTGTCAAATGCTTTTTCTGTGTCTATTGAGATTATCATGTGATTTTTTTAAAAATTCTGTTTATGTGGTATATCACATTTATTGATGTTAAGTCTACTGTTTCTTTATTGACTTTCTGTTTTGATTACCTGTCTCGTGCTGTCAGTGGAGTATTGAAGTCTCCCACTATTATTGTGTTGCAATCTCTCTCATTTCTTAGGTCTAGTAGTAATTGTTTTATAAATTTGGGAGCTCCAGTGTTAGGTGCATATGTATTTAGAATTGTGATATTTTCCTATTAGGCTAGTCCTTTTATCATTACATAATGTCCCTTTTTGTCTTTTTATACTGTTGTTTCTTCAAAGTCTTTTTTTGTTTGATATAAGAATCTCCTGCTCACTTTTGGTGTCCATTTACATGAAATATCTTTTTCCACCCCTTTACCTGCAGTTTATGTGAGTCCTTATGTGTTAGATGAGTCTCTTAAAGACAGCAGATACTTGGTTGGTGAATTCTTATCCATTCTGCCATTCTGTATATTTTAAGTGGAGCATTTAGACCATTTACATTCAGCATTAGTATTGAGATGTGAGGTCCTTTACTATTCATTGTGCTAGTTGTTGCCTGAATGCCTTTTTTTTCCATTGTGTTATTGTTTTACAGGCCGTCTGAGATTTATGCTTTAAAAAGGTTCTATTTTGGTGTACTTTGTGGTTTTGTTTCAAGATATTTAACCCCTTTTAGCAGTTCTTATAGTGCTGGCTTGGTAGTGGCAAATTCTCTCAGCATTTCTTGGTCTGGAAATATCTTTCCTTCATTTATAAAGCTTAGTTTTGATGGATACAAAACTCTTGGCTGATAATAGTTTTGTTTAAAGAGGCTAAAGATAGGACCCCAATCCCTTCTGGCTTGTAGGGTTTCTGCTGAGAAATCTGCTGTTAATTTGATAGGTATTCCTTTATAAGTAACCTGATGCTTTTGTCTCACAGCTCTTAAGATTCTTTCCTTCATCTTGACCTTAGATAACCTGATGAGTATGTGCCTTGGCGATGATCTTTCTTGCAATAAATTTCTCAGGCATTCTTTGAGCTTCTTGCATTTGTATGCAAGGCCAGGCAAGAGTTCTTTGATTATTCCCTCAAATAAGTTTTCCAAACTTTTAGATTTCTCTTCTTCCTTGGAAAAGCCGATTATTTTTAGTTTTGGTCATTTAGCACAGTCCCAAACTTCTTGGAGGCTTCTTTTATTTTGTTTTCTATTCTTTTTTCTTTGTCTTTGTCAGATTGAGTTAATTCAAAAGCCTTGTCCTCAAGCTCTGAGGTTATTTTTTTCTACTTGTTCAATTCTATTGTTGAAACTTTCCAGTGTAGTTTACATTTCTCTAAATGTGTCTTTAATTTCCAGACGTGGTAATTTTTCTTTATGCTATTTATTACTCTGGAGATTTTTCATCCATATCCTGCCTTATTTTAAAAATTTCTTTAAGTTGGTTTTCACCTTTCTCTGGTGCCTCTTTGAGTAGTTTAATAATCAACCTTCTGAATTCTTTTCCTGGAAATTCAGAGATTTCTTGTTGGTTTGTATCCATTGCTGGTGAGCTAGTGTAATCTTTTGGGGGTGAGAGAACTTTGTCATATTACCCGAATTGTTTTTTGGTGCCTTCTCATTTGGGTAGACTATGTCAGAGGAAAGATGTAGGGCTCAAGTACTGCTGTTCAGATTCATTTGTCCCACAGGACATTAAGCTTCCTTAATGTGGTGCTTTTCCCGTTCCCCTAGAGATGGGGTTTCCTGAGAGCCAGACTGCAGTGACTGCTATTGCTCTTTTGGGTCTAATCACTCAGTGGAGCTACCCACCTCTAGGCTGGTGCTTGGGAGTATCTGCAAAGAGTCTTGTGATGTGATGTGTCTTCAGGTTTCTCAGCCGTGGCTACCAGCACGTGCTCTGGCAGAAGTATCAGGGGCATGAAGTGGACTCTGTGAGTGTCCTTGGTTGTAGTTTTGTTTAGTGCACTGGTTTTCTTGAATGCTGGTTGTGCTAGCAGTGAAGTTGTCATGTGGACAGACCCAGGATCTCTGGTTAGCCAGGATGTTATAGGCCATGGAATTAGCTATTGTTTTCTTCTTTGTTGAAGTGGGTTATTGTTTTATATAAATTGCTGTAATGGCTTAAGTTGGTTGGCCCCAAGCTAGGAGGTGGCACACTAGACAAAACTATACCTCACAGCACCACAAGTGATGGAACCCACTAAACTGTAGTTTCTTCATTGGTAAGATGATATCATTACTCATATGTAGAACTGTTGCAAGGACTAGATGATACATATAAAACACTCAGCACAGAGCTCAATGAGCATGAGATCATGTTGCATAAAACATATAGGTTTATGTGAATAGATAGGAAGTCAAGAGTGTACACATTGAGTCCCTCAATTTTCTGGTGGTTCTGTGAGGGGATGGTGGTACTGGGATGGTAATGAAGATACTTACTGTGCAAGAGCTATTCTGATAATGGGAGAAGGAACCAAAAACTCAAAATTCCCTTCTTCTTCGGTATTTGCATAGAAGGCAAAATTGGCTTAAAATGAGAATGAAGGGCACTGGTTTAGACTGTCCTTTTGCTGGTTACTACAAATGAGTGAGGCTGAACAGAATCTCTCAGATTCTTGGAACTGGCCATCAAAAAGTATGGTGGGTTCTCTGAAGCTGGCTGCCTGTTTGGTAGGTCACCTTCTTGAAACATGTCACTATGTCTTGTTTTGTGTAAAATTTGTTTGGTGTTCAAGTGATTTCTTCTTTTAGGGTGTGCTGTCTGAAGTTATGGGAGAGAAAATTTTGGTTTCTGAAATTATGTAGATATTTAGTTAAATGTAGGTTTAAAGCTATCACAGAAAGAGCTCTGGATGGGAAAAGCCAACCGTCTGGGGTTGATATTGACTCCTTTACCATCTAGCTGTGTGATTTTAGTGAAGATCTGGAGAAGGAGAGGTTTGGACTGAGCATTTGGTAATTTCCATTTAGTTCTCCAATCACCTGCAATACAAGATCCTCCCTAAGGAATTCTTGCATCTTGAAGATATAGAATGAAAGGGGATTCAGTTGGCAGGAGGAAGATGTTATCCAACACATTAGAGGTAGCCACTCATGTATTATGTTAATTATTTACTGTTTTTCCTGTGTACCAACAGATTTGCTTGACAAACATTATCCTGTCTGCTAGGTGCTAAAAAATGTGATAATCACCAAGACAGACTCAGCTCCAACTTCATGGGCATTATCACCTTGTTTTCACTGAGGCAGCCCGATAGGGACCTTCATTGCACAATAGAGTATGCCTTGATACCTCACTAAATATTGTAGACTCAGCTTGATTGCATTCATCTAATATTATATATTTTGAAGATTATTTCATTCACATTTGTATGCCTAGGATCCAGCACAACTTCTAGCACATACGAGGTATACAATAAACATCTGACAGAAATAGTCCCTGGTAATTTGAGAATGTGTAGACTGAATAATGTAATTTCTATTTTGGTACATTATGGAGGAAAGAGCATATATAAAAATATATATACATAAATGATAGGGAATTAATATGTCTTTGGCATTTACTATGTGACATACATTGTGTGGGTACTTTAAATACATTTAAGAGGATCCTTTTTAATTGCTTGGTTTTTTTTTAAGGTGAAAAAACTGATATCCAGAAAGGATACATAAGTAGACTATATCATTTAGCTATTATGTAGTAGAGAAATAATTTAAATCATGGCTGTTTGACTCTAAAATCTATAATCACGTTGTTCTATTTCTGTATGTTTCTATGGTGGCAGAAATTACTATTGCAATTGGATGTAAATATCCTAACCAGTGAAATTATGTAAGTAAAGGCTCCGTGATAATTGGGAAGCCTCCAGATCCTGCCTGCCTAGAGTCAGACTTCCTCTAGCTTTGCTGTAACCGACCACAGAGATTCCAAAGGCTACAGACCAGAATAGACCCCAGACTGAATATGGCATAAAATTACAAATTGGAGTTAAAATAAGTGCTGTCGTTGTTTTTAACCACAGTGATAATAATAATTTACACTGACGTGATGGTTTATAGATTTCAAAGCACTTGTTTATGTGTCAACATGCCTGGGAAGCAGGCATGACAGGGACCAGCAAGGGTTACATTACTCACTCAAGCTCTCCCTGCTGGTTACAGGCCTGAGTCTGTTCTTTTTGCTCGTATGTAGAATAATGAGACACTCTCAGATTAGCTCAACCACGTGTATACCAACTCTAAGCTAATGCAGCAGATACATGGATTTATAGTAAGGCTTAAAATAGTAACAATGTAATTTCATATCATCTCACAATTTGTTTTTCCTGTTGGAAAGGAAAGATGCCCTTCTTTCTTTCTTTGTGCTTTGTAAGAAAACCTAGTTGTGGTTTGCAGTCATGGATGGAGAAGAGGGTCCTTTCAGTTCATTCAATTTTCAGACTATCACAAAGGAAGGAACATTTTTCAGCTATTTGAAAATGGTAATAAATGAGACTGTGACACAGGCAATTCTCAGGAGACCCAAGCAATTATGATACTTTAACATTCTTTGAAAAAAGCTCCCCACACAGGAGGATCTTTGTAGGCCTTCCAATCAACATCTCCCACCTAAAATTGCAGCCAGTGAAGGTGCTGAAAGGCATATCTTGCTTTTCTTACCCAAGGGAGCTAAGACACAGTTTACCTGTGAGTTGGTCATTAGCCAAGAATTACACACTATTGCTTCTATGGGTTTCAGTGGTGGGGGTTACTTTTCTGTCCCCTTTCCTTCTCTGAGTTATGTTTTGGGCTCAGCACACTTCCGTTCCTCTGGAGGCAGGCAGCTTGGTTCAAAGAAGTACACAGTGGATTTAGGAAATGCAACACTGGAAGTCTGATGCCAGCTCCATTGTATACTTGGGCACTCTTGGGAGAGTCACATACCATCACCAGCCTCAGTTCATCTGTGAAATGGAAATAAGGTCTGGCTCACCGGGTTGTTGAGTAAGTGAAATGTGATGCTCTATATGAAAGCGCTTTGTCCCCAAAATAGATCATTACTGTCTTAATTATTGTGTCTTTCTCATATTTATGGCTCTTTTTTTTTTTTTTTTTTTTTAAATGGATTCTTCATTTCCAACAAAGTGCTCCTTCCTAAAACTCATTTCAACTTGCTCTTTGTCGTTCTTTCTTGCAAGGCCTGGGCTGGTTTTAGGACAGCATCCTTCTGAATTTGCCTTTGAGTTGAGGAGCGATGCTTTCTCATCAGAGTCCCTGGGCTGCTTGGTCCACTAGGATGCTGAGCTGAGCTGCTGGCACTTGCTGATCCTGAGGGAGGCCTCCTGTTGTTGTGAACACAATTGCAGCATGATGGGAACTGACCCCCTAGTACTAATGAACTCATCGAGTAGGAAGCTCTGAGGCTCCCACTCCCTTTCCATGAACTTCCTTCTCCAGCAACTTCAGGCAAAGTCACATCCCTCCTCCAGATGTTTAGAAACTTCATACCTTGTGCCCATTGACCTTGATTAAACATCAGCAACTCAATTTACTCCCTCTTTTGACACCCCTGTGGTTCCCTATTTCTACGACATTAACTCCAAACACCCTTGTTTCCTGGTCCTAAGCACATCATAGCAGTCTTCTTCCTGTGCCATGAATGTGACATGCTCATTTCTGCCTCCATACTCTTGCCCATTTTCATCCTTTCTCAAGTGGCTGTCCTCATTTCATTCAGGGCTGCCCAATCTTCTAGCCTCTCTGAGATTCTACTTCCCCCATGAAAGCCCCTTGATGCTGCCCCATCTTTTCCTTCTGCCTTCAACTTCAACACCTCTGACAAGCCTGTTGTATCACAGGGTTTAGCACCAAGTTATACACTGGCTTGTGGTCATTTTTTGAAATGTCAGTTTTAGATCTTTAACTGAGTTGAAAGCTTTTAAACTCAACCATGTGAGAAATGTTTAATTGAACAACTACTATTCACTTTATTGGTTATCAAAGATAAATGTATGAGCCATGGCTGATATTCTTGAATGGCTCATATCTAGTAGTAGAGACAGACCAGTAATCTAAAAACTAAAATGCACTGTTATAAGTACTGTAAAATAGAAATATGTAGAAAGTCCTATGAGAGAAGTGGAAACGAGTATGGGGGGGGGTGACTATGGAGAAGGCATCTATTATTTAATACCTTCATGTTTCAAGCCCTGAGCTAGGAATTGGTATGCATCATCTTATTTAATACTTAAAACCATCTTGTAAGAAGATTGAAGCAATGTCCCCATCTTCCAAATGAGATCAAGAAAGAAGTGATTTAACAAGCTTAGAGAGCTTGGTGGGGCCCACAGGTCTGCTGGTTGTAAAGGCTATACCATGTAGGTTTCCATTATCCTGCCTCTCAAGAGGGTCGATTGGTAATTGCTAGCAAGTGCTGCTCAGCCATTGACCTCTCAGGTCCTTGCCTTCCTTTAGGAGATTTTGGGCCATTTGCACCTTTTCTTTCACATGAACTTCAATTTTGCTGGAGTTAGACAACAAACAACAGTAAGTAAAAAATCCTTTCTTTTTTTGTGATGTAAAGAGATCTTTCATTATTAATTTGCTCTTAAAACATGAATTTGGAGGAATGAGTTTTAATTTTTTTACTATTATTTGCTTGGTAGCCAGACACAATCATGAGAAGTCCAGCATACATTAAGATAGTCCATCAAACCTGGTTTTGAAGCAATTTGTTCTCTTGGTGACTTTGTTATAAAACCTCTTTGTTATTCAAGCAGACATAACTATCCCAAGAAACAACAGATTCAAATATGATTTTGATAGTAAGGGAGGAAAGAAGGAACAAAGGAAAAAAAAGAAGAAGAATAGAAGGAAGAGTGGGCTAAGAAGGTGCATCACTGAAAGGCATTCTGGGAGTGATAGTCTACCAGTAGCTCTGGGTCCTCTTCCCTTGGACACATTGAAGATTCTGTGTTCACTCACCTCAGGTCAGAGGAGTGCCTCTCATTACAGGGCTTCCCTGTCGCTATACTGCAGTGTTCAGTATTTTGTCTTCTCTTTTCCTCTGACACTTAAAGTGTCCAGTGCCTTATTGACTTAATCCTGCAGGTGGGAATGAGGTATCTTTTACTTGATTGATGGGTCTTTCCATCTAAAACATTTTCATCTTTCCAACTTAATTTTTCAAAGCACCTCCTCCCAACCCTGACATCACTCTATATTCCAGTCAAACTGGGATTTGCTGACCCTGAACACTCCCTTGGTTTCTGTCAGTTCTTCCCTTTCCATTTTTACTTTGTTCTTCAAAACCCAATTTATCAAAGCCTTCCATATTGTCATCAGTCAAAATCTATCTCTCTTCCTCTGTTATTAACATTTATGGCTGGAAGATACTCACGCCAGATCCAAATCCAACTTTGGTCACTCACCAGCTGTGTGATCTTGGTTAAGTTAAATAACTCATTTGAACCTCAGCTTCCTCTCTTATTGGATGAGGAACGTTAAGTCTCCTCCCTGCCTTTGGGACTTTGTACATGTTATTTTCTCTGCCAAAAACAATCTCCTCCTCTGATTTATTTGGCTGATTCATTCTTAAGGACTCAGCTCAGAAGTCACTTCTTCCTGGAAGCCTTCTTTGATTTCCCAAATCAGATTAGATGTCCTGGCTATTCTCTCATACTTTGCCTGTTACTACTTCCTGTTACATTGTAATTACATGTTTGTATCCCTCTCAAGACCATGTCACCAGGCTTAGACCATAGATTACATGAACAGTAAATATCACCAAAAGATGCTTTACTAATCATATGGGTAAAGTACCAGGCACATAGTAGCTGCTCAATAAGTCATTCCCTATCCTTTAGTATACATCGCACTGAAGTTAGTGTTATTTGTTTATGTCTCTCCACTTGACTTTGTGTATTGGAGGACATAGACCCACTCAATTTTATACATCTTAAGACCTAGATCCACAACTTGATTATCTTTGTGTCCCTCACAAGATCTAATATGTACAAAAAGACAAATGTTGGATTGAATCATGATGCACATAAATTAAAATTCTTTAAATTCAAGCCTTCACATGAGGAAAACATTTTGCCAAACTTCACTGGAGTTATAATAGATAATCCAGTTTACTTTAAAAAAGATTTCTCTTTTTGATAAAAGGTGCTCAGTAAATGATTATGGATCACATAGATGATGAACACATTGGATGTTTCCTGTTTGTGCATGTACTGGATTCCAAATTGGTCCGATGAGAACCGAGTAACCCCCATTCGAGTAACCCCCATTCTTCATCTTGCCTCTCATTGTGCCTTGCACCTGGACTTGTGCTCAGAAAAGCTTGCTGAATCGAACTGGGGAAGGAGCTATTGTGATTCTCTTCTTCCTTGCTTTTTAGAATCTTCTTAGAGAACTGCCCAAAAGGTTGCTTTGCTGTGCAGAGAGGCAGATAGTATGTGAGTATATGAAAGGAGAGAAACAGAGAGGAGAGGTATGGATAAATTGTTAAAAGGAAAAAAATCATGTCAAGTCAGGGATGAAAAATCACTTTCTCTCATCTCTTTTTCTTGCTGCCTATTAAAGGGTTGTCCAGGAAAGATCAAGTAAGAAACTGAGGTTTCTTCAATCAGAGATGAGTGACAACAACGTCAGCTGAGGATAGAAGATCAAGGCAATATGAAGGCGGCGGTGGGGAGGGTGGGGCGGGGGGGGCGGTGGTGTCTTCCTCAATCTGCTCCCAGCCCTGCCAGGCAGGCCTTGGCTTGTCTAGAAGTTCCATCACCAAGGCTTCCTCCTCATCCTCTCAGCTCAGCTGAACTGTTAGGGCTGTTGAGAGACAGAAGTGTGAACAGGGTAGGCATGAGGGCAGGTGCTGAGAGCAGGCGCTGCAGCAGTAATGCAAAAGAAGAATCATTTATTTTGTATCTGGGTTTACAAGTATAATGAGGCTTTGTCTGTTGACTGTGTGTCTACCATCCATCAACCCTGTTCTGCTGGAGGCAACGCCCAGGTCCTGATGGACCTCCAAAACATTGGTTTGTTCTCCCCTCCTGCCTAGTAGTGCTAGTAAATAAAGGAAATGGAGCTACAGATGGAAGTTGTTTGCTGCAGTATTATGTCTGGGGGCGGGCAAGGCTACGGCTGGTGTCCCTGCCAGGAAACACACCAGCTGGTGATGTTTTTACGTCTGCTCTTCCTAGCTCCAACTCCAATGGGGAGCAAGTGGGAGGATTGATGTGCTAAGCCTGCCTTTCTTTTCCCTCCAGCTTCCATTTTGGGTTTATGCACTCTTGGCATGAGGGCTGGCCAGCTGTAGGCCCTGCTTCTCACACATCCTGGCAGTGAAGCTGTGATGATTGCCCCTTTGGGATGAAGGAAGGAGGTGGATGGCTTCCTGCACCTGCTCTGGCTTGTATTAGGGATTTCCCCCTCTCGCCCATTATGCTGAGATGACTTTTTACAAATGGACTATTTCTAGCTGATTTTAGTGATGTAGTTGGATTGAATTCTCTGCTGAGAAGGAAAACCTCATGGATACCACTAGTGCTGCATCTTGAGAGGAGACAGCCTGGATCCCATGTTCAAGATTGGCCACCCATCACCTCTGTCACACTGGGTTCCTCAATGCTAAAGGCATTGCAAAGTCTTCGGACCACATGATTCTGGATTCAATGACTTTTCAGACTTACTTATTTAACCTTCCTTACTCTCTCAGTGTCTTCATTTGTGAAATGAAGAAAGAATGAATAAATGGATAGATACATATATATATATGTATGTATCTATCTAGTATCTATGTGTCTATCTATCATCTCTATCTATCTATCTATCTATCTATCTATCTATCTATCTATCTATCTATCATCTATCTGTTTTTTTCTCTCTCTCTCTGAGTTTTAATTCTAATTCCTACATGCTCTTTTGGCTCTACAAATTGTGCTGATTTGTGTAGAAATCTCATGGGTTTTCAAAATCCTATTTTACAGTGAGATGTTTATAACTTGGGGTTACCAGTACTTCACTTTCTCAAATCATTTATGTTTGCTTGTATGTGTGAATATTTGCATGTGTTCATGTGATGGTCTTTAATACCCTATCTTGAGAGTTATATGGCATAATGAAGGCACTCCAAAGTCAAAATGTCCAGGTTGGATCTTAGCACTGCTATTCACTAGTGATTTCACCTTGGGCAAGTGGCTTAATGTCTCTGTACTTCAATTTTTTCTTTTATAAAATGGAGATAATAATGATAATGCCTCTTAGTGTTGTATGATTGAATGAGTTTATATAGTAATTACTTAGACAATGCCTGGCATATGGTATGCTATATAAAGATTTGCTATTATTCTGGGTGATGGTCAAGGTATATGGTATTAGAATTCCTTACTCTCAGCAAGTTGTTTACTGGTATATAAACATCTTTATCTTGTGCACAAGACTATAATTTTGCATTCAGAAAGTATTCCACGTAAAGGCTCTCTCACTTCTTAATTTTCTTTCTGTCCTCCATATTTCCTTGTCTTGCTCCAGAAGCTCCTCCTTAAGTATCCCTCCTACTGATGTCCTACTTCCCTCTGACATAAAAACACAATCCCTGCTCATGTCCCTTCTTTGTCATATAGATATAGATATATGCACACACCCACTTATATGTGTATGTAGTATAAGAAATAATTCCAATGTCATTAAGAACTGAAGCTTTTACTCATTAGAGAGGAAAGATATAAGTAAAGGTATAAGTAAAATAAACTCCAGTTCTCACATTCAGGTCTTGCTGATGTAAGAGGTGGGTTCCCATGGTCGCGGGCAGCTCTGCCTCTGTGGCTTTGCAGGGTACAAAGCCTCCCTCCTGGCTGCTTTCACAGGCTGGTGTTGCATGTCTGCGGCTTTTCCAGGTGCACGGTGCAAGTTGTCGGTGGATCTACCATTCTGAGGTCTGGAGAACAGTGGCTTTCTTTTCACAGCTCCAGTAGGCGGTACCACAGTAAGGACTCTGGGGGCTCCGACCCCACATTTCCCATCTGCACTGCCCTAGTAAAGGTTTTCCACAAGCGCCCCACCCCTGCAGCAAATTTTTGCTTGGGCATCCAGGCATTTCCATACATGTTCTGAGATCTAGGCAGCAATTCCCAAACCTCAGTTTTTGACTTTGGTGCATCCTCATGCTCAACACCACATGGAAGCTGCCAAGGCTTGGGGCTTCCACCGTCTGAAGCCACAGCCAGAGCCGTACCTTGGTCCCTTTCAGCTACAGCTTGGATGGCTGGGACACAGGGCACCAAGTCCCTAGGCTGCACATAGCATGGGGACCCTGGGCCCGGCCCACACAATCACTTTTTTCTCCTGGGCTTCTGGGCCTGTGATGGGAGGGGCTGCCATGAAGCTCTCTGACATAGCCTGGAGACATTTTGCTCATGGTCTTGGGGATTAACATTAGGCTCTTTGCTGCTTATGCAAATTTCTGCAGCTGGCTTGAATTTTTCCTAAAAAAAATGTTTTTTTCTTTTCTACTGCGTCATCAGGCTGAAAATTTTCTGAACTTTTATGTTCTGTTTCCCTTTTAAAATGGAATGCCTTTAACAGCATCCAAGTCACCTTTTGAATGCTTTGCTGCTTAGAAATTTTTTCTGCCAGATACCCTAAATCATCTCTCTCAACTTCAAAGTTCCACAAATCTCTAAGGATGGGGCAAAATACTGCCAGTCTCTTTGCTAAAACATAACAAGAGTCACTTTTGCTCCTGTTCCCAACAAGTGCCTCATCTCCATCTGAGACCACCTCAGCCTGGACCTTATTGTTCATATCACTATCAGCATTTTGGGCAAAGCGATTCAACAAGTCTCTAGGAGGTTCCAAAGTTTCCTACATTTTCCTGTCTTCTTCTGAGCTCTCCAAACTATTCCAACCTCTGCCTGTTACCCAGCTCCAAAGTTGCTTCCACATCTTCAGGTATGTTTTCAGCAATGGCCCACTCTACTGGTACCAAATTACTGTATTAGTCCATTTTCATACCGCTGATAAAGACATACCTGAGACTGAGAAGAAAAAGAGGTTTAATTGGACTTACAGTTTCACATGGCTGGGGAGGCCTCAGAATCATGATGGGAGGAAAAAGACACTTCTTACTTGGTGGCAGCAAGAGAAAATGAGGAATAAGCAAAAGCAGAAACCCCTGATAAACTCATCAGATCTCATGAGACTTAGTCACTATCACAAGAAGAGTACAAGAAAGACCAGCTCCCATGATTCCATTACCTCCCCCTGGGTCCTTCCCACAACACGTAGGAATTCTGGGAGATACAATTCGAGATTTGTGTGGGGATACAGCTAAACTATGTCAGTGACCAACCATCCCTGTTTGCCCAGAAATGAGGCTCATCTCAAGACACTGGATTTCCAGCTAAAAACAGACAAGTACCAGGCAAGCCTGGACAAATTGATCATACAATAGTAAAACCAAAGATACATTTCTTAAAAAGATATAGGTCAAGTCATGTGGGTAGATAATTTCTTTTATCATTGGAGATGAGTCTGTTTACTTTAGGATAAAATTAGTAATTCTTGTGATACAGCATGTTTGTTCTTGAGTAATTGCCTAGACACAGACAAAGCTGGTTGGGAGATGGATATAGACTTAGAACACTCATTCTCTTTTCCCAGCTCATAAGACCATCTTCCATGGTTCTCTACTTTAAAACTAACAGAAATCCAGGCAATGAAAATCTCCAATAACACTTTGCTGAAGGCTTATAGTTTGAAATAACAATGTCAATATTAAACTGAAAATATAATTACTGAAAAGAGTTTACAATTCCTTTCCAGTTGCTATTTTTGTTCTTAGAGGGATGTACTGTCAAATTACTGTGCTCCAGAAGTCAGTGGAAATAATTCTTTTCTCTGAGTGGTTAAGCATTAACTTCAAACACAATTAGCTTCCCTTGCTTCATTTTGCTTTTGATATTTAGGATTTCTCATTTCAAAAATTTAAGGACTTTTAAAAATTTGATCCTTGCCTAAGAGAATGATATTGAGGGCTGGGAAACTGTTAGCTTGGCCAGAAGGTAACTTTGACTCCTTTGCTCTTTCACCCTAAAGCTCCATCCTTTAGCACAGAAGTTAATTTTGTGTTTGTAAGACGGATAGCAGATTATTTTTCCCTTTCCATAGAAACAGCATAAGTGGGAAACATTTGAGCAAATGCGACTTATGTCTTATGGGACTTATGTCTTATCAGGAATACATAAAATATATAGGTTCTGTGGAATGGCTTCAGGAGACTGTCAGGCTGTATCCCACACCATGTCAATGCAATGTGCATGTCAATGCAATATTCTAGCTGGAGTTGCCATAACTTTCACCAGATTCCAAAGGAAACTTGAATCCAAAAACAAAGATTGGAACCAATGTCTTAGAATGGTGTAGGACAAAAGGAGAATGAACAGGAGTGCCTTGCACCAAATGATAGAGGCATAAACACTCTTGACACATTTCATCGTGTTGATTCTGCGGTCTAGAATTTTTAACATCACAAATTGGGGTGGATTTTGTAACTGATATCATCCTAGATCAGATGAAGTATAGTAATCCTTTGTGGATTTTGTGGACTTTATTTTATATTTCTGCATTTCTTAGTAAGAAAGCCTAGTTGTCACAAATGAGACATCAAAATACTGTCAAAAGAGCTTTGGCTTCGGAGCCAGGGGACTTAGAATTCCTGGCCCTGCCGCTTTTGAGCTGAGTGAGCTTTAGTAAATGATTTCCTCTTTCCAGGCCTTTCTTTCCACATCTGCAGACTATGAAGGTGTAATCAGCTTGTGCCTCAGAGTGCCTTTAAGGGCACCTGGGTGGGAAGGGAGTGACAGGTGGGTGAGGTTTCACAGCTCCCCCAACCTTCTTCAACCTGGAGCAGCTCTGTGTTATCTGTTTTACAAAGCAGACTTGTTTCTAAGGTTGTTTTTTGTTTTGTTTTGTTTTTGAAGAATGATTTCTGTTACTAGGGAAACAGAAAAATTAAAAGACCATCCAACTGGCATTTCCAATTGTGGGTCTAAAGAGTTTTACGAATGTGTCACTGGATTTTTGTACCTTCCTTTTAATGATGCCAATTGACTTACCGTTTGAGAGATCGTACAATAGAGTGATCAGAAGCACAGACGTTGGGTAAGATAGACCTACCTACAAAGTTATCTTTGCTCTGTGACATTGGGCAAATAATTATAACAATGGGAATAATTTTGGTACCTCTTTCAAAAGATTGTTTTGAGACACCAAGAAGATAGTTCATGGAGAAGGTTGATACAATGCCTAACAAATATGGATCCTCAGTGACCACCAACTGGTGGTAGTATTTCTGTCTCTTGGGTCTAAATGAGGGGAAGGATCTTTATTCCTCCTCACCAGAGTATCTACATTGGAATTCAACCCCCCTAATTCCATCATATAAAAGTCTTTCAGATCCTTGGACCCATAATCAACCCCTAAGAGATATTTGCTGCTGCAGATGACCTTAGCGTGCTGGAGAGATCATTATTCATATAGCAAGCACTTTCAGACCAGCAGGGGACATAAGATAAAGGCAGAATGAGGTTTAATTTAAGGAATGTTCATTGTGACCTTAATGAGAGCACACAGGTGGTAAGATGTGGTCTCTGCCATTTAGGAGCTGGCAGACCAACTAGGTACTTAGGTGACCCAGCAGTAAATGATATGCCAGGAGCTCACAGCAGGACCGAGTGATCCCTACTAGCAGGTCTGAGGGTAATTGGAGGAAATGATGTTTAAATCAAACTTTGCGGGAAGAGGAGAATGATCACAGGTGAAACAGTGAAAGGGAGGAGGCCATCTTAGTCAGGGAAAGGCAAAAACCCGGAGTACCCTACAAAATAACAATAAATAAAATAAAGGAGTGATTAAGCAAAATCATAGTTAACATTGCTTCTTAAGTGCTAGGTACTTATGAAACACTTTATATGCATTATTACTTGTAGTTCATTTAGTCGTTAACCAACTCTGCAGGATAAGTTTTATTATTATATTATCCCCATTCTACAGATGAGGAAAAGGAAGCACAGAGAATGAAGTATCTTGCCCAGGCTGGCCATTCTCTGAACCAAATGTACTCATCATTCATGAGGCTGCTCTACCAAACTGGGGCCAGTTTATGGATAGAGAGGAGCACTATACCTCCCACCAGTCAGGGAAAGAATCCTCGTTCTTCCTGATAGGTCAGAGTTACTTAACTGCAGAAGTATCAACATTTTAGGCTGGATAATTCTTTGTTCTGCAGGGCTATTCTGTGCGTTATAGGACTGTTAGCAGCATCACTGGCCTCTAACCGTGAGATGCCAGTAACACTTCCTTCGCTATTTGTGACAAACAAACATGTCTCCAGACATTTCTTAATGTCCCTGGGGTGGGGGCAGAGTGACCCCCAGCTGGGAACCACAGTTGCAGGCAGGTTCTTGCTAGGCACTGGCTTGTTGCTCTGCATGAGCAGAGCTGAAGCCAGGAGAAATTCTCTCTGCTATGCACAAAATTGTCTCCAGCAAACTTTCAGCTTTAAAGTTGTTCATCTCAGCAGCTGGGGTCTTGATTTCCCCAAGATGACTCATACAGCTGCAGTCTGTGGGAGTCAGTCAGTTATCTGTTCTGACAAGGCCCCTCCTGTGTTTGAAGGAGGTGTGGCCTCCAACCCATCAAAGCACACCGGATGCACAATTACATCTCCGCATTGTGCTTGCCAGGGCATGACAATTGGAACACTGTGATCCAAGGCTTGTTTTGTTCTGACCAGCATCAGAAGTTCAGAACCTTAGCTTGAGTAGCAAAATTGATTACATATTCTATTTGCTACAAGCCTACCAGCTAGTGCGTCCATTCACCCTCTCATTTTCACGGTCCACCTCTACAGACAACACTTACGTAACATTCTTAAAGGCATTTTCCAGAGTGATTAAGCTTTGCAGAGTAGGTTTGAATGGTTTATCTGCATTACCAGTATCTCTTTCTTGGGACTTTGGAAGAGAGACCCTGGGTAGGCCCAGCAGGTGGAGTTTTTGGGGTTGGGGCTGGACTACAGGAGAAGGAGCAAGCAGGGAGGAAGAGTGTGGAAGGAAAAAACTGAAACTCAGAGGAACAGGGTAAAGATTTTTCTCCATAAAAGTACCAAAAGCAGGCCGGGCGCGGTGGCTCATGCCTGTAATCCCAGCACTTTGGGAGGCTGAGGGGGGTGGATCATGAGGTCAGGAGATCGAGACCATCCTGGCCCACATGGTGAAACCCTGTCTCTACTAAAAATACAAAAATCAGCCGGGCGTGGTGGCATATGCTTATAGTCCCAGCTACTCAGGAGGCTAAGACAGGAGAATCACTTGAATCTGGGAGGTGGAGGTTGCAGTGAGCTGAGATCATGTCATTGCACTCTAGCCTGTGTGACAGAGCGAGATCCTAAAACCAGAGACTGAGCCACACCCTTGGATAGGGGAAATGAGAGCATGGGGAAGGAATCAGAGGTGGTTGGGCAGAAGAGTCACTGCCTGTAGAGACATTTGTTAGACAAACATTTAATGAGCACTAGCTATGAGCCAGACTATGGGGCTGTGCAGCCTCAGGACAAACGCATGCAACAGTTTCTCCTATTCTGGAAATGGAGGTAGAGAGGGGTTGAGTTACCTGTTCAAAGTCATTTGGCTGGAATGTAGACAGGCTAAGGTAAGGATTCAGGCCTGTCTGACCCCAGAACTCAGGATTTGAACCACTGAGGTATGTACCACTCTGAGCAGGGCATGCCTCGGGGTGGAGTCTGGGAGATCTGACCCAATTTAAGGGATAAGGAACAAGGAGGAACATAGTATTATTTCAACCATCCTCCCAGGGGCAGAGCCAGGGGAGAAGGAAAAGAGGTCCCTGGTTACAACTACTGGAGCTGAGAGAGGGATATTGGTTTATATACCTCCTGAAGAAGACACAGGTAGGATCCTGAATGCTGAATCCTTGTCCCATTGCCTACCATGGAGGCTGTATTCATTTGCTTTGGCTTTTGTAGCAAAGTACCACACACTGGAGGGCTTATACAACATACACTGATTTTCTCTCTGTTCTGGAGATTGGAAGTCGAGAATCAAGGTGTCAGCAGTGTTAGTTCCTTCTGAGGGCTGTGAAAATCTGTTCCAGATTCCTCTCTTAGCTGCTGGTGGTTTTCTGGCAATCTTTGGCATTTCTTGGCTTATAGATGCATCATCCTGATCTCTGCCTTCATCCTCACATGCATTTTCCCTGTGTACACCTCCATCACTAACTTTTCACTTTTTATAAGGACACCAATCATATTGGATTTGGGTCCACTCTAATGATCTCATCGTAGCTTCATCATCTGTAAAACCCTATTTCCAAATCAGGTCACATTCACAGGCACTGGGGGTTAGGGCATCAATATTTTTGAGGGGACATAATTGAATCCACAACAGGGAGCATCCCAGTAAAACACACAATTGTTACTAGTTTGGGCTTTGGTCCCAAACCTCTTTGTGAGATGAGTTGGCCGTTTGAGATTGGTGAGGCAGCTGTGCACCTTGAAGGTAAGACCTGAGGAGACGTCAGCTCCAACAGTATCCTATGTCTTCTCCTGTCCCTGCCACCCTCTTGTCCTGCATCAGCCTTTGCCCACTAGTTAGTAAAGGAAACTTAAGAACACCTAGGGACTGGCAGCACTTGGAGAAAACAGAGGGAAGAGATCAATGATAGTTATACCTATAGTTCTTCTCCCTTCTCCTGACAATGCCATCTTTTTGCCTTCTGACCCCTTTGTGTGAACTTGAAACTCCATTTTGTTTTTCAACTATGTCATGGAGACTTCTTTTTAAAAGAGGGTTTCTCTCCTTCCCTCCCTCCTTGTTTCCCTCCCTTTTTTCCTTCTTCATTTTTTTCCTTTTTGTTAAAGAAGACGAGGTATAATGAAAGGAAGAAGCCTTATTCTCTTCCTAGGGAATAGAGTGTAGTGAGTATAACTTAATAGGGAGCAGGTGGGAAGTCTAAACTTTCCTTCTTAGTTTAATTTTTTCCCTCTCCCTTTGCCCCATTCTTCTTAACTGAAGGGACTGAAAGTGTGTAATCCTCAGGTAGAATTGAGTCCAGAAATGGAATGTGGTGAGGACTACACAGAGGTGGTAGGAAGGAAGAAAAAACTGGCCTGACAATGCAATATGTGTTCCCATCCAGTTCAGCTAGATGTGATGAGACAAACTCATTTAGATTAGCTTATTTTGTCTTGATGTATAAATGTCAGATAATCCAACTGCGCTAGGATTTTTGCATATCACAAACATGTTGTTATTAACCACCATCTGTAATTAGCAAAATAGTGAGCTAAATAATGAAGGAAGGAAGAAACTAACATTTCTGAGCATTTATTGTGCATCAGGCACTGCATTAGGGACTTCTGCATATATTCTTTTGTTGCATCCATCAAAGCCAGGGAAGCAGGCAAAATCAATCCAGTTTCACTGATGAGGATGAAGAGGCATTGCCTAAGGTTACCAGGTTACAGAATATTTCTAGGCACCACAGGCCTGGTCAATAAATGGTTTATGTCACACAACCTAGCTGAACTCATTTATTAAAATTTTTTTCAGCGAATTCCTCTCAATTTTCTATTTTTAAATTTTTATTATTTATTTATTTATGAGACAGGGTCTCACTCTTGCCCAGGCTGGAGTGGCTCACTGCAACTTCAACCTCCTGGACTCAAGCAATCCTCCCACCTCCGTTTCCTGAGTAGCTGGAACTACAAGTGTGCACCACCATACCCAGCTAATTTTATTTTTGTAGAGATAAGGTCTCACTATGTTTCCCAGGCTAGTCTTGAACTTCTAGACTCAAGTGATCTTCCTGCCTCAGCCTCTCAAAGTGCTGGGATTACACACATGAGCCACTGTGCCTGGCCACAATTTTCTATATACATAAATATATCACCTGTGAGTAGAGATAGTTTTACTTCTTCTTCTTTTTTTTTTTTTTTTCAATCTGGTTGCCTTTTATTTCTGTGTCTTGCCTAATTCCTCTCGCCTAACTGCTCCAGTACAATGCTGACATAAAAGTGGCAAGAGTGGGTATCCTTGTATTTTTCCTGATCTCATGAGTAAAAGCTTTCAGTTTTTCACCATTGAGTGTGATGTTAGCTGTGGGTTGGTTGTAGATGCTCTGTATGAGATTGAGAACATTTCCCTCTATTTCTAGTTTAACAAACTAGTTTTTTTTTTAATCATGAAAGGATGTATAATTCTATGTTGCTGAAGTCAGTTTGCTAGCTTTTTTTGAGAATTTTTTATCTATATAAGGGATATGAGGTCATAGTTCTATATTCTTGAAATATCTTTATTTAGGTATGGTATTAGGGTAAGAATGGTCTCATGAAATAAGTGAGAAAATGTGTTTTTTTATTTCTATTTTTTTGAAGAATTTGTCAAATATTGAAGATTGGTATTAATTCATCTTTAAACATTTGTAAAATTCATCAGTGAAAATATCTGGGTCTGAAATTTTTCTTTTTGTAGAAAGTTTTAAAATAACTAATGTCATCATTTATTATAGGTCTATTAAGATTTTCTATTTCTTGAGTCAGTTCCAGTAATTTTTATCTTGCTAGGATTTTGTCCATTTCATCTTGGTTATCAAACTTGTTGGCATAGCTGTTTATAGTATCCTTTTATAATTTTTTAAATTCCCATAAGTAGTGATATCTCATATTTCATTGCTGTTATGAGAAATTTGAGTTCTCTCACTTTCTATCAGTCTAATTAAAGGTTTGTCAAGTTTGTTGGTCTCTCTAAAGAAATAGCTTTTGACTTTTCTCTATTGTTTTCCTATTTTTTATTTTATTTATATATTTTCCAGTCTTTATTATTCCTTTCCCCTACTTGCTTAGGTTTCAGTTTGCTCTTCTTTTTTATTTCTTAAGATGAAAAGTTAAGTTACTTACTCATTTGAAATATTTCTTATTCTTCTTTTTAAAATATAGACGATTACAGCTATATACTTCTCTCTAAGCACTGCATTAGCTGCGTATCGTAAGTTTTGGTATGTTGCATTTTTGTTTACATTCATCTCTAAATATTCGCTTAGAGAATATGTCTTATAATTTCTTCTTTGATCAGTTGGTTATTTAGGAATGTGTTAGTTAATTTCCATATATTTGTGGATTTCCCAGGTTTTATTCTGTGTTTTATTTCTAATTTTATTTTATTGTGGTCAGGGCACATGTTTTGTATAACTTCAATCTTTTAAAATTTATTGTTTTTATAGACAGACATATGGTCTACCCTGGAGAGGTTTCATTGTGCACTTGAGAAGCATATGTATTCTGCTGTTGTTGGGTGGATCATTCTATAGATGTCTGTTAAAAGAAAAACTTTAGATAAATAAATTTAGCAGAGTTTTTTTGAGTAAAGAACAATTCATGAATTAGGCAGCACTTGCAACAAGAAGAGGTTCAGAAAGCTCTACCTAACAGCCTGAGCAGTGAGATTTTGTAGGCTAAACATGGAACCAAAGTAGAAAGATCACTTAATTGGCTACATATAGACATCTGCCTTATTTGGGCATGGTGTCATCAGTTGACTGATTTGCTGAAGCTTAGCTGCTTGTGATGGCTGAAACTCAGTTATCAAGTCTGGTTTCAGTTTGTTTATAAAATATGTTAGGTTGTGCTACATTACAACTCAAAGTAGGGAGATAGCCTCGAGTCAATGGCTTCCTGCGTATTTAGTTTAATAAATGTAGTTAGAGTTGTTCAAGTCTCCTATTTCATTGTTGATCTTCTGCCTGTCCTGTTCTGTCCATTATTGAAAGTGAGGTATTAAAGTTGTTACCTGTTACTGTTGAATTGTCTATTTCTGTCTTTAATTCTGTCATTTTTTATCTTCATATATTTTGGAGCTCTCTAGATAGGTTCATACACAATTATTGTCTTCCTGATGACCTAACCTTTTTTTAATTATAAAATGTCCTTTTTTGTTTCTAACAACAAATTTTGTTTGAACGTCTATTTTGTCTGATCTTAGTATAGTGACTCCAAGTGTCTTTTGGTTACAGCTTGCATGGAATATCTTTTTTTTTTTTTCCCATTTTTAACATTCAACCTATTTGTGTCTTTTCTACATCTATTGAGTGTCTTCTGTATTATGGTTTTCTCCTTTATTCTGTTTATATGATAAATTACATTTATTGATTTTTGAGTGCTATACCTACCTTGCATTCAAAATATAAATCCCACTTGTTCATATTGAGTTATCTTTTCTGATTATTGTTAGATTCCAAATGCCCGTATTTCATAAAGGATTGCCCCATCTCTGTTCATGAAATGGTAGTTTCATAGTGTCAGAGTAACATTAGCCTGATAAAATGAACTGAGATGTGCCCTGCACTCCTTTATTTTCAAAAAGTATCTGCATAAGATTGGTATTTCTTTTCTAGAAATTTCATAGAATTCACCAGTCAAGTCATCTCAGTCTGGAGGGTTCTCCTCCTCCCTGGGAATGTTTTTAACTGAAAACTCAATGCCTTCAAGAGGTATATAGCTATTTTGATTTTCTCTTTTCTCTTGTTTCAGGTTTGGTAAATTTTTTGTGTCAAGTTTGGTCTTTTGATACATTTGTCCGTTTCACCCATGTTCTCACATTTGTCATATGTTGCTCATAACATTTCATTATTGTCTACTTAACGTACAAAGAATGTTCAGTGACATCCTATTTTGCTTTTGATATTAGAAATATTTGTCTCTTTGTTTTTGATCAGTCTAGCCAGAGATCTATCATTTGTATTGATCTTTTTAAACAAGCAACTTATGGTTTCATTGATTTTTCTCCATTATTAGCTTGCTTTTCATTTCATTGATTTACACTTTTGTTTTTCTTCCTTTCATTGTACTTTGGGTTTCAGTTCTTTTTTTTTTTTTTTTTTTTCTTTTAGCTTCTTATGGTAGAAGCTCTGATTAACTAATTTTGGACATTAAAAAATTGGCAACAGAAGCATTTAATGCTATGAAATTTCTTCTAATTGCTACTTTATTTTCTTCTAATAAATTTTGATACGATGTGTTTCATTCATTTCAAAATATTTTCTAATTTCTTTTGTCAATTTCTCTTTGAAAAATGGGCTATTTGAAATGAGTATTTCCCAAGTATTTTAATTTTTTGGATATCTTTCTGTTTTTGAAATGTATTGTCATTCTACTGTAGTCAAAGAAAATGGATTGTAAAATTTCCATCCCTTGATGTGTATTAAGACTTGTTTTATGACCCAGTTTTGGGTTAGTGTATGGCATATCTTAGTGAATTTTCCATGTGCTCTTGAAAAGTATCTACATTCTGTTGTTTAGTTACTTGTACTATAGATATCAATTTGATCAGGTTGAAGGTAAGTGTTAAGTCTTCTATGATCCTATTCTGTCTAATTTATCAACTACTAGAAGAGGAGTGTTGAAATCTCCAACTATAATTGGGAATTTGTCCGTTTCTCTTTTCAGTCTTACCAGTTTTCACTTTATGTATTTTGATGCCTATTACTACATGCCTATTCAGTTACATTGTTGGTCTTCTTAATACATTGACTTTTGTTTTTATAAAATGTTCTGCTTTATCACAAAAATTGGTAATATTTCTTGTCCTAAAGTCTACTTTATCTGATATTAATGTAGCCACTCCAGTTTTCTTATTATTAGTGTTTGCATTGTTTATAATTTTCTATCCTCTTACTTTTATAATGTGAGACTCTTCTGTTCACTCCAAGGTTTTCTATTATTGTTGTAATGCAATTTACTTCTACATGTTATAAACTCTATGATACATTATTTACTTTTTTTAAGAAAGCAATTTTCTCTTAAAGAATTGAAACACAAGGAAAAACTTTTTCCCTTTGTATAAGTAGTTATCATTTAAATGATTCTAAATTCTTTTGAGCAGATACAAGTTTCCATATGGTATCATTTTCTTCTCTGCACAAAACTTCCTTTAACATTTCTTGTAGTTGAGATCTCTTTACAAGTAAATTCTTTTAGTTTTTGCTTATCTAAAAACATTTTAAATTACTCTTAGCTTTTGAAAGGTATTTTCATTGGAGATAGAATGACATTTTTTTCCCAGCACTTTGAAGATGCTTTATTGTTTCTTGTCTTGCATTGTTTGTGATCTCAAATTGATAGTAATTCTTATCTTTGGTTTTCTGAATATAATGTGCCAATTTTATACGACCAATTTTATATGGCTTCTTTTAAGATTTTTCTCTTTATCACTGGTTTGTAGCAATTTAATTATGATGTGCTTTGGTATCATTTTCATTTTTATTTTTAAAAAATTTTGCGTTGTGCTTATTGAATTTTTTGACTGTGTTTATGGTTTTTATCAAATTTGAATAAAATTTCAGGCATTATTTCTTTGAATACATATTTCTGCCCCTTCTTTTTTTCTGACTCCAGTTATATTTACACTAAACTACTTAAAACTGTTCTACATGTTATGAGGGTTCTGTTAATTATTTTCTATCTCTTTTTATGCTTAAGTTTGGATAGTTCCTATTGCTACATTCTCAGATTACACTGATTTTTTTTCCTTTTTCTATAATGTCTAATCTGTTATTGGTCCTATGCAGTAAAAATTTTATTTCAAATATTGAATTTTTCAGCTCTAGAAGACCTCTTAGTTTTGTTTTTATTTCTTAATTTCTCTGTTTATCATTTTTGTTTTCTTGTACATTCTAGAGCATATTTATATTAGCTACTTTAAAGTCCCTATCTGCTAATCACTCTGTCTGTCATTTCTGGATCTATTTTTATTGGCAATGACAGTCTTGCCTGTTCATGGAAATGTTGTACCCACAAGGTACAATGTAGAAAACTTCTCTGTATCAGTTGGTAGCACATTTGGCTTCAAGTAAAAGAATGACAGTAACTTAAAGAAATAGGAGGTTTATTTGTCTCATAAAAGTGTCTGGAAGTAAGCAATTGCTGGCTCTGATTCAATAGCTCAGTAATGCAGAGATTACTATAATTCTTTTTGTTGCTTTTCTCATCTTGGTAGCCTCATTGTTTCCAGAAAACTGCAAACTTCCAGACACTAGACATCACAGTTGTATTCTAAGTAGGAAAAACGTTATGCCTCAAATCTATTTTTTT
This sequence comes from Hylobates moloch, assembly GCF_009828535.3. NCBI lineage: Eukaryota > Metazoa > Chordata > Mammalia > Primates > Hylobatidae > Hylobates > Hylobates moloch. Next base: position 71,908,243 of record NW_026652292.1, on the reverse strand, counting down.
TCTCTGAAAGCAGTGGTTTATTGGAAGTTCAACCCAGTGGCTTTCCATGTTATTGGCCAAGACTGGGTCACATGACTTCCTATGGACTAACCACTCATCAAGTTAAACAAGATTGTCATGACTGATTTAGACCAGTGATAAATTTCCTTGGACTCCTGAACAAATTGGGGCTCGAATAACAGGGAAATGGATGTTGAGGAACAGCTAGGCTAGACAGTGTTGCTCATATGCTGCAGTGCCAAAAAGTAAGGTTCACTCTCAGAATGGCATTTGATCTTCATCTTGTAGGAAACTTGGTGGGAGAGAGGAGAGCCAAGAGCAACGTGGGCAACTTCTAATATTATCTAGATCTCAAACAAGGAGAGGTTTAGAAGCAAATCATAAAGAGAGGTTTAGAAGCAAATCATAACACCTCTGTGAAGTCTAGTTTCTGTGGTTTTTTAAACACAGAGACAATTTAGTTGCTGAGTTTTATATCAGCAGAAGTGTCTGGTGGCACAAAAGGAAGGAAGTGTCACAATAAATTAAAACAAATGACAATATGAGTCAATGATAGAGTTGGTGGACTCTTAATTCTTGAAAACTTTTATTGTGAGCTGTGTGATCTCGAACAATCCACTTAACCTCTCTAAGCCTCTATTTCTTCATTAGAAACTAGAAATAATAATATAACTGTTGTGGATGATTAGAAATTAACCATCTGTATTATTAGTTCTAGTTTATTATTATATTATAACTTCTTGTTTATTATTATTTTTAATTTATTCGTCAAAAACCAGGAATAATAAGATGGTCATTGCAGTTAGTTAAGAGCAGCAATTCTCAAAGATGTAGGTGTTAGGGCCACTTTAAATCCTAAAGAATGATTGAGGATCCCTAAGCACTTTTGTTTACATTTGTTATAACTATCGATATTTACCATATTAAAAATTAAAACAGAATTCAAAAACGTATTTATTAATTCATTAAAATAACAGTAAGAATGCATTGCATGTTAAATTAGTAACATTTTAAATAAAAATATATTTTCTAAAACAAAAAATATGGTGAAAATGTGGCATTGTTGTACATTTTTGCAAATTTCTTACGGTTTAATAGAAGGGAGCAGGATTTTCCTGTGCATTTGTGCATTCAATCTGTTGTAATATCACACGTCATTTAGGCTCTGAATAAACCTACTGTATACTTGTGAGAAAATGAGAGAGGAAAAAGGCAAATAATGCTTTAGTATTATGATGAAAATAGTTTGTGATTTCACAAACTTCCCTGGGGGTTCCTGGACCAGATATTGGGACTGTTAGTTAAGAAAATAGTCTCTCTCCCTTCTAACTGAGTAAATGTGAGCAAGATATTAAATGTCTCAGTTCCTTCATCTGTAAAATGGAGATAATAATATTGGCTGTTTCATAGGTCTGCTCTGAGGATTATATCAGTTCTCGTAAGATAGTGTGGAATTCAGTAAGTGATCAAAATCAATTACTATTACTGCTTAGTGAAGGCACCACAAAAGAATTTTTCTCTCCCCTTTTCCTTTGGAGCAGAAGAGAGATCTTTGGAACATTTTGTTTGAGAAGTAGAAGAGGCAAACCTCTGGATTTATTGATAAGGGCCCAACATTTGGATAAAACGATCCCTTTAGTCAGTAATAATTAATGCATATGATCCACATCATGTTATAAATCATCCTTTTCAGCCCCTATCTCACTTAATTCTTGAAACCACCTGTGATATGAGTGAGGTATATTTATTATCCCCATTTTGCATACCAGGCAACTGAGACTCGGAGGTTGAATAACCTGTCCAAAGGCAGAATTTCTACAGGGAATCTTTATCTTCTGACTCCACATTCTGTGTCTTTGAAGTCTCCTCCCTGCCTCCCACTTCTGATTTTTGCACATTAATATGCATGTAATGCACCTGCTCCCTGGGAGGCAGGTTTGCCTGCATCAGCTTTTGAAGTTGGTGCCTGAAACTTGTTTTGATTAAGGATGGAAAATTCACTGAATAGACAGATGGACTTGAAGGCCTTTACATCATTTTGGAGATGAAAAGTGCTGGGTAAGTGTTATGATCCATGTGCTGGCCATTTGATCAAAAAAGAAATAACTATGCAGAACTGACCCTAAGAAAATAAGATCTGAAAAGGGGGCAGGGGCTATCAACTCTGATCCAGAAGACCTCAGGCCTATTCAGATTTTGACTCAGGAAGTTCTGTGGGTGAAGTCACACATCTGCCTGAGATACTAACAAATTCCACAGCTGACCTGAGTGTAGTGGGAGGCTGGCAAGAATGTGTAAATTCAATATCATTAGCAGACAAGTGAACATGAACCCCCAGTGACTCCTAGGAAAATCTTGCAGGCAGGAAACTGGGAGAGAAAGGTAAAAGTGCTAATGGTGGACATTAAAGGGTTCTTAGAAAGGTGGATGCCTGGCTCTATTATGGAAGCAGTCATGCTAATCATGACACCTGACATGGATTAGCATGTCCTCTTGGTCAGCCTCTGTGCTGGGGACTTTACGTGCTTTGTTTTATTTAATCCTTGCAAGAATCTTGTGAAGGAGGTACTTTTTTTTTTTTTTTGAGACGGAGTCTTTCTCTGTCCCCCAGACTGGAGTGCAGTGGCGCGATCTCGGCTCACTGCAAGCTCCGCCTCCCGGGTTCACGCCATTCTCCTGCCTCAGCCTCCCGAGTAGCTGGGACTACAGGTGCCCGCCAATAAGCCCGGCTAATTTTTTGTATTTTTAGTAGAGACGGGGTTTCACCGTGTTAGCCAGGATGGTCTCGATCTCCTGACCTCATGATCCACCCGCCTCAGCCTCCCAAAGTGCTGGGATTACAGGCTTGAGCCACCATGCCCGGCAGAAGGAGGTATTTTTATTATCACCATTTTACAGGTAAAAACCCTTTACTCAGGGATGTCAAATAATTTTCATGTGAGAATTAGTGAGAAGTAGAGGAAAGATTCAAACCAGCTCCAATGTCAGCGTCCAAATCACTGGATTTACTGCATCCCCAAGATGTTTTGATCTCAGTGGGAGATAAGACAGACCTTTAGGACGATATTTGTTGCTGGAGATATGACCATTTGGTAACTAAAGCAAATCTGAGCTTTTTAAGAATAGCTTTACTCTTCTGGATATTTGCTCATTTAGGGTTCCAAACATGGATCAGGTCCCATTTTTTCAGATACCTGCTATTGCTCCTTATTGCTTCTGGCATAAGATTCAACCTCTCGAGTAAAGTCTAAGTTCAGTATTCTCTCTGGCAGGTTCTGGAAGCCAACAAAAGGGGGACAGCTTTTGGAGCCCTACCATTGTCCAAGGTCATTAACAAGAACCTATTATGTGCAGAACATGTGGATAAAGCTGGGTAAATCCCACCTGGGCCTCATCATGCATCATGCCTCCTCGGGGAGCTCACTGTCTAGCATGGATTTATATTTATATTTATATTTCTTAAATAATAACTAGAAAGCAGTGAGTGCTTTCTATGCACTTGCAAGAATCTGTCTTTCTAAGCAGATTGCAAGAATCTGTCCCAGGAAATCTGCAGAGGATCCCTGGCTGGAGGATAGTTTTTTTTTTTTTTTTCCTTAGCAAACTTTAACAAAGGGACTAAGCTAAGTGTGATAGAAATCCAAAAGCTAAGGTAGAAGGAGAAAACACTGAGAGATGATGTTCTATGAAGGTCAACTAGTAAGACCTGGGATGGATAGCTGGAGGGCATGTCAGAAGGAGAGTGACTAGACGAGGGGGCAGCAACCTTGGCACATGGACCAAATACAGCCCACTGTCTTGGCTGGCTTTTCACCGAGTCTGCTATATTTATATATTATGCCTGAAATCACTAAGGAGGCTCATCAAATCCCCACAACAACTCTACGGCTTTTATAGATGAGGAAACTGAAGCTTTAAAGACTTGGTTAAGGACACTTGTCCAAGATCATGTAGCTACTAAGTGGCAGATCCAGAGTTTAGATCTAGATCTCCTGAATCTAAGTCCAGCTCTCTTTCTCTTGCACCAGGGTTAAGTTTCATGGCCATTCTGTCTTTCCTAAGGCCTCTGCTCTGACACTGGGGACACCCAGGAGCTCCAAGTTCTCCTTGTCAAAGTGCATCCTCTGGACTTGCCTTTTCCCGTATCCTCCTCTCTTTACACAGATTCAGGGAGGACAGGTCCTGGGTGAATTCTGGGTGCTGTTGCAGCATAGGCCCAGGACCGGACGAGCGTGCATCTGGTCATGTGAGCCTGGCTTTCTCCATGCTGCCACTCTGACCCTAGAACATGTGTCCTCCTTCACATGAAGGTCATCCAAATTTCAGCCCCTTCCCTCTTTCCTTTCAGTCTGTAAGCCCTTCCTATCCCCCCAGCACGCTGGCTTCCACCTCATCAGCCTATCATCGTGTGAGGTTGGAAATACCACAGTTCTTGCTGCCTCCTCATGACTACAGAGTTCTTACATTGCTCTTTTCACAGAAACATTCATTAGTTTCATACAATGATGTATTATGTGGGAATGTTTACCACCAAAGCAAGGCCAGTAAAGGATGTATTTTTAGTTGGGAGAAGGGATGACTTTGGTTCCTTGGACTCATACCTAATATGCATGCAATCTATCAGTATAGCTCTTCTGGCAGACTTGGGAGATGGTTCATCTGAGCTCTGGGCAGGAATGAGGAATTGGTTACGACAAAAACACAGATTGCAATAATCTGTCCCAGGAGATCTGCAGAGGATCCTTGGCTGGGGGATTTTCTTTTTTTAGTAACTTTCAATGGCATTAGTTCCCATGAGAGACATTTACTGGAGGTCTGTGTACCAGTTAGAATGCTGGTGGCTGTAACAGAAACTCAACATGACTAAAACAACAACAAAATATCCCATTGAAGAGGAAGGCCAGAATTAAGAGGGGTCTTGAGCATGGAACTGAGAGATTTGGCTGTTTTCTGTGTTTGTCTTACCTTTTTTCTTCTTGTATGTTATGGCATTTTAATTTTTTTTCTCTAATTGATCCCTTCAAGATCCATACAATCTTCCACGGACATGGGGGATGGAGGGAGGGATTGACAGAGAGAGCGAAAGAGAGAGAGAAGAGAGAGAAGAGGAAGAGAGGGAAAGAAGAAGAGAGAGAGCAGGAGATAGAAAGAGAGGAAGAAGAAGGAGGAGGAGGAGAAGAAGAAGAAGAAGAAGAAGGAGGAGGAGGAGGAGGAGAAGGAGAAGAAAGGAGGAGGAGGGGGAGGAGAAAGAAGGAGAAGGAAGAAGAGGAGGAGGAGTAAGAGGATGGAGAAGCAGGTGTCAGGAGGAGGAATAAGAAAGAGGAGGAGGAGGAGGAAGAGAAGCAGGGGGAGAGAGGTAGAAGAAGAAAAGAGGAGAAAGGAAGGAGGGGCAGCCAGGAGACAGAGAAACCTTTGCCTTAAACAGACTGACAGAGCTTACTTAGGTCACATGCCCACTCTAGAGACAGAATAATGTCATGTGCCATTTGGCTTAAAATAATCATAATCTGAGGCCAGTACTGGAGTGGATACCTTAATTAAACTGGGGTTGTGTGGGTGCAAATATGGGTAAACAACACCAGTGTTAGCCACAGTCTACCAAGAGTCTCTGCTGTGTGAGGGTTCTCCAGGTCCTCAGGGTCCCTGGAGACACTTGGAGGTTGTTGTCTATGTCTGCAGATGGCAGAGGTGGAGATAAGGAGAGTGGAGCATTTCTTATGCATGTGTGTGTATTTACTTCTAATGTAACATGTAATATGATATACATGTTAATATACATAGTACTTTTAGGTTCAGCAAGGAATATACCAGTCCCTCAGGGTGACCAAGTTACCCCCATAAGTGAATTATAAAGGAAATTCCCTCATGAAGTTTTGCATGCAAAACACATTCAAATTTATCACTGAATGACAGAGCACAATTTCTAATAAGATCCTTACATTCTGCAAAAGCAGTGATATATTTCATTAGACTACTTGATGTCCTCCTGTCTCTTGATAACCTCCTGGTATATAAGATGAAAGCCTAGCTTAGAGATGGTGATTTTGGCTAGGGCAGAGTCGGTGAGGTCCAGGCACAGCCCTATTGGGATGGGAGGTTAGGGTTAAAGTTGGAAGTCCATGTGAGCTTTTGATCAAACATTTTTATCCAAGTCTGCTCACAATAGAGGACACAGTATTTATATGTGGAATGGCTTTAAGAAGCTGAAGAGAGGGGTAAATCTGAGGGAGTAGCACACACTTCCTTTGAAATCTTGTATTTCAAGTTCAAAATTCACATACACTTTACATTCTTCTCCTTAATAGACCTCTGCATGTTTTTATATAAAAATAAAGTTTTCCCATAAATCTCTGAGTAAAATAGATGGTTTAGGAAAATGTACCATGCTCATGCTATGGTTTAATGGAGTTCCAGAACATGGAGGGATTCTCTTGTCAGTTTCCCCATAATTGTCATTCTAGGACTACTGTCACTAGTTTGTTCATGGTTATGCAACACTACTACTTTTTCTAAAATTTAATACCTTTGAAATAGACTAAATTTTAAAACCAAATACATTTTTCCTTTCTTTTTTTGTTTCTTTTTCTTTCTTTCTTTTTTTTGAGATGGAGTCTTGCTCTGTTGCCAGGCTGGAGTGCAGTGGCGTGATCTTGGCTCACTGCAAGAGCCACCACCTGAGTTCAAGCGATTCTCCTGCCTTAGCCTCCTGAGTAGCTTGGACTACAGGCATATGCCATTACACCCAGCTAGTTTTTGTACTTCTAGTAGAGACTGGGTTTCACTGTGTTGGCCAGGATGGTCTTGATCTCCTGACCTCATGATCTGCTCGCCTTGGCCTCCCAAAGTGCTGGGATTATAGGCACCTGGCCACATTTTTCACTCTCATACTAAGCTCTAGTATCCATGAAATGTTAAATTCCAGATCATGTTCAACTTCTTGTATTCATTAAAACTAACATAAAATATCACAACTGGAGGGTACCAACAGGGACCTATGTTTTCCTTTGGGAAATGCTTCATTTCCTGGTTTGAGAAGTGCAGAATCAGAGCGATAGTTCTCAAACTTTACTGTGAGTAGGAATCACCAAGGCAGCTCATACATTGCATGTTCCTGGGCCCTAACCTCAGGAGGTTTGATTCAATGGGTCTTAGGTGGGCCTAGAAATCTGTATTTTTAAACAATTACTCCAGATGACTGTGACGCTGGTGGGTTCTGGGAAAAATATGAAGAACGTTTTCCTAGGAGAAAAGATAGATGGCTTGTCTTTTAAATGATCTTTCATAAATCTTTCAGGTTTTAAACAGAAGCTAAATAATAGACAATTTAACAACAGCAGAAACATAGTTAACATTTCTTGGACAACCATCATGTGTCAAACACTGTGCTCATGAATTTATGTTAGCTCATATGTTGCCTTATTCAATCCTCACACCAGCCCTATATGGTAGGCTATGGTAAATACTATATAAGGTAAATACATATACTATAAATATTATATATAAGGTATATACTATTATTTTACCTATTATACAGATGAGAAAACCAACGTTCAGAGAAGTGCTCCAGGTCACACAACTAATAAACGTTAATGTGGAATTCTAGCTCAAATCTTCTCACCCGAGTACTGGTCTCCCAATGGAGGCTTTCCATTTCATAGATGAAAGAAACTACGTGCTTTGATGACCCAGTGACTAGGTAGCAAAATTGACATGTGATCATTGAAACCGTGGATCTAAAGCAGGAGTCAACAAACTTTTTCTGTAAAGGGCAAGATAATAAATATTTTTGACGTCACGGACCATTCAAGTCTCTGTTGCAACTGCTCAACTCTGCCCTTGTGGTGAAAGTAGCAATAGACAATACAGAAATGGATGGACGTGGCTGTCTCAATAAAACTTCATTTATAGAAACAACAGTTTTCCAACCCTGGATTTGAGTTGTCTGGCTTTCAGAATGCAGAGTAAAGAGAAGCTTGTGGCAAACACTCCGTCCCTTTCCTTTACTTCCTTCTTTGCATTTATGGCTCTGGTCATTCCACGGCTACCTTCCTTCTGGGACATTTCATGTGAACTCCCCACTCTGTGACTTTGCTTGAGTTCTCCCAGTTACCTTCACCAATCCATACACCCTTCTCTCAAAGTTCAACGCATGTCTCACTTCCTCCTCAAAGGCTTTCTCCACCTGGCTTTCTCTTGAGCTTCCCCCTGCACATACAGCCACTTCAGAGGTATTCTAAACGCAGATCTGATGTGGCTTTCCCTGGTTAGCACCCTTCAGTAGCTTCCCATGACTTTCAGGATAAAATCCGAGTTCCTTTACTGCAAGCCCTCACCAACTCTGCTGATGTTTGCAGATGGGGACCTGGTGCCCCAGTAATACCGACATGCTTTGAGCACACACTGTGTTCAAGCCGTGGGTTCATCACTTGGATAGCCCTGACTGGGGTGTCAGTTTGTACCACTCATGTGGGCGAGAATGTAACTCTCCTTTCTCTATATTCTTCAGGAGCCCCCCATTTCTTTGTTTTTAATTATCTCAGAAATCCCTGTTTCTGCTCATGGTGAAAAAAATAACTCTTGTCATTTCGTGGCAACCCAGTCACTTCTGGATTTCAGCACAGTCAGTTCATTTAAGACTCTTGGCCCATTTAAGACTCTATTTTCTACCCTCTCCTCCAAGGTGATCTAAGCTGCCAGGGGGTGATGTTTCTCCCAGGCATTGAGGAGGGCACCTGCTGGCTTCGGGCGTTTCTGGTGGCTGCCTTCTTATTTTGGAGGCAGCATCTGCTGCTGTGACCTGTGATCATGCTCTTGTTCTGGGATTTTCAGGTCTACACATGACATATCTTTCTCCTCTCTCCAGTTGGTTAGACCTGTGCCTCCTTTAGGGCAGGAAAGCTATTCTGTCATTATTCATTCTTCCCTATCCTGAGGTTTATGGTATAAAGTCTATGCTCTGCATTAATCATTTTTCTTTAGGTGTGTAAAGGTAAGCTTTTGAAATTTTCTCAAACACAACCAGCCAACCAAATCCTCAAAAGTTTTCTCCCTAGAAAGGTGGCTTTTCAAATCTGAGAATTTGACTCTGTTCTAGATGCTGCTTTCTCCCCATGAAGCTCATGCATGTAGTAGTCTCTTGCTCCTGTCTGAGATCTTTCAAAATATTACTGCTCAGCATTTAGTAAGTCACTTCTTCCATGAGGCCCACCCTTATCTCCTCAGTTGGTGGTGGTAGGTGGTCCTCTTCTGTGCTACTGTTAATGCCTTATGCATTATTTCTATCATGTAACCAGTATCCTAATTGTCCATTTACTTGACATCTCCCAACACAGTATGATCATCTTGAAAACAAAGGTCATGCTTTTTAATTCCTTATATTTCTAGGGCTTAATGCAGGTCCCTGCACAGTGTAGCTGGTAAATATATATGTATATATAGTTTGTTGATTGAATAACCCACACAGCCTCTCCTGCAATTCACTTCAGTGACCATCTGGTTAGTATCTACTGCATTGTTAACTAGCTTTTAAGGCTGTGTTTTATCTTTTCAGCTAATCATAAAGTCCTTGAAGTCACTGGCAATGCTATATAATTTTAGTTTATTTTTTAATTCTCCTACAATACTCTGTGCAGTACTAGGTATACAAAAATATTTGTTTAGTCGATGATTAAAATTACTCCTCTCTTTTTAAAAGAAAACAAATACGTGCAATTTACAATAACATTCTAATTGGCTTCTTCAGGTAGGTCATGTTGACTTTGCTGCATCATTTATCCTCATTGGTGTTTTAGTTATTAGATATTTGTCAGCTCTCCCAGACTTATGACTGTGTTTATTTTAAGCCACTCTGTTCAGCACCTCCAGCAGTGGTTTGTGCTGAAGGGAAATTTAATAAACATTGAACGATGATCAGATATTGGCTCTTTTCCACCAAATAAACTTTCTAATCATTCCCTGTCCTGTCCTGTGAACTTGCTTAGATTATAAAGGATGTGCTATGCATTGCACAGTATGTCCCCCTCACCTTAAATTTAGTCATGGAAATATAGCATTAAGAAATTATGCTAATTGGCTGAGGCACATTGAGCTAGTTACTTCCATTATTCGGAACTTAGTTTCCCCATTTGTAAATAAAGTAGGAAAGACAATGTGATCTTGAGGTTCTCTCCCTGTTGTATAAAACTCTGCCCATCCAATCCAGGTACCTGGAGAAGGGAGTTGAGCACAGGCACAGACAACAAGAGACAACAGGAAATGCTGCCTTGCCAAGCCAGCTGCTTCACACAGAAAACAATTCAGAGTCTAAAATTGACTCAGCAGCAATACAGGGATGCAGAGAAGCTACGGGTTTGGGGGAAATAGCCTCTAGAGCTTCCTGGATGCATTTTCCTAAAGGCCAATTGAAGTTCTTTTTCTTAGACACAGAAATCATTGATTTTTATGCCAAGTACTAGACACTTTCACATAAGTAACCCTTACAACAATCTGAAGATAATCTTTCTTTTTTTCTTTCTTTTTTTGAGAGGGAGTTTTGCTCTTGTCACCCAGGCTGGAGTGCAATGGTGCCATCTCGGCTCACTGCAACCTCCGCCTCCCAGGTTCAAGCGATTCTCCTGCCTCAGCCTCCCGAGTAGCTGGGATTACAGGGGCCGACACCATGCCCAGCTAATTTTTGTATGTGTAGTAGAGATGGAGTTTCACCATGTTAACCAGGCTGGTCTCGAACTCCTGACTTCAGGCGATCCACCTGCCTCAGCCTCCCAAAATTGCTGGGATTACAGGCGTGAGCCACTATCCCCGGCCTGATAATATTTCTTAAGTTATCATTCTTTTTAAAGAAAAAAAACAAAAAAAGGATTCATTGAGATTAAATAACGTGCACAAAGGCAGACAGCTAGAATACGGCAGACCCAGGATTGAAACTCTGAATTCGTGCATGCTCGTTCCCCTCTGCTTTGCAATTCCCAGTACTGATAATAGTCCTCTATCTTTATTTAAACAACAGTGTGATATTAGTTCATGTCATTAGAAGTGGCTGGGAGCATTGTTAAAGCTTTGGGCCACAAGAGTACTGTTTAGTGCAATGAAGCAAATATCTTTTCATACAAATAATTTATTTGTACCAAAGTTTTCCACTTGAACACCCGAAGTGAATTGGACTAATGTACTATTTTATACTAATGAGGTGGTTGGAAATTGATGTATTTAGAGTTTATGAAATTTCAGACTAGCTTTCAAACCCTTTATTTCCTGGTGGACTTCAAGTAAAATGTAACCTAAATGATTCTTATTCATTTACATGTTTATGCTCATAAAATATATTTGGATGAATTATTTAATGCCCACTGCTTAAGATCCTTTTCTTAAAGGCCATTTGAAGTCCCTTTTCTTTGAAACAGAACATGTTGATTTTGATGTCAAGTGTAAATGAATTTGAACCATAGACAAGTTTGCAATTTAGGATGAAGCCTTGAACTTTGTAAGCTCCAGTTGGCATCCAACCTTGGCAAATGCATCCTTTAACCTCTAAAGTAGTTATATTGGAGAAATCCAGAGGGATAACAGGGCTTTAATGAAAATTGTCAACAAAATTGAAAAGAAAAAAAGAAAGCGTATTTTAAACTCCAGAACTGGAGAGGTCCCTAACTACAAACAACTGAGGCATAAAACTCAAGAAGGCTTCAAACAGCTTTAATCTGCTAGTGAATCTATTCTTTGATAGCATGTAAAATCTAGGCTGAGAAGTGTGTGCTGAAGGGTTTCAGTACACTAATTCCAACTAATTCCAAGATTGATTTTGCTAAAGAACCTGACTAGCATTCTAAAAAGAAATGGCATTCTAAAAAAAAAATGTTTACTTCTGCCTTTCTGCATTCCCTCAATTTGTGATTTATTTTTGGATTCTTCCTGGGAGCCTTCAAACATCTCTTGACCCTCTAGTTGCTCTCTAGGTACCACCCAAGTCTCCTCATTTCATTTTCAGGTTTCTTGTAAGACATGTCTACACAAGCTGTCTCCACTTATTTACCTCCAAAGCTCTTCTCCACCGATTTCAGTGTGGATCCCACCACTCCCCACATCTCTATCCCTCCCCATTTTAACAGACCAAATGGATTCCATAGTGCAGAAACTGGTGTAACTTTCTAGTTTCATGTAATGAAGCTGTTTTCGCATTGAATATTGTTTTCTTCTTGAAATGCTATCTTTTTTTTTTTTTTTATTATACTTTAGGTTTTAGGGTACATGTGCACAATGTGCAGGTTTGTTACATATGTATCCATGTGCCATGTTGATTTCCTGCACCCATTAGCTCGTCATTTAGCATTAGGTATATCTCCTAATGCTGTCCCCGCCCCCCCCCACCCCCCACCCCACAACAGTACCCGGAATGTGATGTTCCCCTTCCTGTGTCCATGAGTTCTCATTGTTTATTGGGGCTTCTGTGACTTCAGTCTCTCCAGGTGTTCTTGCTAGCTGCCTGGAAGCCCCTTCTGAGCCTTTTTTGATGGTTCATTTTCCTCCTCACGATCTCAGTATGTTGGAATATCTCGAGGAACAGTCCTAGGCCTTTTCTCTTCTTGGTCCACACTCTCATCTAGCAGTCCCATTTACTCACTTGACATCAAAAACCCTTATTATACCAAAATTCCCCAGTTCAGTCTGCATCATCCAGCCTCTCTCGTCTTGTATCTAGGCTCAGATTTCAACAGTATCTCAGCAGCTCTACTTAAATATCTTCAGACAACTCAAAATGAACATGTTCAAAACAGAAGTTATGTTTTTTTCCTCCACATATGCTTCTCTCCAAGGCCTCCCCAGCTCAGTAAATGACCAATTGCTTATGTCTGAAAGCTGGGAGTTATTCTTGATACCTCCTTATCCCTTATTCCTTACACTAAATTTGATACCAAGTCCTGTTAATTCATCTTCCAAAGCACCCTTGTGTTTGCCCACTTCTGTTTAGGTTCATTTATGTCACTAGTCCAAATCACTATCATTTCTCACCTGGACTATGATGTTCCTTTCCAAGCTGTTTTTTCCACTTGTAATTCTGTTATCTTTGATTCTGTTCTTCAAACAGCAATGAGAGTGATATTCAGAAAATTCAAAGTGGTTATACGATTCCTTAGTTTTAAATCCTTCATTTGGGTTTCCAATGGCACTTTCTATAAAATCCAACATTTTTATTACAGTCTGCAAGACCCTGCATGATCTGAGCTTTGCCCCTCTTCTCCAATCTCATCTCATTCATCGCTGACCCTCTTATTCATTGCCAATCATTTTTGCCAGGATGTTCTGGAGTTTAACATTTCTTTGTGTTACAAAAGCCAGACAACTATGAAGAATTCAGAGTTGTGATACCAGAAAAACAGATGTCCTTTTGTTTGTGTCAGAGCCATTTGAACCAGAGTGACTCCATCTTGAATAGGGGCTGGGTAAAATAAGGCTGAGACCTACTGGGCTGCATTCCCAGGAGTTTAGGCATTCTCAGTCGCAGGATGAGGTAGGAGGTTGGTACAAGACACAGGTTCCAAAGACCCTGCTGATAAAGCAGGATGCAATAAAGAAGCTGGACAAGACCTGCTGAAACCAAGATGGTGATGAAAGTGACCTCTGATTATCCTCACTGATCATTATACTTTAATTATAATGCATTAGCATGCTAAAAGACACTCCTACCAGCACCATGACAGTTTACAAATGCCATGGCAATATCTGGATGTTACCCTATAGGGGTAAAAAGGGGAGTCTAAAAAGGGGAGGAACCCTCAGTTCTGGGAAATCTCCACCCCTTTCCCAGAAAACTCATGAATAACCATATAATTTAGAAATAACTATATATATAATATATAACTATATATATTAATAACGGTATATATAATAACCATATAATATAATAAGTATATAATAACCATATAATATATAATAACCACATAATAACCATATAATTTAGAAATAACTATATATAGTTATATATAGTATATATATTAATAACTATATAACTATATATAACTATTATATTTATATATATTATATATAATATATATTCTTTCTTGTGCAAAGTCCAGGAACCCTCCCTTGGAGTCTTGATTGAGACCCCTTTCCAGTAACACTTGTGCTTTTTGTAGACAATATTATTTTATATGGTTCCCAAGGGAATATTGGGGAGAAAGGAGAACATTTAGAAAAATATGAACAAATAAGAAGTCCAAGGTCTTTCTTTCTTTTGTGCTAGAATGATAGCGCTGAAAGGGAGCTCAGAGGTCATCTAATTCAACTTCTTCCTTTGGAGGATGAGGAGACAGTAGTTCAGGGAAGAAAAATGATTTCTTAAGATCACAGAGCTTGCCAGTTTACTGTAATGTAGGTAGTTTTTTTATTAGGTATAATTGTAAGTAGACCAAATTTACCTTCCTTATGCTAAAATGATCTTTTGCTCTTCAAATGTTCCTCTGCATTATGATGGAAAGGAACTCTGTCATCTGTGTGTTCCTACAAATAAGTTTAAGGAAAGACACTGTAAAAATGGCTACTTAGAGTTTAAACTTCATTCTTCAATGAGAATAACATAATCTTTCTTTCTCTTAAGAAACTTCAGGCATAATAGAAGGCAGACATTTTTAAGTTGGAGGCATCCAGAAGCTTTTACTTCTTGTATTTAAAATCCAATCATTGAGAGTATCCATTTGCCAAGCTCTTTGTGCATGCAAAGAATGAGGATAGCTTTTCTCTAAGCCTCAGTTTCCCCATATGTGGAACAGAGATAATATTCATACTATAGTGTGTTTATGTCACAAAGTTGTGGTGAAAATAGGTAAGAAAACGTATTTAATAGCACCAAGCATTCTGTACATGCTCACTTCCATTTTGGCCTGTTTTTCTTTCTTCCCTCCTTGGACAAATTATATAGCTGATTTCATCTCCTCACTGTAACTGAGGGGGCTGATAGATGTATATAGGTGCATGTATTCACCCCCACACATATAAGTATGGTGTAGAAACATACATACTCTTAAATGTTCTCCTTTGTAGCACTTATTGCAGTTGTAATCATTTATTTCAACATTTGCCTAATGCCTGACTCTCTATCTGAATTCTAAGCTTCATGTGAGTAAGGACCATTCTTGCTCTGTTCTTTGTTGTATGTGAGCACCTGCAGATTCTTAAAAATTCATTTTACATCTATTTTTTGCATGTTAATTTAAGTGCCACACATTTTTCTAGGCCCTGGGTGTCTGGCAGTTTACGGAAAACAAATCTCTGTCTATAGCTCTTTGTTCTAGTGGAGGAAACAGATGATCATACATTACTGCTTCTCCATTTACTTGCTGTGTGATTTCAGGAAAATTACACAACCTATCTGTGCCATAATTTCCTTATCTGCAAAATAAGAGATCATCGTCCATAGATTTCTCATGTTTTTTAGCTCCTGTGAACAGCTGTTATTCTGGGCCAGCTTTTTAGGTATATATATATATATATATATGTATATGTATGTGTACATATATGTATGTGTATATATGTATATATTTATTTATATATTTATATTTATATTAAATATACATACAGTTATTATATGTATGTATATACATATATAAAATAAAAAATTATTTAAAAAATATATTTTTGAGACAGGGTCTCACTCTGTTGCCTAGGCTAGAGTGCAGTGGTGTGATCACTGCTCACTGCAGCCTTGACCTCCCTGGTTCAAGCGATCCTCCTGCCTCAGCCACTTGAGTAGCTGAGACTGCAGGTATGCACCACCACACCCAGCAAATTTTTGTATTTTTTTGTAGAGACAGGGTTTCACCATGTTGCCTAGGCTAGTCTTGAACTCCTTGGCTCAAACATTCTGCCCTCCTCGCCAATCAGTGTTGAGAATACAGGCATGAGCCACCATGCCTGGCCTTTTAAAGCATATTTGTATAGCACATAGCCTTGGAAGGTATAGCACAGGGGTGTCCAATTTTTTGGTTTCCCTGGATCACATTGGAAGAAGAATTGTCTTGGGCCACACATGAAATACACTAACATTAACTACAGCTGATGAGCTAAAAAAATTGCAAAAAAATCTCATAATATTTTAAGAAAATGTATAAAATGTGTTGGGCCACATTCAAAGCCATCCCGGGCCACATGCAGCCCTGTGGGCTGTGAGTTGGATGAGTTTAGTGTAGCGTCTCCCTCCATGGACAGGGCAGATCTATTTCCTGACCAATATAATAAAGATAATATCTTCCTCTGAGACAAAGGTTGAGCAGGTTTGCCAGTGGCCTGGTTATAAGATTAGGGGCTTCCTAGGGTCAGATTCCTCAGCTGTGACACAAGTCCACAGTGTGTGCAGCATCTACACAGGCCCACCTGCATTGTCTCTGTGGAAACTGGGTGGAGCAAAGGGAACTGATATGAACATGAAGTTCATGCCATCTGCTGTGCCATGAGTAATAACATCTTTGCTTCTGACCCAGGAGTCTCGTGTCTTCTGCCAGCATCTGTGTGTGGCAGCTTGACTTATTAGCTGGCAAGCAGGGGAAAATATCAGATCCTTCACAATTTTATTTATATTTATGTACTTATTTTTAAAATATATTCATTAAATTTATTAATGCTAAGCTTATTAAATTAATATAAATTATGGAGTACAAGTGTAATTTTGTTACCTGGGTAGATGGCATAGTGGTCAAGTCAGGACTTTCAGCGTATCCAGTATCTGAATAATGTACATGGTACCCATGAAGTAATTTCTCATCATCTACCCTCTTCCCACCCCCACACCCTTCTGAGTCTCCATTATCTATCACTCCATACCCTATGTCCATGTGTAGACACATTTATAAGCGAGAACAGGCCTTATTTATCTTTCTGTGTCTGATTTGTTTCACTGAAGATAATGGCCTCCAGTTCCATCCATGTTGCTACAAAAGACATCATTTAACTTAAAAACTGGCTGAATATAGTATTCTATTGTGTATATAAACTACGTTTTCTTTATCTAATCATCCATTGATGACCACTTAGGTTGATGTCATATCGTTGCCTTGTCCTTCACAATTTTTGATGATAACATAGTTCCTGCTTTACAGTGTTGTTGTGAGGATTAAACAAAAGAATGCCCTTGTGCTTGCTGTTACTTTGGTATCCTCGTCTCGCCTCCCAACACACACACTCTGATCCTGCATTCACATGATATTCACTTGCTCATTCACTCACCTCCTTTAGGTTTCTCCTTAGGTAGTACCTTCTTAGTGAGGTCTATCTCAACATCCCTGTTTAAAATGACAGTTTCCCCCTATTAGTCAGGGTTCAACCAGAGAAACAGAAGCAGTAGGAAACACATATTAAGAGATTTACTGCAGGAAATTGGCTTATGCAATTGTGGGAGCTGGCGAGGCATGATAAATATCCATAGGGCAAGTCCATGGGGAAGGGTGGGCTGGAACCCTCAGGTATGAGCTGACACTGCAGCCCACAGATAGAATTTCTTCCTCAGGGAAGCCTCAGCTCTACTGGTAAAACCTTTCAACTGCTTGAATCAGGCTCACCCAGACCATCTAGGATCATCTTCCTTACTTAAAGACAACTGCGGCCGGGCGCGGTGGCTCACGCTTGTAATCCCAGCACTTTGGGAGGCCGAGGCGGGCGGATCACGAGGTCAGGAGATCGAGACCACGGTGAAACCCTGTCTCTACTAAAAATACAAAAAAATTAGCTGGGCGTGGTGGCGGGCGCCTGTAGTCCCAGCTACTCGGAGAGGCTGAGGCAGGAGAATGGCGTGAACCCGGGAGGCGGAGCTTGCAGTGAGCCACTGCACTCCAGCCTGGGCGACAGCGAGACTCCGTCTCAAAAAAAAAAAAAAGACAACTGATTATGGACTTTAATCACATCTACAAAATACCTTCATAGTAACACCTAGGTTAATGCTTGATGGAATTATAGAGGACTGAAGCCCTGACAGGTTAACCCATCAAAAGACCAGACACCACAATACTGGCTATTTTCTTCATCTGTTTATTTTTGTCACCACAGCTATCAGCCTCTAATTTACTATTTTAACTTATTTTTCCAGCTGTCTGTCTCCTCTACTAAAATGTACATCCCATGAAAGAGGGATTTTTGACTGTTCACTGATATCTTATTTGCCTACACATTGTGTATATGGGAAATAGCCTATACCAGGCTATTATTGATCAATAGCAGTAGATGGACAATAAATACATGCTAAATTATTGAATGAAGACAACATGCTCAGAAAAGGGCTTGATGCATTATAAGTGTACACTAAACGGTATAATAAATGTGCAAATGATACCATCCACTTTGTATTTATGCATCTCAATTTTTTTTCACACTTTTCTTCTTTGATCCTTGACACCTTTTCAAGGGTGCTAAATCCAGTAGCCTTTGCTAGATCCAGGTCCCATGGAACTCCCCTGCCTGCTCCAGTCTCTAGCCTCACTTGTGGTCCACTCAAATGCATCAAATGCTTCTGCTGGCCTGAATTTCTTTAAATCCTTAAGTTCTTTTTGCTGCACCTTCTACCTCTCTTCTCTTGTACAGGCTGTTCTCTCAGCCATGAATGCTTTCTCCCACCTTGTATTCACCTGGCTGTTTTATTCTTCTTTTAATACTCAGTCGAGGTGTTGATTCCTGTTCAAGGTCCTTTCTGATCCCCAAGACGGGTGCCTCCTTTTGTGCCTCTCTGGTGTTCTGCCCTCAGTCTGTCCTAACACCTAGCCAATTCCTACACTCCATTATAATTGGCTTTTTCACTCATTCCACACTAAAATCCTTGAGGAAAGGATCATGTCATTTATTTCTGTATCTCCGGAATATAGTATGACTTTGGGCACAGAGAGATGCACAGTATATTTTGGACAAACGAGTAGTTGAATGAGGGCACCCAAATGACACAGAAACAGCTACTTTGCTCAGCAAGGGCAGTGCCTCTCAACTCTCACCTTGCAGTAGAATCCCAGGGGAGAGTTTTAAACGTATAGTGCCTGGACCTGAACTCCCCAAATTCTGATTCAGCTGGTCTAGCATGAGGCTTGAGTGTTGGTATTTTTTTTTTTTTAATGGAAACTCTACAAATGAGTTTGATATGCAGCCAGGGCTAAGAAACACAACCTCTGGGATAGCTCTGAGCTAAGTTTCTGTTTTATTTGCTCCCTGTCTGGGCAGAGGAACAGAGTTGCCCCTTTCCCTTTAATTTGAGAGCAGTTTTTTTCTCTGGGGAAGCTTTGTACCTGGAATCCTTGCTCAGTGCTCAAAGTTAATGGTGCACCTGTGTTTATGGCCTTGAGCAGCCTGGCCAGGGAAGAATTTGCATTTTTACTGCATTTTTATCATTTGTTGAAAAGGATGTATTATGTGATCACAGGCAGATGCTTTGAAGGTAATACAAATGATTCAGAATTTGTCATTGAAACTCACATAGTTTTTTGGGAATGAGAAGGAGGTTGTAGCTGGGTGGTGGGCTGTGGAGGGTTTAAGCGAGATCAGCCTGTCGGGGAACCTGAATTTCTTCCTTGTTAACTACTTTAATCTACACATGGTGGTTAAGAGAGAGTACTCTGGAGTCAAATGCCTGAGTCTGAGTCCAAGCTGAGATGCTTAACAACTTACTAGCCTTGTAATTTCTTTGTGCCTCAGTTTCCTCAACTGTCCCATAAGGCCATAGTGCTACTGCATACAATTTTGAGGATTAAATTGTATGGTGTATATAAATTACCGGGCACATAGTAGGTGCCGCAAAACAAAGTTGTTATTGCTGTCATCTCCCCCGTGCCTTCTTCTTCAGCCCTGGTTCCCAGCCTCAGGTGACGTCTGTGCGATTACTCACCTGTACTGTTGCAATAGCCTCCTAATGGGACTTCTTGCCTCCACCTGCCTCAAATCCATCCAGCACATGACCTGGCATTTCTGTCTTTTGTGTGCGTTGTTTTTAACAATTTATTCACTTATTCAGTCATCTTTGATGGCTCTCTCTTGCCTGTTGCATTAGCCCCAACTTCTCCACTTACCTTTCTTGAGCCGTCCTGTCCTTTAGCTGCTTAAGGATATTTACTGCTATTCATGCCCACCTGCTCCACCTTCACCGTATTTCCATCGGGTTGAATGGCTTTTATTTTTTCTCTATGTGGTGCTTTAAACTTTCCAGTCTCCCTAGCTTTGCTAGTCTTTTTCTATGTAATTAGGTAATCCAAACTACATAATGTTGGTCTTATCTCCTCCAATTAACTTCGTCCTTTGACTTCAGCCACACTATTGTGTCTTCTGTAAAGGACACATTTCTTTAAGGTTTGCTAATTTATGTATGGAGCAATCCCCTAATTCCAGTGGCTGAACCCTTGTTCTCAACCCTGTCCCAATGCAATATAGGTCTCTATCTAGGAGTGTGGACCTGCTATGATGCAGCTGTGATTAAAAGACCCACACTTCGTCTGTAGAGTGGACCTGCCATTTCCCAGGGCCTTTGGGAATCGATGGGATTCTCTGCACTGATCAGAGGCAAAAGAACAGGAAAGATTGCTTAGGGGCTGGCCGGGCTTAAATGAGGCATACGTCACATCCCTCCACATTTCTCTGTCCAAGCTCAGTGTCATGGCTCCACTTAATAAAGATGGAGGCTGGGAAATGTAGTCTCTCTTTGCGTGCCGAAGCAAAGGTAATGGAGATGGCAAACATACCACGTTCTCTCTGCCACATTCACTGCAGTACAGTTTAACAGTTGACATTTCTAGTGTCTCAAAAAATGGACTTTCAATTTTTCTAGGTTGTACTTATTTGAGATGCTTTTTTCAAATACAAGATTCACTGGTCATTTTTTCTTCAGAGCAATATTGGCAAGAAGTGAGACGTGATCAGCATTTCTTTGCGTTGCTTTTCACAGTGACCTTGATTGGCATTCTCTAAGGACACAGACATACTGTTGTAAGCCATGGCTGAAAGTACATTCTGACACAAGAGAGGGTGATGAGAGGGAAGTAAAAAGACAGAGTGAATAAAGAACTTTATAATTTATCAAGATATGAGTACCCAAATCTTTTCTGAATATTTTTCTTCAAAAAAAGTATCACAGGTGACTTGTGGATGTGGCTTTCTCTCTGGCCAGTGGGAGAACACATCAGGGGAGAGTTCTGTAGTTTGCTTTGTGCCCTTGACAGAGATATGTTGAAGTCCTTACCCCTAGTACCATGAAGGTGACGTTATTTGGAAATAGGGCCTTTGCAGATGTAATCAAGTTGATATGAGGTCATAGTGGATCAGGAAAGGCTGGAATGCAGTGGCTGGTATGCTACTCAGATGAGGGAGGTTTGGACACAGACACTCAGAGAGAAGAGCACCATGAAAAAGCACAGAGGCACAGACACATAGAGAAGACAGCCACACGATGACGAAGGCAGAGATTGGGGTGATGCTTCTAGAAGACAAAGAATGTCAAGGATTGCTGGGCAACCACCAGAGGCCAGAAAGAGGCAAGAAGGATTCTTCTCTAGAGATTTCAGAGAGAGGGCAGCCCTGCTGACACTTTGATTTTGGACTTCTGTTTTTGGATATGCTGTTTATTTTTCAGGTTATCCAAAGTTATATCGATTCATTTTTTTGTTGTTGTAAATTTGAAGAAGGAGCATATTTTGTGAATTCACGCAGAGATGTGGTATGGGCTAGCAGTGGTCTGGATCTGAGCCTTAACATTCAGCCTGGAGTAAATATTGTGGTTTGCTTGGTAAGAAAGAAGATTTAATAAGATTCCAAACTAATTTTCCTATTACTCATCCTCACTGTTCTGGTCACTGTGTCAAATTCTGACCTTATCCTTGAGGATATTCCCATCTCATGGGGTGACAGACAAGTCACGGGCTGCTAAACCATGTGTACTCAGGGCTGGATAGCAGCAAGCACAGAGCAGTCACCGTGTGAACACAAAACAGGAACATCTCACAGTCAGCACCAGCGAGGTGGGGAAGAGTTGGTCAAGGAAGGCTTCCTGGAAGAGGTGGCTGCTCTGCCGTCACTCCCAGCTTTTTCTAAAGGTAAATGTTGTGCAAATATTTAAAGAGTTACAACCCTCAAAGTGCTCACATACTTGAGACCAGCACTTTTGGGATGCTTGAGAGAGTGTGGAGTTTTACTGATCATGCCTTTGTATTCGGTATTTTTCATGGTTTGACAACTTGAGGCCTTGCTGACATTGGTGGGATTGCACCTCCCTGGACTAGCTAATTCCTAGTGGTTACTAAAAACTGGTTCTGAGTATGTCTTTCACATGCAAACCAACCAATCCAGAGCCCATACCCCTAGCACCTCCTTTACAGAGATTTCATACTTCAGGCCACTATTTCCCTTATCGCCCCAGGGCCAGGTACCAGTAAGATAGGGGCACCCTCCATGCCCTAGAACCTGCTAAAATTATGCACGCTAGCCAGTCCTACTGCTTACCCTGTCTCACCCATTTCTCTGGAAACCACAACAAAGGCTCTTGCCCCCAGTTCCCCTTCTCCCCTCTGCCCAGGGGTCAGACCCTGCTGCTTCCCTGCATGGCCTTGCATAGAGTGGCATGAGAACTGTGAGAGGACTTCTTCCTTCATGACAGTCATTTCTGTGCCTGCGTGTCTTACCATACCTGATTAAAACAGTCCTGGGTACCCATTGAAAAAAGACCTGATTAAAGTGTTTGGGGAACTGTTTGGATTTCAGAAAGGATGGAGCCTGAAGGGAGAGAGGGATGCGGTGAGTAAGAAGGCTGCAGAAATGAGCAGTGCTCACATCCTGGGGCACATGGCAGGGACAAAAGAAGACAGACAGAGACAACCCAGCACTGGGCAGCTCCACCGACAGAAGCCTTGGCTGGGGAACCAGAAACCTATGCTGTTCATCAGCCCTCTGTCGAATCGTGACCACTGTAAGTTATCTGAATTTCCCTATAGGAGGCAGCAAAGGCCCTCGTGCATCTCTCTTGTGGCAGTAATAAAGGTGGTTGGAGGCTGAGAGCCAGAGTCCCTGTCCTAAGCAGGTTTTCAGAAAGATAACTCGGAGAGAGTGTGGAGTCCAACAGTACAGTTTTGGAAGAGAAAACAGGCCAAGTCCCTGGAGAATAACAGAAAGCCAGTTTGGGCCTCAAAAGTAGCTCTGGCAACCTTATCAGTCAAAAGGCTCCTCGGAGAAAGCATTTCCAGGGCCCTACCTGTGCTGCCACAGTGGCAACCTGCCCTCCCGGGGGCTCAGCCCTTCCAAGCTCTGATGAAAGGACTGGCCTGGAACACCTTCAATCAATTCCCCTTTATCTCTTCCTGAGGGAGGATAATCCTCTGTTTTGCAGTCTCTTTCCATCCAGCATGTAGTATCTATTGATTTTTATAGTTGTTTTTGCCAGTCAATATGGGCACTGAAGGAGAAAGACCTGCAGGTCTGAAATTCTGAACTTGAGGAAAGAGTTCAGACTCTTGAAAGTAACCACTCTTTTTTTTCTTCTTCTTCTTCTTCTTTTTTTTAAAGTGCCAGGTCCTATGGGATATAGTACACAGGTCCTCTTTGAGGAATGCACAGTTATTCCCATTTAATCGTTTTATTCCTTTCACATCATCACCAAAACAAAACTCTCTTCCTGATTATTTGTTCATGAGAATACATAGTGGCACAATATTACATCAAACACCATCTTACTTATGTGTTCTTAGGCACAGACATTACAGCAACAAAAGGTCAAATCATAGCATCTCAGATTTGGAATAATCATTAGGTAGGTACTTGTGGCTCATAAAACACTTTCTTCTTTGTTATGTAGTTCAATTCTTACATGGAATCAGTGTTTTATGGATTAAGAATTTGAGCCATAGAGGGAAGGTCATTTATTCTATCAGAAAATATCCACTGAGCATCCTCTTTGGGACTAGTATTATTCTAGGTGCTGGGGATCCAGTGTAACCAGAAGACAGGAACTCCCTGCCTTCCTGGAACTTATTCATAAGTAAGGCATTCTGGAAACTGACTTGTACTCAAGTTTCCTGTGATAAGTGCAATAAGAATGATTTCTGAGGCTGTTTAGAGTGAAGCTTTGCCACTCCATAGCTGTGTGATCTTGGTCAAATTACTGAACTCACTTGAATCTCCATTTAAGATACAGAAAACGACTGTACCTGACTCAAGGGGTTGCTGAGAAGTTAAGGGATTATGGAGGTCAAATACCTGGCCCACAGTAAGGACTAGATAAAGGACAATTGTTATCACTTCGCATGAACAGCTGTAAAGGCTTGGAATTAGAAGTAATTTCTTCCCACTTGATGACAGGAGCAGAGAAACCTTCTCAGAGGAGGTTACCCTGACCTGGGCATTACAGGACAGGCCTCTATTCTTGGGAAATGATCTTTTCCTATCTGTTAGAAAAATACTTGATTGAGACCCATTTAACAAGTCTTTTGTGTAATGACATTAATTTCCCATTAGGAAAGTTTTATTCTGGAACTTGTGAGTTCGTGTCAACATATTGAAAGTGAGAGTCATAAAAAGGCAGCTGAGTGACAGGATGCAGAAATGCAACCAATATGAAATTCAGTTCAGTTCTGGTACAAACCTTCCCCTACAGTAACAAAGAGTGGGCTCTGTAGGCAGGCAGAAAGCCTGCATTGGACCCTGGTTCCTCCATGTATTAGATGTGTGCCTCAAATAAGTGCAGTAAACCCTGTGGGTCTCAGTCCTTTATCTATGAGTTAGGAAGAACATTTCCTACATCTTGGGGATAATGCTTATAAAGCACTTAACATGATGCCTGGCTAACCAATGACAGCTGAAAACATGAAATTAATGCACCCAAGATGGGTTTCTTCTTGCATAATCGCTTTGGTTAATGGCACAATGTGGGGAGAAAGAGCACTGTGTCCAGTCCTGGGCTTGTACATAACTCAGCAATGGCCATAGGCCAGTTGATTGCCCATTCTTTGTTTCCATTTTCTCCTCTGTAAAATGAATATTGGCACCAAAACTGGGTGCCTGGACTTTTCCTGTAGCCCAGAGGGAGTCCTGGAAGCTGCTCCAGGTGTTTTCATCATTCCAAGAAGTCTGCTGGATACCCTGTGGGTAGGCTAAATAAAAGTACACAGGCTAGGAAAAATGATTTTTGTTCTATCATTCCTTAGTTTAAAATTATCCAAGGCTCTCCATTTTCCTTGGGGGTAAAGGCCAGTGTCTTTCCAACATCCTACATGGTCTTGCACCATCTTTTTTTTTTTTTTCCTCATCCTCACTACCTTTCTGGATCATCTGAGACTGTCCTAGGATTTTTTCCAGTCTGCACTAAGTGACTGTTTCTCAGATACTGTGGGCATGCTTTGGTTTTCCAGCCTTTGCTTAGAATGCTCAGCTTAGAATGATACTGTATGAATGATTCTTACCTCCTTTAACTAGCACCTCATGAATCCTAATGATATGGTTTGGCTCTGTGTCCCCATCCAAATCTTATCTTGAATTGTACTCCCATAATTCCCATGTGTTGTGGGAGGGACCCAGTTGGAGATAATTTGAATCATGGGAGTAGTTCCCCCATACTGTTCTTGTGGTAGTGAATAAGTCTTATGAGATCTGATGGTTTTATCAGGGGTTTCCGCTTTTGCATCTTCCTCATTTTCTCTTGCCACCACCAGGTAAAAAGTGCCTTTTGCCTCCCACCATGATTCGGAGGCCTCCCCAGCCATGTGGAACTACAAGTCCAATTAAACTTCTTTTTTCTTCCCAGTCTCAGGTACGTCTTTATCAGCAACATGAAAACAGACTCATATAGTAAATTGGTACCGGGAGTGGGGTGCTGCTGAAAAGATACCTGAAAATGTGGAAGCAACTTTGGAACTGGGTAACAGGCAGAGGTTGGAACAGTTTGGAGGGCTCAGAAGAACACAGGAAAATGTGGAAAAGTTTGTAACTTTCTAGAGACTTGTTGAATGGCTTTGACCAAAAGCCTGATAGCAATATGGAAAATAAGGTCCAGGCTGAGGTGGTCTCAGATGGAGATTAGGCACTTGGCAACTGGAGCAAAGGTGACTCTTGTTATGTTTTAGCAAAAAGACAGGCAGTATTTTACCCCTGATGTAGAGATTTGTGGAAATCTGAACTTGAGAGAGATGATTTAGGGTATCTGGTGGAAGAAATTTCTAAACAGCAAGGCATTCAAGAGGTGACTTGGGTGCTATTAAAAGCATTCAGCTTTATAAGGGAAGTAGAGCATAAAAGTTTAGAAAATTTGCAGCCTGACAATGTGATAGAAAAGAAAAACTGATTTTCTGAGAGGAAATTCAAGCCGGCTGCACAAATTTGCGTAAGTAATGAGGAGCCAAATGTTAATCCCCTAACAATGTCTCCAGGGCATGTCAGAGGTCTTCACGGTAGCCCCTCCCATGACAGGCCAGGATGGCTATGAGAAAATGGTTTCAGGGGGCTGGCCCAGGGTCTCCATGCTGTGTGCAGTCTAGGGACTTGGTGCCCTTTGTCCCACCCACTTCAGCCGTGGCTGAAAGGGGTCAACATGGAGCTCGGGCCATGGCTTCAAAGGATGCAAGCCCCAAGGTTTGACAGCTCCCACATGGTGTTCAGTCTGCAAGTCCACGGAAGTCAAGAAGTGTGGTTTGGGAACCTCCTCCTAGATTTCAGAAGATGTATGGACATGCCTGGATGCCCAGGCAGGAGTTTGCTGCAGGGGCAGGGTCCTTGTGGAGAACATCTGCTAGGGCAGTGCAGATGAGAAATGTGGGGTCACAACCCCCACACAGAGTCCCTACTCAGGCACCACCTAGGGGAGCTGTGAGAAGAGGGCCACCATCTTCCAGACCCCAGAATTGTAGATCCACTGACAACTTGCACCGTTTGCCTGGAAAAGCCACAGACACTCAATGCCAGCCTGTGAAAGCAGCTGGGAGGGAGGCTGTATCCTGCAAAGCCCCAGGGGCAGAGCTGCCCAAGACCATGGGAACCCACCTCTTGCATCAGCATGACCTGGATGTAAGACCTGGAGTCAAAGGAGATCATTTTGGAGCTTTACAATTTGTCTGCCCCACTGGACTTTGGACTCAAATGGGCCCTATAACCACTGGGTTTTGGCCAGTTTCTCCCATTTGGAATGGCTGTATTTATAAAAATCCTGTATCCCCATTGTATCTAGGAAGTAACTAGCTTGCTTTTGATTTTACAGGCTCATAGGTGGAAGGGACTTGCCTTGTCTCAGATGAGACTTTGGACTGTGAACTTTTGGATTAATGCTGAAATGAGTTAAGAATTTGAGGGACTGTTGGGAAGGCATAATTGGTTTTGAAATGTGAGGACATGAGATCTGGAGAGGCCAGGGGCAGAATTATATGGTTTGGCTCTGTGTCCCCAGCAAAATCTCATCTTGATTTGTACTCACTTAATTCCCATGTGTTGTGGGAGGGACCCAGTGGGAGATAATTTGAATCATGGGGATGATTTCCCCTATACTGTTCTCATGGTAGTGAATAAGTCTCATGAGATCTGATAGTTTTATCAGGGGTTTCTGCTTTTGTATCTTCCTCATTTTCTCTTGCCACCACCATGTAAGAAGTGCCTTTCGCCTCCTGCCATGATTCTGAGGTCTCCCCAGCCATGTGGAACTGTAAGTCCAATTAAACCTCTTTTTCTTCCCAGTCTCGGGTACATCTTTACCAGCTGTGTGAAAATGGACTAATACACCTATGCTCAGTACTCTTTTAAATTACAGCCTCCCTTCCCCACATTCATCACCACTATCCCCTGACATCTCATGACTCCCTCTCTTACCTTGCATTGCATTTTCCAGTAGCACTAATCATGACATGATATACAATGTAATTTGCTTTTTCTTGGTAAATTTTGTTTTGACTTTATGTTTAAACTAGAATTAATGCTGCACGAAGACCTGGAATTTTTAAAACATTTTGTTCACTGTTGTATCCCAAGTATGGCAAACAATGCCTGGGTCATAGCAGGTATTTACTGTATTCATGATTATTGAGTGAACGGAGACACTTTGGCTGGAAGTCTATTAACTCAGTAAAAGCACATGGGTTATTTCTTGAAAGAAATTCCTATTGGAAATTTTAAATACAAAATGAGGAAACAAAGTATTTCTTAATAAATATAGTTTGCTTAACGTGAACACAAAAGATTGCTAGACACAATCTTTCAAAGGAATATAGGTGAATATTAGTGAAGTCATAGACTCTTGATGGTGAATGTTGTAATTGAAAATATCTTCTAAGAATCCACTTGATATCTAAAATTTCTTTCCTTTTTTTTTGAGACTGAGTCTCGCTCTGTCACCCAGACTGAAAGGCTGAAGTGCAGTGGCGTGATCTCAGCTCACTGCAACCTCTGCCTCCTGGATTCAAGCAATTCTCCTGCTCCATCCTCCTGAGTAGCTGGGATTACAGGCATGCACCACCATGCCCTCCTAATTTTTGTATTTTTAGTAGAGACAGGGTTTCACCATGCTGGCCAGGCTGATCTTGAACTCCTGACCTCAGGTGATGCACCCACCTCGGCCTCTCAAAGTGCTGGGATTACAGGTGTAAGCCACCATGCCTGGCCTGAAATTTCTTAAAAGTGTGTGAATGTGAGTTGTGGGGAGTGTCAAGGGGAAGTCAGAATTGTGCTTTCTGAGCAGAGACCATCATATTGAACCCAGTGTCATGGTAGGTGCTCAGTAAATCTTTATGGATCTGTTTTGAAATGAGTTTAGATAAAAATACTGTCTCATTTTTTTAAAGCAAGACTGGGAACTTAAGGAGAAATATTTTTATTATTTAAGTTAAATAAACCAAGGAGACACAATATTTTATGCCCTGATTATCTCTCTTCATCAACTTGCCCTTTGTTACCATGGGGAAACTAGAGGCAATAATTAAAGAATTAAACCTCCTTTATTCACTTATGCAGTGCACACTATCACATGCCATTTGATGTTTACTTTCCAGATGAAGGGAGTTTAACTTATTTATTTTTCTTCTCTTGGGGCCTCAGTTGTCTGACCCACGGAAGCCTCCAGGTTTGGCTGGAAATGGCCTCCATTTTCACTCTCCTATGGACTCACTCACGTATGGGCAGGTAAAGAAATGTGCCGGGTGATTTAATGAAATCAAATCTTCATCCACCTTGGCTAGCAATAGATGGAGAAGCTCCCCATGGTTAGGAGGGAGTTCTTTCTTATCCCTGAGACACACTTTCTCTTTGCATCCGACAAAGCTGGTTTCAGAGACTGCAGATCTTATTTTCACACTAATGTCCAAGGTGAACCTAGATCCACTCCTTTATTCCCCCTGGTAAAACCAAGGCATGAAAGAATGATTAACAGGGCTCCCAGATAACAGAAGCGAATTAACTCTAGAGGGTACCACTTGATATTTTATTGTATGGGATACCTGCTACCTAACAGTAGTCTCAATTTCCCTACAACCTATCTCCCTACCTTGCTCTATGTCTAAAAGCTATCTTGAGTCAAGGGCCAGTTTTCTCCCACCTTCTTTT
Source organism: Hylobates moloch (assembly GCF_009828535.3). NCBI lineage: Eukaryota > Metazoa > Chordata > Mammalia > Primates > Hylobatidae > Hylobates > Hylobates moloch. The sequence continues at coordinate 71,878,738 of NW_026652292.1, read as the reverse complement.
CAGTATGTTCAGATGCATTAAAATCTTAAGAGAGTGGGCTCAGAGAATGATGACCATTCCTTGGTCCTGCCCATCTAATCCTTGCCTTACAAGGCTTGATTTTCTATAATAGAACGTGCCTCTTCCTTGATGTCTAAAACTGGGAAAAATCAGACCCTTTAGAAGTGACAAAGTTTTTCTTCTCCCAAGGATGTAAACTTAGTTTACAGCTCTGACTAGCAAGCCCTCCTGAGCATAGTGTGACACACCCCACCCTCCTATGATACCCCTCTGTGCCTCAATTTCTCATAAGCAAAATGAAGATATACTGGTACCTCTTAGGTTTTGAGTACTAAATATAAATGACTTTTAAAAAGTACCAAGCACATAGTAAATGCCATTTAAATTCTAACTGCCATTGTATCTTTAGGCTCAAACACAAGTAACCCTAATATAAGCTGAGGCTTTATATAAGGCAGTCTTTTGGAGGAGTTGTATTCAAAGCAGCACAGACTGACAACCCAAACATAGCTTAAGATAACTCAGATCTTTACTCTTGATCTTGAGAAGCATCCAGGAAGAGGAAATTTGTTATAATCACAAGAAGAGAACCCGTGATTGCCAAATGTATTCTGGGTCTGATCATGGGGTATTGGATACATGGCAGAAAGTCCAGGGCTGAACTGAAGGTGTGTGTACTAGTAGAGAATATAGAAAGCAGGTGCAGTGACAGAATGGACAATACATCTTGTAGTAAAGTGAAAACAGTAGTAATAGCTAACATTCATTCAATCACTAAGTTCTAGGCATTGCACTAAGATATTTATATACACTAATCTCATTTAATATTCACAACATTACAGTGAGGTAGGCATTATTAATACCTCTATACTTCTACTGTGCCTGTTTTATAAGTAAGGAAGCTGATGATCAGAGAGGTTAACTTACTAAACTGAGGCCACACAGCTTCTAAGTGGCAAGGCTGGAAACTTCCAATAAAAATATACCTGTCTGATTCAAGAACCCAATCACCCTATTAAGAGTCAGGCATTATAAAATGAATTAGATGCCAAACTCAAAGAGCTGAAGCTGACAGGTGGTTAGAAATGGGAAGTATTAGTCCCAGTGGAGCACTATAGTTTAAATATGTTTCCCAAATTTCTTGTGTTGGAAACTCAATTCCCAAATCCATATGTCAGTTGGAGATGGGGTCTTTGCAAGGTAATTAGGATTAGATAAGGTTGTCAGGGTGGAGCCTCTGCTATGAGAACAACAGCTTCATGACAGAGGGAGAGAGACCTAAGCTGGCATGTGTGCTCTTGCCCTCTCGCCATGTGATACCCTGTGCCATGTTATGACACAGCAAGAAGGCTCTCACCAGATGCCAGCATCATGCTCTTGAAACTCCCAGCCTCCAGAACTATGAGATGAATAAAATTCCTTTCTTTATAAATTACCTAATCTGTAGTATTCTGTTACAGCAACAGAAAATGGGCTAAGACATGGAGCAAGGGGCAGAATGATTCTTGAAGATGCTGAGTAACTTCTGGTATGTTTGCTTATTTTATACACATTTTGCCATTCTCTTGGGATATGAATTTTTATGCTTAAAGCAACAATACTACATGCAATGCTGGGGAAAATATCTTGTAAGTTATGGTGCATGTCTTGTTTGTTTCATCCTTCATTCTACAATGAATACAGAATGTGCTACCACTGAATCATGTACTGTGACTACAGATTTAAAGAAACTCTGTTACCAAGGACCTGAGTCCAGGGGAGGAAAACAACATTTATTATACAATGAAATGAGAGCTAAAACATAGTTCACGATGAGAAGGAAGCCTTGGTCTGCCTCTGGGAGTGAGGCAGGCTTCCTGGAGGAGGTAACCCTTGAGGACAGCTCTGGAAAAAGGAGCAGGAATTTGTCAAGTGCATAAGGGATGTGGAGGAAGGCATTCCAGGCACAGAAAATTGCCCTTCCTGGCTGAATTCCACATCGTTCTTGCCTGTGTTAAAATGCTTAGGTATTTGCTCAACATGCTTCTTACCAGAGGCAATGCTGCTTTTTTAAAGGACACAATTAATTAGGTCTCAGGATATTGGTAATCAGGAAGAGTGTAGCATTGATGATATTTTCCTCAGACTTCCAGCACACATGCTAGCTACATGCTTCTCCCTCACTGGCTTCAAACTGTGCCCAGAGGCAGTTTGACCCTCACATTTTCCTGCCTTGCTTTTGGCCTTAAGGATCCAGGTGTCAGTAGGCGCCTTTGCCTCTCTTTGATGGAGCTGTGTTTTGCCTCCTTTCCAGTTGGTGCCCTCCTCGACTCTGGCAGATGTCCAAGCCCTGTTGTTCTCCCTGCACGGGGCGGCTGAGCAATGCTCTGTAAATTATGCACCAGTCCCACAATGTTTGGGGAGCCTGTGGACCCCTTTTGTCTACACGGAGGTAAATTATTTAGCAAAGGGAATTTAAATGATTCAGAGGGGATGGCGTGAAGTCTGGCTGTGGAACAGCTCGTCTGGGGAAATGTAACTGACCTGGCGTGTGGAGGACTCAGCTCCAAGGCAGAGCTGAGCACATTTTACCTGCTCCCTAGATCCTGTAGCTTCCATGCCCTGCCTGTCTCCAGACACCGTCCTACATTAATAATCATTATAATTTAAAAGTCTATGATCTCATTTGGTGCTTGTTTCGCGTCTGCAGCAGGGAGGTTTATAATAGTGTGGTTTGGGGAAGCAAACTGGGTCTGGACAGGTTTTGTTATGAGTCCTGCTTTTCTAACCTGCTGGACCTCAGTTTCCTCTTCTGTAAATTAGGGATAATAAAAGCAACTTTTAATTGTTAACATCTCCATTTGACTATCTAATCTAAGGAATCTGGCCAAGACAAGCTCCTTAATATTCTGCCCCATGCTGCCCACAAACCTGCCCTAGGAATAGTGTCTCCATCTCAGTAAATGAGAACCTTTTACTCAGTTACTCAGGACACAGCCCTGCACATCATATTTGATTTGCTTCTCTCCTGCAGCCTCCACAGTGAATCTCTTCACCGGTCCTGTCTGCCCTACTCCCAAATGCATAGCTCATGGGATCCTTCTCACCAGGTCTTCTGCAGCTCTCTAGCTGAGGCCTCTGTCAGTTCAGCTGTGCTGTTGAAAAGCCCCCTTACTCATTCTCCTGAAGCTGCCTTCACCTCTCCAACCCTGTCTCATCCCCACCAAGCAATCAAGACTTTCTTTAAGAAATAAACAATAATAAATAAATTAGACGATATTCTTCCCTTCTTAACCCTGTGATGGCTGCTACTTACTCTTAAAATAGAATCCATGGCCTTTTTAAAAAAAAAAATCACCTACGGGCCTTACATGACCAGGCTCCAGCACATCTCTCTCCATTTAACGTTAACCCCACTGGCCTTGGGATTCTAGAACATTCCAAACATGTTCCCACATGAGGGCCTTTGCTCTCGTTGGCCCCTGAAGCTGGACTGGTCCTCCCCTGGCTTGGCTAGTTCCATTTCAATGTCCAGGCATCTGGGGAAATGTTACGTCCTCACGGGACTTCCCTGACAACCTTGAAGAGTCACATTCCTGTCACACTGTAGTGGCTTTATTTCCTTCATGCCACTTATCCCTACATTCAATTCTGATATTGAGCTTCATGGTTTGTGCACCATCCCCTCCGCTGGAAGACAGCTCCTTGCTGAACGGGCTCTTTCCGGTGTTATTCACCACGGTAGCCCCAGGTAGGTTCATTAGATAAAATACAGGACAACCAGTTAAACTTGAATTTCAGATAAACAACAATTATCTTTTTAATATAAAACTATTGCACAGGGCATACTTATGCTAAAAAAAAAGATTTGTTGTTCCTGTATTTTTACTTGCTAAATATGGCAACCCTAGTCCCTTCAGAACTGTCATCTCTGTTGAGGCTTTATAAATGCTTGTTGAAAGAAAGAAAGAAATAGTGAGTGAGCAATGAGAGGTGATTATCACATAAAATCTGCAGACCGAATTGCTTTTTTCTTTTTGCCTTCATATTCCTAATGTCTTGTCAATGCTTGACATATGATCTTTTCCCCCTTCATATTATATTGTTAGTTTCATTTTGCAGTTGGATAAATAGGGTTAGAGAATAGGAGGCTTTTCCAGAGTTAAGCAGGTAGGGATAACATCACTGAATATAGAAGAAAGTGACTCCTGAAAGGTGTGTTAAATGTGTAAAAGCTTACTTCCCTTCTCCCATAAAAGAAGTTGGAGTAAAGGCAGTCTAGGCTTGGTATGGTGTTTCCGAGACCATGCTTCAATCTTTCTCCTTCGAATCATCGGACCAGTTTCTAACTTTAAGTTTACTGCATGGTCCTACGATGTCTGCTGGAAAGCCTGTCATCACATTCACATTCCAGGCAGACAGCAGGCAAGTGGATGAGGACAAAGATCATTTATTCCCTCCCCTTTAAGACCTTCCTGAAAGTCAGTCACACATGGCTTTTCTCACTTCATTGGCCAAAACTTTATCTCATGACCACTCCTGGCTATAAAGCAGCTGGCAATGCCATCATTTCAGGGGTTTATATGTGCTGTTCTAAATACTGGGGTCTGTTCTTAGGAGCAGAAGAGAATGAGAGAATGGATATTGGGAAGCAAGAGCAGCCTCTGCTCCAGCTAGAGAGGGGCAGAAAGACCCTGGTGTATCCTCAGACTGCTGTACCCTATGCCTGCTCACAGGACAGACAAGAGCCTTTTAAGGATGAAGGCAGGACTAGACCCCAGCCTCCTGGTCACATGACTCAGAGATCTCCCATATCATTTTACCTTCTGTTGCATGGAGTGGAATGGGTCAGAGTCTGAGATGTGGATCTTTGTGTTAGTCTGAGACTTTTTCTGTGTGGGAGAGATTGTATCCTACACACAGTCTAGAAGACATTGGGGAGGCCCTGAAGCAATTACTATTGCTAGAAGTAAAGTATAGAGACAGAAGTGGGGATGGGATGGTACTAGAGAGTTAGGTACAAGTCGAGTGATGAGAGGTTGTGTCTGGTCTACACAAGATCCTAATAGATCTTAACAGGCTGCAGCAACGGTCTAAGCATAATGAGGCAAAACTGAACAGGAACAGAACATGTTATGCCCGAGTCCAAAAGAAAACTAACAAGATGCACTGATGTGACTTAGTATCTTCAGGATACAAGTGACAGAAGCACTTCAGTAATATCAGCCATAATGTGTAAGGGAGTTATTTTGATCTCAGCCTGCAGGAGCAGAGAATTTCAACGAGGTGAGAGGCACGCTTTGCCATGCACAGGGTAGACCACACCTGTCATGGTGCCTGCAGTTCTGAAAAGGACAGACCAAAGTTTTAAAAGGAGAGAAGCCAGGATGGGATTGAAGAATCCTCAGGTTGTATATTTAACAATTTATCAGTCACTTAGATCACGCCTGCTTATCAAATTTGTGGATTACTCTAATCTGACAGAGGTGGTAGATATAGTGACAGGCAGAATCAGTCAAGAAGAACAATGAGCCAATGCCAGGCTATGAAATTGAAAACAGATCAAGGTATCTCACCCCCAAAAATGATAAGTATGTGAAGTAATGCATATGTTAATTAGCACTATTTAGCCGTTTCAGAAAGCCTGCTTATTTCAAACAACATGCTGCACACAATAAATATATATAAGATCTGTGTCAACTAAAAAATTAAAATTAAAATTAAAAGTCAAAGAAAAAAAAGAAAAAAAGTTTGGAAGAGCAATCCATTGTTCAAGAAAGAGATGAGAGAGACCTGGTACAATGACTGTTCTAACAACTCCGCACTTTAGTGGGCAGCAGGGCTCATCAAAGTACCAGGGCGTCTGTGTGTGTCCCGGGCTGGTGGATGGTGGGCTTCCAAGGAGCCTCCAGGCAGCACTGATATTCATGACTTCACCCAAGCCAGGGGTTTGACCTTGGCTTTGTGGGTTTAGATTTTCAAAGTGTTTGAGTTTCCTGGACTTGGGGAGGCTGACTCTCACTAACAATGCTTGTAGGAGACTGCAGATGCCAAAAGTATTGATTGTCAGCATGAATTCTACTTGTTAGGTACCTTAAACCTGATCAGCATACATGTGGTTCTTCTTCCATGTAGGAAAACCACATGAGGAACCAAATAATACCTCTAAGGAGTTTTGAGGAGGATGGAACTGAAAAGAGGGATGTGAGTAGTGTGACTCGAATGCTGTTAGAAGAGTCTGATGTGTCCTTTTTCCTCAGGTGAAATTTCTCAGGCTGGAAACATCTAGATAACCTCTAGCTATGCTAAGCCGCAGGCACTTTTAAAGGCCTAGAACCTATTTCGTGTCTTTAAGGTGACTTGACAGAGTGTGGTTTTGTCCTCTTATTTTTTGACATATTCTGCAACTCAGGTAACAGTCTTGTTTCCCTTTCTCCGTAGCACTTGAGGTGCATCAGGCCTGCTCCTCCCTTTGCCTCGAGGTCCCACAGTGGCAAGGGGAGAGGAGACCAGCCTGGAGGGGTCTGCTCATTAAGCCTTCATTGCTGTCCACTCCAAGAAAACTCAGAGTCACTCTCTCCTAGGCACTTCTCAGGTAGAAAGAAATCTTTCCTTACCCTCCAAATCTGCTATCCTTCAGGGATGGATTCTCGGGTACCTTCGACCAGCCCCCTGCTCTGTTCCAGCTTTCTCAGCATAAAGGCAAACAATCCCAAGGTGTTTGGCTTTGACTTTTTCTCATGGCCTCCTTTCCCAGTGGGTGGCCATATATATTCATTCACATGTCCAAGGGGATTCCTCCTTCCATCCCCTGTTTATTGACGTTCTTGTCATATCTCCCTTAGGAGCTTGTTGTGTCAGTCAAGGTCCCAGCAAGAAACAGATGGCACACTTACACTTGGATAATGTGAGATGAATTTAATAAAGGACTACAAAGCTGGGAGCAGGGCTTAGGGAAACCACAAAGAATAGTCCAATGCCAGAGGACTATGAAATCTAGGTGCTATTGTAGGCCTGAAAGAGTGGAGAGAGGGGAAAGAGAGCCAGAAGACTGCGGGGGCTATGCGGAAGAAACATAGGATTCCTGGCTTTCAACAAAACTGGCCCATGGAAACCCCATGGCAATAGTAATAAATGCCACACCCTCACTCACTTCTCTCCTTCCAATCTCCTGCTGACAAACAACACTGGCCATGTGCAGTTGGTAGTCAGTGGTCAAGGGAGCCCAAGAGTGTGGTTCAGGTTCAGCTTCCCCAGGGAATAGCAGGGTGGACAAAGATAGAGAATGGATTTGGATAGGCAAATAGAATAATCCAGTAAAGCCATTGAAGGCTAGACTTTGTTGTCAATACCTTTATTTTTTGGTTTCCCATCCCACACATAGTGGGTTTGCAGCAGTTGACTTGGTCATGGATTTCTTTGGGTAAGGGGATGATCTTTGATCCCTGTATTCCAGGGCCTATCCCAGTACCCCCAAAAGATGCTCCATAAATGTTTATGGGATGACTAGTGAATGAATGAATGAATAAATGAGGTGAGCTCCATGGGAATTTTCCCTTAATTTTGCTCACTCTTTCACTCCTTGGAGGTAGCCACTTCTCTGCTTCACTTGTAGGCCAGTTCCAGTTATTAAATTTCTAAATTATCCTTCTGCCTATGGGGCTGAGTCTCCAGTGAGGTCTTGTAAATTTTTGCTTCCATCCTCGGAGTCCAGACAAGGAGCTCTTGCCTCAGGCACAGCCTCTGCTCTCTGGGATGTCTCACCTTTTTAGCAGGGAAGCATTCTGTGCCAGATGCTTAACTTGTGTCCTCCTACCAGGGAGGTTCCACAAGGAGCCTTCTTTGTTCACTTTAGGCAGGTTGGATTGGCTTCTCCTTGCTGTACTTCTAGCTAGATGAACTGTTAAACAAATATCTATTACTCATCTGTCATATTCTAGGCACTGTGCTAGGATGTGAGAATGTTCAAGTGGATAAGATACAGTTTGACATAAGGGACAAGGAGCTACAGTCCAGAGGGAGAGAAGACAAATAATAAATAATTATTTTACAGGGTAATACATGCTATGTTATTATGTTATTATTCTATAATAATTATGGGAGCACCATGGGTGAGGAGGGCACTGTGGGAGACTGGGTGAGGAGCGCCAACCCACCCGGGGGCACAAGGAAAGCTTTCTGGAGGAGTTAACACCTGATCTTGTAGGATGGGAAAGAGCAAAATAATAAAGATAAGTAATTCCAAGTCAAGTGGTGAGCAAGATCAAAATGACAGACACTTGACATAGCATGATGTGTGCAAGGAAACATGAACTAATCTGTATTATTAGTGATAACAGTTGAGGAATGGGGGGTGAGAGGCGGCTGGAGGGGCAGGCAGGGGTTAGGATGTGGAAGGCATGGTAAGCTGAGCTAAGGACTTTGCAGGACATTAACTAGAGTGAGGTGAATAAGGCCTATTTTAGACACAAAATGTAAAAGGGCTTCAAGGTCTCAGTCACTAGGATAGGTAATATTAAATGCAATATTTTAACTAATCAAAATTAATGCAAAAACCCACAGTGAAAAAATAAGATAAATAGTATTGAGTGAATTCTTATAATATCATGTTGCTTCAGTATCCATTTTGAATATAACTTTAACTTTCTCACACCAGAAGCAGGCTCAGTCACCCTTGACACAGTATCCAGTTTTACAACTCCTCCTAGTTCCTTAAGGTGGTCAATTCAGCTCTCTGGCTTATATAACTCCTGGTAGTTACCTCTCCATGAGACAGCCAGATACAACCGACCTAATTAGCCCCACTGACCTCCACACCCCACATGGACTGTGCAGGTGTGCCACAGTGGCCACCTCTCAGTCACAGTGTGACCCCCATGAAACTAGTGCCTGCTTGTACTACCAGTTAGAACTCCCCACAGGAAACCTGCTTGAGTAACTCCCAGGACCCCAATAAAGAATTTGGCTTACAGGTCCCCTTCTCTCTCTCTTGCTCCTCACCTGCTTGCTGAATGCATGTGTCCTCAGTGGCTTCCCCCTTTCCAGTGACCCTGGGAGGCATACTGCCCCCTGCTCTCTGGAATCTGTAAGTCTGCTATTTCATGCTCTGTGTTGTGCTGCCTCCTCCTGTGTCTTCCCTGACAGACAAACATGAGCCTAACTTCTTTCCTGGTCAGGGCTCTCCTATGGAGTGGCTATCTTGGTAGGAATACACTGAACACAGCTTAGACAAGAGCCACAGGGACATCTGTGAATAAAAGCAAGTTTTCTGTATGGGGAACACCTGGCCATGGCCAGACGCTTAGGCATTAGGCAGTCTACCAGGATAAAGAAGTATCCCTTGAAAGGCATGCTGTAAACATCCCGAAACTGCCTTCCCTAGAGCCCTGTCATCAGGGCAGGGCTAGAGTTTATAGCCACTCTCCAGAGAGAGACTGCAAGACCAAATTAGAAAGAATTTATATCTTTAATATTTACAAAACACTATGTTACTGATTTTTTTCTTTTGCCTTGGGCATCAACATGGCTCAGTATAGCATTACTGAGTCTGTCTTTATTGCAATAAAATGTTTCTTATCCCTTCAACAAATGGTGCTGGGACAACTGCATATCCACATGCAAAAGAATGAAATTGGATCCCTGCCTCATGCCATACACAAACATTAACTCAAGGTAGATCATAGACCTAAATGTAAGGGCTAAAACTGTTGAACTCATAGAAGGAAATGCCAGAGTAAAGCAGTGTGATCTAGGGTTTAGCAATGATTTCTTAGATATGACACTAAAACTGCAAGTGATGAAAGATAAGATTTTTAAGTTTTACTTTATCAAAATTAAAAATTGTGTGCCTCTAAGGATATCATTAAGAAAGTGAAAAACAACCTATCACCCCCCTGCTCTATTATATAGCCATCTATTGCTCTTAAAATAAACTCCAGTCCTCCTGCCATGACCTCCCAGTCCTGCAGAGGACCTCTGCCAACCTCTCCAGCTCCATCTCATCTTTTCTCTCTCTGTTTCTTGCTCCACCAGCTCAGCCACTTGGGTCTCCTTTGCCAAGGAGTGTCCTCCCTCTGGAACCCAATACCAGCTCTTTCTTCTGCTGGAATCTTCTCTCAGCTCTTTTAAGGTTAGTTCTTGCTTTTTAGCATTTCATTACACGTTACATTTTGTGAGACCTCTAAAGGGACCTTCCCTGCTTACAATCAATATCATCACTCAGTGCATTTGTTTTCTATTACTGCTATAACAAAGTGATACACACATGGTGGCTGAAAACAACACAGACTTAGCTGGATGTGATGGCTCATGCCTGTAATCCCAGCAACATGGGAGGCTGAGGTGGGAGCCTCGTTTAAGGCCAGGAGTTCAAGACCAACCTGCGCAACATAGAGAGACTCCATGTATAAAGAAAAAAAAATTAAAAAAAAAAATAGCCAGAGTAGCTGAGGCAGGAGGATCTCTGGAGCCCGGAATTTTGAGGCTGCAATGAGCCAGATTGTGCCAATGCATTCCAGCCTAGGTGACAAAACAAGATCCTGACTCAGGAAACGCGCGCACACACACACACACTTATTGTCTTCAGTTCTGTATGTTAGAAATCCAACATATGTTTCACTGGGCTAAAATCAAGGTGTTACAGGGCTGCATTACTTTTCATAAAGGACATTTCATTTCCTTGCCCTTCCCAGCTTCCAGAGGTTGCCTGTATCCTTGGCTCATGGCCCCTTCCTCCACCTTCTAAGCCAGCAAAATTGTATCTCCGACCATTCCTCTGTAGTCACTTTGTCCTTGGACTCTCCTCTTCTGCCTCCTTCCTTCACTTTTAAGCACACTTGTGACTATCCTGGGCCCACCCAGCCAACCCAGAATAATCTCTCTATCTTAGGGTCAGCTGATTAGCAACCTTAATTCCAGCTTCAACCTTATTTCTCCTTTGCTGCATAACCTGACATATTCAGATGTTCTAGGTATGAAGACATGGATGTCTTTAGGGATGGAGGTGTTATTTTGCTTATTACATCCGGCTTCAATTCTTCCTTAGCATCTCTGTGACCTTAATCATTCTGTTGGTTAATTGTTTTTCTTACCTGCTAGGATGTAAGATCCTGGGGATCTTCAGCCTGCTGTAATAGGTAAAATCTTGAGTGTAGATAGGAATGTGAAAAATAGTGTTTCTCAAGCATGTCTGTCCATCAGGAGCTATTCATTTGTTCATGCGCTTAATAATGTTTATTAAGCACCTACCTAGAACCAGACACTGTTCGACTCAGGATGCGTCAGTGAACAAGACAGACCCCAAACACTACCTTCATGGGGCTTACATCTCCGGTAGAGCTTTAAATAATATAGATGTCTGGGCTCCACCAGCCACTCCAGAAGCCAAGCCACTTGGGTGAAGAACAGCTAATCATTAAATGGCAAGTTAGAATCATTTGAATTATTTTTCACCACACATTGGACTATTATTCCAGAGGGAGGGTTTTATTGGAACAGTGCTTCTAAAACCATCTTTGATAAAGGGAAAATCGTTTTCTAATTCCAAACCATTGTGGATTGAAACTTTTGTAAAATACAGTAAAAACAAATTTTAGAAACAGTAAAAACAATATTAGAAAAATCTAATATTGTTTGGTTGTCATGGCAGGGTCAAATGCCTATAAAAATTTTTAAACACTCTCAATTTCTACGCTAATCTCATGATAGATGGATGACAAACAGTTCTTAGAACAGCCCAAGTCCTGAGTCTCTGACTTAGTTTTAATTTTTTCATCTGTGAAATGGAGATAATTTTATATATGGAGAGTTATTAGAAGGATACAATTGGGTGATATAAATAAATCACCAAAGTCAGCATTGGCTTAGTGACTGGTAACTATTAATGTCCATAGATGTTATGCTTCAATAATTCTAAATAATACTTTAATACTCAATTGTTGGTGTCAGAAAATTCAAACAAGGGTATGGGGTATCTTCCAAGTCAGTCAGAAAGAGGCATCTTGCTAGGTCATCATAAAAACAATGTAGATTGTAAATATCTGTGTTTGGGATTTGTTTTTGATTATAAACAGAAACACAGGGAAAACATGCATTTGAGTACTGTTGATGACTAATAATCACTGAGAAACCCCATTTGCCTTTTAAACTCCAGCCAGATGTTACCCTTCCCCACTGCAAACCAAGCCCACCCTCGGGCCCATTAAACAAAATGCTGGCTATCACTGACTGACAAGGTCTGAGGATTGGCTCTTTTTAAATAGCCGCAAGGTCATGGGGATTAAACGTTCTCCAGGGAGTCACAGGAAAAGTAGAATGTCAGCACTGCCTTTTCTCTGTGAAGATGGCTCAGTGACATTTTCAGAAAGGAAGGACTACTGCTACCTGTCAGCACTCAATGGAGAACACAAGGTTAGATGCAAAGCAGGAAGGTTACTCACCACCGGGAGATTGGCAGCGCAGCTGCAGCTTCGTTCCGAGATGCAGTGCTAATGGGGCAGACCTGGAGAACTCGTTCAAGGACTGGGAAGTGGAGACCAAGCCCAAAGTGAGAAGCAACATGGCACAAGGAAGAGAGCAAAAGCTTCGGCAGTAGACAGTTCTGGGTTTAAATCTCAGCCCTTGTATTTGCTGATCCTGTGACCTTAGGTGTGTCGCATAATCTCTCAGATAACAGAACTTCCCTTGAAGGACTGTCATGGGTGTTAGTGATATTGTGTGCGAATACCTGGCATACATTGAGTGATCGCTGAGATTTAGCGATTGCCAGCTTGTCTCAGGGGCCCAAACAACAAGATCCAGTGAAAATGCACGTAACCTCGTTTGCCTGTTTGTCACATCGTTTTCAACCTTTGTACACGAATGACTCTGGTTAATGCTCATGCATTGCAGATGCAATCAGTTCTCTCCACCACACACACTGACTGTTTTGTTCCATTATTATCTAGCTATGAAATAATAATCTTTAACAAGAAATCCAAATATGTTAAGTGTGTGTGTTTGTGTGTGCGGGAGTGCACATGGGAGTTTTTACTGAAGATTTGTAGCATCTTTGAAGAAGGTTCTCGCTGTGCCATGCTCCTTATTCTACTAAAGACCCTTGTCTGGCACTTTTTATTCCCGGAGTATCTACTCTATCCACTAGGCTAAGATGGAATTAGAAAGTCCAAGTCTTTTTTACGAGAAGAAAAATGTGGAATAAAAATTATTCAAGTTTCCCAGACTCAACTGAATGTTAAAAATGGTCAATGAGTCTTGCAGAGAGGAAATAATCTAATTGGACTGAAAATATTACACAGCCATAAAAAAGATTAAAATCACATTTTTTTGCAGCAATATGGATGAAGCTGGAGGCCATTATCCTAAGAGAATTAATGCAGAAACAGAAAACCAAATATCACATGTCCTTGCTTGTAAGTGGGAGCTAAACATTGAGTACACATAGACACAAAGAGGGGAACAGTAGATACTGCGGCTTACTTGAAGGTGGAAAATGGGAGGAAGGTGAGGATCAAAAAACTAACTATTAGGTTCTATGCTTATTATCTGGATAATGAAATAATCTGTATAACAGACCCCCGTGACATGTAATTTATTCATGTAACAAACCTGTACATGTACCCTCTGAATCTAAAGTAACAGTTGGAATTTAAAAAAGACTGCAAAAATCACAACCTTAATCACAGACCATCACAGCCTTACATAAAAACTACTTCTACAAGGACATCTGCCCAATAACTGCCTGTCCAACCCTGGACTGGCATCAACCTTGTTATTTCTCTCTGTAGCCATGGATAATTATTTCAAAACAATTATGTATGCTGCATTTTTTTTTCTTTAAAAACCTTTATCTTCCTTTATCTCCCTAAAAACACACATGCTTTAGTGTGGCATATGTATTCCCATTGAATTGCTTTATTCCCAAATAAATATATTTTCTTTAAAAAAAATTTGTTTACAGGGGTGGAGTGCTCTGAATTGCCTTCTCTGTGGTGATGAGGGTAGAAGGATTCAAGATATTTATGACCCAGTGAGTTAATCAAAGCACATGGTTAGCTGGGTCATTAGCTTATGAAAAAGGTATCTGGAAAATTAAATTGGACTCTTCTCTGTGCACTACCACATGTCGGAGGTTAGATAAGGACTTTCTGAACTCTCAGAGATACCGATTAAAAAAAAAACCTGAGTCTGTTTTTGCTGGCTTGTAGTCTGATATTTCAACCTGAGGACTGTGACAGTTCCAGTATTTGTGAAACATAGTCTGAAGCGTGAAAGTCATTGGCACATCTGTTGGAGTATGTTATGCTTTGGCTCTGTGACTCCACCCAAATCTTACCTCAAATTGTAATCCCCACCTGTTGAGGGAGGTAGGCGACTGGATTATAGGGGCGGTTTCTCCCATGCTCTTCTCATGATGGTGTGAGCTCTTACAAGAGCTGATGGTTTTGTGTGTTTGGAAGTTCCTGCTTCGCTCTTCTCTCTCCTGCCACCTTGTGAAGAAGGTGCCTGTTTCTCCTTCCGCCATGATTGTAAGTTTCCCGAGGCTTCCCCAGCCATGCGGAATTGTGAGTTAATTAAACCTCTTTCCTTTATAAATTACCTAGTCTCAGGTATTTCATTATTGTGATGTGAAAATGGACTAATACAGTGAATTTATACCGGGAGAGGGGCACTGCTATAAAGATAACCTGAAAATGTGGAAGCAACTTTGGAACTGGTTAATGAGCAGAGGTTAGAACAGTTTGCAGGGCTCAGAAGAAGGCAGAAGATGTGGGAAAGTTTGGAACTTCCTGGAGACTTGTTGAATGGTTTTGATCAAAATGCTGACAGTGATGTGGACAATGAAGTCCAGGCTGAGGGGGTCTCAGATGGAGATGAAAAACTTCTTGGGAACTGGAGCATAGGTCACTCTTGCTATGTTTTAGCAGACTGGTGCCATTTTGCCCCCGCCCTAGAGATCTGTGGAACTTTGAACTTGAGAAAGATGATCTGAAATTGGAACTTACGTTTAAAAGGGAAGCAGAACATAAAAATGTAGAAAGTTTGCAGCCTGTGAGTCAATTAAACCTCTTTCCTTTATAAATTACTCAGTCTCGGGTATTTCTTTATAGCAGTGTGAAAATGGACTAATACAGAGCTGCCATATTCATAGATTCTGAGAGGCCATATATAAGACATAACATTCTTCTCCTTGCCTCCAAGAAAGAAAATAAAAATAAGGCATTACCAATTAATATTAACTCATTATCAGTTGCAAGGTGAATCTGAACTGTAGAGACATCAAAATGTGAAAAACATGCATCTTGGACTGGATGAATGACTGTAGTGTTAGCTTATACATTGCCACTTAAGCTATGAAAAGATCTCACTAAAAACTTACTTGAATGTAACCTCACTGTTAAAATTTTGTAGATTCCGTTTAGCTCCTTAGGCCTACATTTTTACCCACTCTGTAGCAAGTTGCAGGCAGATGGAAGCAGTGACTCTACTAGTTTGAATCTAAATGTTAGAGGAGGTGTCATTCACTGAATGCCCGTTGCCTGTGGGCTTCCCTTCTCTCTCTTCTCCATCTAGAGCAAAGCCTCAATCCCTCTCCTTCCTGGGTTTTCTTTGGGAAAACTGCAAATTCTTCAATTCTTTATTAAGCAGAGCCTTCTCATATTGTGTTTCCAGATTTCCAGAGCCAAGAATGAGCAATTCAACAAAACAAAGTTCCCCCATCCAGAAAAATTTCCCTTCCTTCCTTCCTCTCTTCCCCTTTTCCTTCCTTCCTCCCTTCCTCCCTCCCTCCCTTCCTTCCTCCCTTCCTTCCTTCCTTCCTTCCTTCCTTCCTTCCTTCCTTCCTTCCTACCTTCCTTCTCTCTCTTTTTCTGTTTTTCTATTTTTAAAAAGCCTATTTTCTTTTGAAGGCAGCACAGCAAGCATCTATTTTTAATTGTGGATGATCCTTGGGGCCTCACCCTTTAGCTGAAATATCTGATCTGCTATTTCTTCTAAAGCAAAAATTCAGAGCCTTTCACAAAGGAGATTTAGCTGAGCTGCTAAGACAACTTGTCCCTGATGTTACTGTCTATGTGTATGAATGCTGTGTATATATGTGTATAACACTACAATTACCAGAGAAGTCATCTATGCTCTCCTGGGGCTGAAAAGGCAAGGCTTTCCAGTATGTAGTGAGGAGAATTGTGTCTGAAGAGTAAGATCCTTGGTTGTTTTAATCTTCTTTTCTAAGCCAAATAGAAGACGCTTGCCTGGAAGACAGAAACTGGGCTATAATGGGAGGTCCTTAAGTCAGGTAGAAGACTTGAATTTGGGCAATTTTTGGCTTGACATCCTATTATGATAAATGCCACTAGCAGCTAACATGAATCAAGTACTTTCTGTGTGGGAGGCTTTGTGTTTTGTAGGTAGAAGCAAATTCATATGCCACAAACTAGAAAATGGAGGCTCGAGGTCATTAAGTAACTTTTCTCATGTGGAGAGAAATAATTATGATGATGATGGCAGTGATCGTTTTGGTCTTTGAAGACAGTTCTCTCATAATATAGTTCAGGTAGCTAAGAAGGCTTGGGACTCTTGGCAGGTTGTTGTGAAACAAATTTTGGCTCAATCCCAGAATAATAAACTACTTCAGGAGACCTGTGCAGCAAATTGAATCTCGATGGTAATAGCTGCAGAGTGGAGAGGCTGCCCTGGCTTTCTCCCTGCTCCGGGAACTGTGAGTTGGAGAGAATCACATTGACTTTCTTATGAACATTTTTAACACTTTAAATTTCACTTTCTCCTGCACAGCCTAGCATAGAACACACATAAATCCTTTCTTTTCTTTCGCAACTATGGCATATCTTGTAATTTAGCAACTGTAAAAATGAATAAGTGCAATTAACAATGCAGAGCGAAAGACAGTGAGCTTATAACTGGTTATAAGTCAATTGAATCTCATTATTAAGGAACAAAATGATCCTAATTAATATCCTGGTTTTCTGGTCTCTCCATAAGTCAGTAGGCCATTGCCTAGCTAGCTACTTTGCATTTGCAGTTTTTAGTATCATGACTTGATTCAGGGCTAGTTGGAGTCCCATTGTTCTTTCTTGACCTTTGTCTTCACACTGACATTAGTCAAGGGATTCTGTTGTATGGCAGAAAAAGAGTAATGGGACAAAGTCAGACCCTTGGTCCTGGCCGAGCCCCTGCTGCAGACATCCATGTGGCCTTTGGGATCAGTCTTGGGAACTGACAGGGTCCGATGGCCAGGGGGCTTTGGGAATAAGAATGAGGAGGAGTACAGCTTGACTTTGACCTGAGAAAATAGGCTGTAGGTGGGTTTTTTTAAAGAGCTGACAAAGGAGGAGCAGCAGATTTGGGGCCAAAAAAATCACAATTTTGGGTTTCAGAACCTGAAGTTTCTGCAATTTTCATGTGCAAAAAAAATGGATAATCAGCACTGGATCTTGGGAGAGGTGTTTAGCAGGGCTCTTGGAAACAGATGAGGGAGAAAAGATGATCTTGATAGAAGTTCCTGCTTAAGGCCTCTTACGGTCTCATGCTGAAGCTGGATACATCACTTAAAAGGCTGAATAGTGTCACCTTCTGCAGTCACCTTTGCCTTCCAGAAAAGACTAAAATACACATTCAGCACAATAGCCCAAGTCTTGTCCCCAAGGATTTACATTTTGTACTACCTCCTTTTCTCCTGTCAGGGGAGATGACCTGTTTGCTTAATCAGGAAATCTGTACCATTCACTCATTTGCCTATAGACACTAAGCTTCAGGGAAGATGTTGCTATCTCTCTGATGTTTCTGTTACTTCTAAATATACCCAGCTATTGAAATGTGTGCCTATGGGTAAACGTGGGTTAAGAAGCACGTATTATAGAAGACAAGCATAAAGTCCAAAATGACTTAAGACAAAGTTGGGCAGTTGATTTACGATTTGTCTGAATTACGTGTTAAGAGACTTAATAAGAACTTCAAACAGCTTAAAGGTGGAAGGGCTTTAGAAAAAGGCGAGGTCTGCCTTGCCTCCCCCAGCAATGCTGGTCTCACAGTTGTCTGCTACTGACTTCCCCACCTTTGGCAAAGACTTCATCATGATCATTAATACCAGTAATGCCTTACACTTACAAAGCACTTCCTGTGATTTCCATGATTACATATTCCATAATAGTCATGGTAAGAAGACCTGGCAGGTCATTATTAATCTCATTTTACCGAGGGAGAAATTGAGGCCCAGAGAGATTCAGTGTTGCCCAAGGACAGACACTTAGTAAGTGGCAAAACTGATACCAGTATTGTGACACCCCCTCCTCTGTACCCCAGGGCTGTTTTCCAAATTTGGGCCGCGTTGTTTCTTATTTGGATTATTATAATAGCTAGCTAAATGTGTCCCCATTTCTAGACTTTTTCCTGTTTAATTTCTGATTTACACTGTAGTAGAATCGTCCTCCCATAACAAGGCTTAAATTATGTCTACTTTTGTCTTTAAAAATCTTTAATGTCTCTCCATAGCCTATCCACAAAAGCCCAACATCCTTCCAGTATGCTTGGGGACTTTGATACTCTGTCTCAGACGGTGCACCCTGGATATTCTAGCACTGTTCTACCCGTCATTAGCCACATCTGCCCTCTACCTTCTCACGTCTCCATGCATCTGCTTATGCTTTTCTTCATGAAGCACTTTTCCTTTGTTCATCCATTATTTAAACCCTGCTCATCCTTGAAGCCTCACTTCAAATGCTCTTTCTTTCACAGAATCGTCCCAGATGGCTGCAGCCAAAATCAACAGCCCTTTTCTTTATTGCTGTACATCCTTATAGAACTTGTTTTACTGTATTTTGTGTTACAGTTCAAGTGCCCAGGCCTGAACCACCCATCCTACACTTTCAGGTCTTTGAAGGATGTCAGGAGTTTTGCCTTATTCTTCATTTTCACTCATGGTACATACTGAGCAAACATTTATTTAATGAATAAACTTGTTAAAGGAAAATGTCAATGTTCCAGGTAAGTCAACAAGCAAGGAAACATATTTCGTGTTTCTAGAAAAGCAGACCATTTGGGCTCTACAGAACAGTGATTCCCCAAATTACTTGTGTCCTTCAGGCATCTTTCTGGCTAGCTACATAAAAATTATCTGGACCACTTGTTGAAAATACTGAGTCCTGGGCTCTAACTCCAGAACTTTTTGTCTGGGAATATGAAACTTATCATATTTCCCAGGTGAATTGTATGCTAACCCATGCTTGGGAGCCACTGGTATAAAAAATACTGTGAACCTCAAAAAATTTGTTTAAATTTACAGAGATACCTGTATATATATTAATTTAGAAATTTGTTTAAATTTACAAAAAAACCTATATATATGGAAAAACATGATGTTTTGAAATATAGGTACATTGTGGAAACAGTTAAATCTAGCTAATTCACAAATATGTGATCTCACATAGTTATTTTTTTTGTGGTGAGAACATTTAACATCCACTATCTTTGCATTTAAAAGAATACAATATATTGTCATTCAGTATAGTCACATGCTGTACAATGTATCTTTTGAACTTATTCCTTTTATCTATAATTATATATCCTTTGGCTAACATCTCATCTCCCTTCTGCCCTAACCACTCCAGACTCTCCTACTCCCTATTTCCATGAGGTCCACATTTTTAGGTTCCACATAAATGAGATCATATAATAGTGTTTTTTTTTTGTTGTTTTTTTTTTTTTGCACCTGCCTTATTTTGCTTAGCATGATCCTGAAGGATGTTTTGATCTATAAACTTAGTCAAGTTGGCTGAAGTTGGGCTAAATTCACTCATGACACAGGGGACTCCTATTTTTAAATACTTCCCTTCGTCATAAATTTCTCAGGCTTACAAGTGAATTTCAGGAGTGTTTTGTGTCACTGCAGGAAGCATATCAGTGGCTTCCTGACTGAGGCAGGAGGGTGCTTTGATTTCGGTCTTCTTCCTGTTTTGACATTTTTTCTGTTTTCTGATACTTATCCAATCCTTTTGATTTCTTGTGACTTGTTGGTTTTTCACTGCTTATCATGTTTGCACATCCCTTTTTTAATCCTCAGAATACCCCTAAACTTCTTATTTGATGAACACATCTTCTTCCTCCTGTATAAAGAATCTTTATTTTTTCACTCTGGTTTCATATTCTTGCCTTTTCTGTTTGATCCATTGTTATCCAGGTCTTGGTATTTTTCTTGGCATCCAAACATCATATAGCCAACTGTATGAACCCTCATCTGAATATATTCAGAGTAAGTTCTGCTGAGACCATTGCTTCATAGTATTAAATACTTTACCTCAGAGGTAGATAGAGCAATCTGTCAGGGTAGATATCTATGGGTGTTTTGCCTACTCAAGATACTAGTGTTATAAATTGTGTTTTCCTGCTATTAAAAAAATATGTATCCCTTGCTGATATGATTTGGATTTGTGTCCCTTCCCAAATATCATGCCGAATTGTAATCCCCAGTGTTGGAGGAGAGGCCTGTTGGGAGATGATTGGATCATGGGGGCAGTTTCTAATGGTTTAGCACTGTCCATCAAGTGCTGTCCAGTGAGAGAGTTCTCCCAGGATCTACTTGTTTAAAAGTGTGTTGGACCCTCCCTGCCTCTCTTTCTCCTGCTCCAGCCATGTAGGATGTGTCTGCTTCCCCTTCGCCTTCTGCCATGACTGTAAGTTTCCTGAGGCCTCCCCAACCATGCTTCCTGTACAGCCTGCAGAACCATGAGTCATTTAAACCTCTTCTCTTCATAAATTACCCAGTCTCAGATAATTCTTTATAGCAATGCAAGAAGGAACTAATACACTTGCTTTTATATACTTAATAAGATTGACCATGAAGGATCATTGGCACTATAAAAAGTGCAAAAATAACATCAAGAACTGCAGCTCCTTTAATTATTAGCATTTCTATCAGTGTTATTACTGCTACTACTATTACCATACATTGTTTATAATCTACTACTATAAATATTTCTGCTTCAGCTGGCCCATGTGCAATTCTGATGTTACCCCACTGCCTGTTGCCTTGCAATGGTTTGCCATGGACATCTTCTCCTCTGGGTTGCTGCATCTCCTACCCCTCCACTTTATCTCTAGAGGACTCAACCACCCTGAGATGGAGCAGGAACCCTTCTTGGGTACCTGCCAGGCACCCACCTCCCACCAAGCATGGAAATGAAGGAAAATCTGTGTTTTTTTCAAGGGAAATTTCAAGTACCTAGTTACCCCTGAGAAGTAAATGCAACTTGATAAGCAAGAAGGTAATAGTAGCTTAAAACAATAGCCAAGAAGTTGGAGTCATGGGATGTGTGGTTCCCTATAGAAACCAAAGATCACATCTTAACATATGTCCCTGAGTTGTTTTTTAAAAACCTGAACTGCTACCAACTGAGTCTGCTGCACGTAGACCTCAGATCAGAAGGAAATGAAGACTGAACTCTGATCACAGTTCTTTGTTTTAAATTTCTTCTTGAGGGGCCTGGAGGAAGTCCCTAGGCCAGAGCTAACATTCTTTTCTTCCTATCCCAAATTTTTAGACAAAGGTTTACCTCTTGAACCAATTGCAAATTAGAAAACCTTCAAACCCATCTATGACCTATGGACCCCCTGACTTCCCCTCTCAAGATGTTTTGTCTTCTTACAAAACCAATGTATTTCCTCCGTGTATTGATTTATGACTTTGCCTGTAACCTCTGCCTCACTGCCTTTACAAACTCTTGCCTGTTAGCCATGTGGGAGTTTTGTTCTTAAGCAGGAGCTGCCTGATTCTTCTTGCTTGGAGCCCTTTTTCCTGCTGCAAACGTTGGTGCAGATGTTTGTCCTCACTGTTCTAGGTGAGCAGAACCCAGTTCGGTTTGGTTACAACCTTCTCTTGCTCCTTGGATTCTCGTAGTTCTTATGCTAGGTTGAGAGATATTTCAACTTTCTTTTCCTTATTTTGGAGATTTTCAGGGCTAGGTTTGTGAAGGGAGGAAGCCAGCAATCTTTGCTACTTTTCTATCTTGTCAGGATCTAAATATCAGGATTCCCCCCATGGTTTTATAAATGAAAACCACATGGGAGGGGAACTGATGTTTGCTGCAGACCTCTTATTGCAGAGGAGGAGGTTTAAGCACCATAATAATGACAATGATGATGATGACAATGCCTCCTCCTCCCCCACCAGATATAAAACACTGTATTCACTCCATGCCAAATCCTCACTATAATTCCTGTAAGGCAGGTAACATTATTGTTTTCTTGCCCATGGGAATGCTGAAGCTCTGAGGTTAGATAACTGGTTGAAGGACACAGAGCAGAGAAGTGGCAGAAACTAGCTGCAATCTTCTGCAACAATCAGACTGTTGTCCTTTCTCCTGCTCTGCTTGGGAGTCCTCTGGGTATGCAATGCTGCGCTCAAGGCATAGAGTGAGCTGGTGACATCCCTGCCACCAAGCGCAGCCTGATGGCTCTGGATCCTCTGCTGTCTTTGCCACCTGTTCGACCCTCATGCCCTGTTCTCTTCCTATTCGATGTCCAAGGATATCAACCAGTACTTGAAATATGGTCTAGAAGCTACTGAGTGGAAAAATGCCATAAGAACCTAGGAAGGAAAAAAAAGTGAAGAGGAGAGACAAATACCCTATTTATCCCTCTTGACTTCATTACAAAAGATCTGCAAAGCTCACACAAAAAAATCAACCTGCAAATCATGTTATGGTTAATAAAGCAGTAAATTAAGCCTTCCTGTCTCTACCTGCATATCCTGAAGGTAGTCACAGTGCCCTTTCTGTTTTATTTTAGGGCCCAGTACCAAAGATTTTCACCTTAGCATAATTAACTTTTTATCATTAAGATTCTGAAAAATTGAATTGTGTTGGACACAGGTCACCGTAATGAGAATTTAATGGCGACGTATTACAATGCTAGCTAAGCTTTGAGTACGTGCTAAAGGCGTCACATTGCTACTGACCTATGCAAATTTCTATCTCAGTGGCCCTTATTTTTCCCCACTGTGGCATCCAGCCCCCTCCTCACTTTCTCCTCATCTCCTTAAACAATGATTCCCTCATTTTCATATTAATTGCATCACTTAACTGAGATAATGCTCCCTCTGAAATGAGCAAAGGGATGAATCACTGAAACGGGCCATTATTCTTTTTGCTTAACCAATTTCACAGGCCCCGCACAAAACACTGCCTTCATTTGGCTTCCTATAATTGCTTATCATTAGGCCCAGCCGCCCCATGAAGTACCTTTTTATTTATTTAAGTCTCATCTCTGATGGATGGAAAATGAGTCACTTGCATATCTGAGAAGCCCAGGCTGTTCTGTGACCAGGCAAGGCGGAGGTGGAATACCCAGGAGAACTTTGATTCCAGAATATCAAGGAGAAGCCACACGAGTGGGTGGCTTCATCTGTTCCCCTTTCCCGTGGAGATTCCACTGCCATCAGGTGGTCCAGGGGCATCCAGCAGCAGCTCCATCAGCTCCCCAAGACTGAGAGGAGACAGGGCTTAACTCAGGGGATGATGGCAGCTTGGTGCCCATAGCAGGGTGTGCAAGGCTACCCCAGGTGCCCTCATCATCAGGGGCCACAGCATCCTATCTGTGGACAGGTGACTGGGGCAGGTGGGAGAGTGTACCTTGGCCTTGGCTTAATATTCTGCGTGCATCAGCATGATGAGATGGCTAAAGGAACCTTGTAGAAGATTGTTATTCATTCTTTCCGTGTCTCTCTCTCCTTTAGGGGGCATATGATGGTGAATGAGAGGGAGAGATGGAAAGGACATTTTTCAAGGGAAATTATGTTGTTATCAGCCACAGCCACACTCAGAAAGGCATTGAGAGAGAATGGCTCCCTTGCCATGAAAAGGATGTATTCCTATGAGCCTGTCAGGACATCTGGGCTGAAGCCTTCCCTGGAGGTTTCCTCTGAGCATACCATGTGCTTTTGTTCCTGTGGATAAAAGGGTCTGTCAGGGAGCTAGCTCTCCAAGGCCTTGTGATCTGCCCCATCATAATATTGTTTCCCGGATATCGCTGCTGTGACTCATGCAGCCTCTCTGTTTGGTGGCTGCCTTAATATCACCCATTCCTCTCACCCACCTTTGTGTTCAGCCCTCCCCAGGTGCTTCAGCTCTGGACCTCCACCCTCACAGGACCTTGTCAAGAGGCTGGCTAGGTATAAATAACTTCTTTGAGAAGAAAGGGCAGTTTCTTGACTCTTCCCTTCCATTTTCTGTGATGTTCCTGGGAGGACTAATGAGGACTGAGACCCAGCCTGGAGTGACACATTCCCTGACATGAAGGGAGGTGACTTTGAAAGATGCCTGGGGCATGGTGTTCACAGCAGGGTTAGGATAAGGTGGTAGTTCTTAGAATGTGGTCCTGGAACCAGCAGCATCGGCATCACCTGAGAACTTGTTAGAAACTAAATTCTCAGGCTCCAAATCAGACAATCAGAATCTGAGTTTTCACAGGCCCTCTGGGTGATTTTGATGCTCATTATGTGGGGGACCACTGGCCTAAGACACTGTATTTTGGTTTGGATTTTTTTTTTTTTTTTTCGTAATTCTATCATATGTAGCATCTCACTGAATTCTCACCATGATTTTGGAAAACTGGCAGGAGAAGGCAAAGCCGGTTGGGGTTATGCCTATTTTACAAATGAGAAGGTAAAAATCATAGAGGTTACATGACTTGCTCAGTAGGAGATTGATAAGGAGTGGTGAAAAATAAGGTTGAGGGCAAAGTAGGGCCAGATCATAGATGGGATTCTTGACAGACAGAGTAAAAAACAATAGAGAACCATGATAAGTTCTTGAGTTTGCAAACAGCAGAACAAAGTGGTGCTTTACAGAAAATAATTTGAAAGTGATGTTTGGGACAGATTACAGTAGGAGAAGCTAGAAGCCCTGTTATACCTGTTGGCAGTCCAAATTACCATGCTTTTAAAATTTCAGTAGTGCATTTTACTCCAGCAATGATCTGTAAATGCAGACAGGCTAACAGACATGGGCCTTCCTTGTGCTCCTAAATCACACCATGTTACTTACCTCTCTGGATGTCAGTTTATTTGGCTCTAAATGGGAATTAGCCTATTCCATAAATTGCCTCTTTTTACAGGGTGTGACTAGTTTTTTTTGTTTTTTTTTGGATGAAACCATGCCAAAGTTGGTATATAGTTGGTGTTTGGAATCACTGAATTTTCTTGATTTAGAATTGATGTGATGAAAGCGATAGTTTAAGAGAAATTGTAGAGTGGTGGCAGAGAGATATTTTCGTTACTGTGAACAACATATTATTAAAATAAACAGGTTGATGTTAAAGTTGACATATGTTTTAAAAATTAAACTGCTGAAAGGTGCTTAAGAAAAACAGTTCTTTACTGTTACGGAGTACCTTATCATTTGTATTGGTTTATGTGGGCTAAACTCCTACAAGAAAGAAGCTAAAAATGTGGTAGTTCAAAACAATGGAGACTTGTTTCCTTCTCACGTAAGAATCTAGCAGGGATGTTTCAGGTCAGCAAAGGGTTGAAGGTTGGCAGTGAGGAGCAAATTTCTGTTCCACACCGTCTTTCAGGGACTGAGGTTGACAGTGGCTCTATTATCATTAGTGTATGGCTTCCAAAGCTTGCTCACTTATTATTGGCTTCCAGTCATTGAAAGAAGACTATGAAAGAGTCTGGGCATTTTTTAGGTTAGGTCTTCATGTGACACACAACACTTCCACTCATGATCCATCAGCTCAAACACACCAAAATTTGGCCATATCAAATTGTAGAGGAAGCTGAAACATTCAGATTATCTCTGTACCCAGGAAGAAAGGAAGAATAGATTTTAGTGGACAACTGAAATTATTTCCAGAAAGCCTCTATTTTACTGATGAAGATAATGAAACTCTGGTTTGGTGAATTCTTTTTGAAAACATTGGCTACCAATGCGTGGATCTGGGAAAAAATCAAGGTCATTTCATTACCTCCCTATATTTCAGCCAAAATGAAATTACATATAAAACCAAGGATTTAGAGAATATCTACAACATGCCTAGGTCTGTCTGTATCTGTGTTACATGTTTGGAATTCAGTGGTGGTCATAGTTCTACTGGCTTTGTGATCAAAGAGTAATTTCTGCATATGTTGAAGGATTCTTTTACCTTTGATCTTTAAGCACTCTTTGAAACCCTTAATCATATACCCTATTTCCAGGGTGGATTAAATTTTTTAGATAACACACATCATGTATTAAAAATCCCTACATGTTCATAAGGCTATAAATTTCTCAAGAAGGGATGGAGTGAAATTTCTTGCTGTTTTATATAATTTATGTAACATCTAGCATGGAGTTTTAAAATCAGACTATGAGGAGTTTTACTCTCAGTTACTCATCTTTAGCCAGTTCATTTAATAATATTAAAGGAAGTCATATTGTTTCCTTCTTTTTAAAAAAGTTCTATATGCTGTATCTCCTACCTATCTATCTACTATCTATCTATCTATCATCTATCTATCTATCTATCTATCTATCTATCTATCTATCTATCTATCTATGTATCGCTCAATTCTGTCTGTCTTAGAAGACAGTTGGGGTAAGTAATATGAGATAATAAATGTAAAAGGGATAAGAAATTACAAAATTTGATGCAGAGACATAGAATCATTATTATGATAATCCATTAGTAATCTGAATTTTACCAGAGTACTGAATACACATTCGCTGTCATGGAATATTTACAATGTTGTATGTGAGGTAGGTGCTATAGACTGAATGTGTCCCTTTGAAATCCTAATCCCTAAATGGTGGCATTTAGAGGTGATTAGTTGATAAAGACAGAGCCCCCCTGAATGGAATTAGCGTTTTTTGTTTTTTTTTTTTTTGAGACGGAGTCTCGCTCTGTCGCCCAGGCTGGAGTGCAGTGGCGCTATCTCGGCTCACTGCAAGCTCCGCCTCCCCGGTTCACGCCATTCTCCTGCCTCAGCCTCTCCGAGTAGCTGGGACTACAGGCGCCCGCCACCACGCCCGGCTAATTTTTTGTATTTTTTTTTAGTAGAGGCGGGGTTTCACCATGGTCTCGATCTCTTGACCTCGTGATCCGCCTGCCTCGGCCTCCCAAAGTGCTGGGATTACAAGCGTGAGCCACCGCGCCCGGCCGGAATTAGCGTTTTTATAAAGAGAGCTCTCCCATACCCTCAGCCATGTGAGGATACAGCAAAAAGATGACCATCTACGAATCAAAAAGATGACCATCTACCAATCAGGAAGTATGAGCCTTCACCGAACACCAAATCTGCCAGTGCCTTGATCTTGGCTGTTCCAGCTTCCAAAGTGGGGAGAAATGAATTCCTGTTTTTTGTTTTTGTTTTTGTTTATTTTATTTTATTTTTTTTTTGAGATGGAGTCTCGCTCTGTCGCCCAGGCTGGAGTGCAGTGGTGCGACCTCGGCTCACTGCAAGCTCCGCCTCCCAAGTTCACGCCATTCTCCTGCCTCAGCCTTCCGAGTAGCTGGGACTACAGGCACCCGCCACCATGCCCGGCTCATTTTTTGTATTTTTAGTAGAGACGGGGTTTCACCGTGTTAGCCAGAGTGGTCTGAATCTCCTGACCTTGTGATCTGCCTGCTTAGGCCTCCCAAAGTGCTGGGATTACAGTCGTGAGCCACGGCACCCGGCCAAATTTCTGCCCAGTCTGTATTAGTTTGTTATAGCAGGCCAAACTAACTAACACAGCAATTGGTATGGGGAGTAGGGTGTTGCTATAACAAGGACCTAGAAATGTGGAAGCCATTTTGGAGTTTTGAAGTGCACGTGAAATAAAGCCTACATTGCTGTGAACAGACTGTTAGGGGTAATTCTGGGAAGGGCCAAGAAGGAGAGGAGGAGAGCTGTAGAGAAAGCCTCAGTATTCTTAAATGTAGAGTATCTAAGTGGTAATGAACAGAATGTTGGTGGGAATATGGACTGTAAAGGTCATTGTGTTGAGATCATAGATGGAAATGAGGAATATGCTATTGGATAGTGAAAGAAAGACCATTCTTGCTATAAAGGGGTAAAAAATCTTGGCCGAATTATGTTTATGCCCTGGTGTTTTGTAGAAGTTAGAACTTGTGAAATGGGATATTTAGCCCAGGAATTATCTAGGCAAAGTTGGGGAGGAGCGACCTGACTCCTCTTGACTGCTTGTAGTAAAATGTGAGAAGAGGCAAATAATTTAAAGATGAAATTGCTAATCAAAAGGAAAGCAGAATGTAAAGATTTGGAATGTTCTCAGCTTATTTGTATTGAAAAGAATGATAAGACCTGTTCAGGGAAAGAACATAAAGGGTGTGCCCACTCAACTTGATAAGGAGATTAGTTTAGATCTGCCATCTGAACAGAAGTTCAGGGCTATTCTCCAAGACAATGGGAGAATGACTGTGAAGGCAATTTAGAAATCGTCAGGGCTGCCACTACCATCGCAGCCACAGAGCGGAAGAGTCCTAGGAGCAGGATGGTTTCGAAAGAAGGACTGCTGCTTCCTCTGGTGCTGTGCTTCTTTGCCACCCCAGGCAGGGCCACTCCTGCCACCCTTTAGCAGGCTCTAGTGCAACACAGGCAACACACAGAATACTGAGGAAAGAACATTGACTCAGGAGGCCAAATACTTGGATTTGAGGCCTACTTTGGATAGATATTAACTATTTGAGATAGGAAAAATGACTTTTACCCTCTATTTCCTAGGAGATAGAATAATAGCTTCTCTCCCTTATAATCTCGCCGGGTTATTATAGGATCATAACATTGATATATCAAAAATATCCTAGTTTTTTTTTTTATGGGCTTGATGAGTCAATCACTCTTGGTTCTGTCCCTCTAAAGCTGCAAGAGCCATGCCAATGGAGCTTTATGTTACAGTTTACTTAACATTTAATTGAGGTCTTAGGTGAGGCTGAGGTGCCTAAGATTCAAGCTTTTAAAAATGGATCATTATGCTATGGACTATTTTCCCTCTGTCTCTTTTTTTAAATTTTATTTTAAGTTCTGGGATACATGTGCAGAATGTGCAGGTTTGTTAATAGTTATACATGTACCATGTGGTTTGCTGCACCTATTTACCCATCCTTTAAGTTCCCTCCTCTCATCCTCCAACCCCCAACAGGCTGTGGTGTGTGATGTTCCCCTTCCTGTGTCCATGTGCTCTCATTGTTCACCTCCCACTTATGAGTGACAACATGTGGTGTTTGGTTTTCTGTTCCTGTGTTAGTTTGCTGAGGATGAAGACTTCCAGCTTCATCCATGTCCCTGCAAAGGACATAATTGCATTTCTTTTTCTGGCTGCATAGTATTCTGCTATGGACTATTAATGTTGGAGGCTTCTAATGTTTAAAGTAGTACAAGCTGCCATCAAACCTAGAACTCCACTAGATGGTATCTTTGAAGGATTGTCTTCTAGCTTTAATTGTAATAATTCCAGCAATGAGAACTAACTTACAAAAAGACACATTTGATCTGAATACTTGTTTTAACTGTATTTACTGAGGCAGGCATGATGCTAGTGAGCTAACACAGAAGACTGGATTGTCAAATCAGACTTACACAACTCGGAGATCTTACCTGGTGTCAATGTTTACTGATAGTTTCATGGACACATACCACCAAGTGGCACAGGTAAAGCTGACAGCAGTCCAGAGCATTTGGTGTGACTCCACAGGTCTTTCCTTCCAGAATCAGATATAGAATCTCTGGCCCAATGTAATGGAGAAGGTCTCTAAGTGAGTTCCTGCCCACAGTGGATTGTCTAGATTAAGAAACATCTCCATTTTATATCCCAGAGAGTGGTATAATCAATGTGACATGCTCTGGGAAACTATACCACATAAATCTTTAGATTCTAGGTCTGTCTACCACAAGTGATTCTAAACCAGGAACATCCTGCTGAAAAGATTGCATAAATAATTACGCACTTCTAGGAAACATCATGATTTCATTTACCAGGAGTTCCAGTTACCAGCATGTTTACAGGAGATTAGATTCGGTTAGCTTCCCTTTTTCTTTCCCTGGACTTTTCTTCTGATAACTAGGAGAGAAATGGATTACAGGCCAGTTACTTGAATTTCTTCCTCCCTAGCTAAGTAGGGGAAATACAATGGTGAACACAACATACCAGGTCTCTGCCTTTGACTAATTCACTGACTTGGGAGAGAAGAAGCAATCAGATCAGTTTAATAGAACCAGCTAGTCTACTGAGTACTGATCAAGAACACTTCTCATCTGTGGTTAAAAGTTACACTTGTAAAAAACAACTCAATTTTAAACCAACAATTTTGATTTGGAGTGTCCATCCTTGTGAGTTTTGATTTGGGATTCATATTTGAAGCTGTCATTGTTTTTCTCTAGTCACATTATTTAAATCTATGTGACAGACCTGTCACAATTTACAGTTTTATGTGCTTTTCCTTGCACCTCAGCTTCAGATGCTCTGGACGATGACTGTTTGTTTGTAAGTGTCAACATGCACACCTAAGTACATGTTATGTTTACAGAATAGTCTGTTTTTGAATATAGACTATTCCATAAAGAAGCAACTTAGATGAAAATCCATTTAGCTCTTTTCAGCCACCACAGTAATAGATACACTCTCAGAAATTTATTTTAGTTATATGCATACAGAAGACCAATGATGGAGATCTATATAGCATGTTATGGGAACAGATAAGAGGGGCAAATTCTATCAGTTACATGGGCAGAGTCTTAAGACATAAGAGGAATATAAACAAATCAAGAAAGGACAGGACATTTCAGGCAGAAGCAAGGCACTGAGAGAACAAACAGCTTGGTATGTACTGAAGTACAAGAAGTTTGATCTTTGTTGAACATTAAATGCCATGCAGAAGCGGAAGATATTGGAGCTGGTGCAGCAGGCAGGAACCAGATGGGTCATCAGAAATCTCTAGGAGCCATTAAAGAGCTCAGATTTTCTCTTGTTGACATGGTGAAGTAGGAATGCAATATAGTGGTTCAAATGACAGCTGTGACTGTTGGAAATGCGTTTTTCTTTTCCTCTTATTAAGATTAAACCCACAACCCTGTTATTATTTCTGTCTGTTGTTTTTAGCCCTGGTTTTAAAACTAATGAGGAGACATCTAATTTCTCCTGACAGCCCTCAGATATTTGAAGATAGAGCCTATGCTCCTCTGAGCTTCTCCAAGGGTAGTATCTTCATGGTTATATGGCCTCCAGACATCTTATCATCCTGCTCTTCCCTTGATATGAGCACCTCCCAAGTGCCAGGGTTAAGGGATTAGCAGAGGTATACTGTTTTTAGGATTGAGTGTGGGGAAGCAATTCAGCCTCAGATGCGAGGAAACTGGATGTTTCACTTGTCTCTGTGGAAATTCCCATTTTCCATTTGAAATTCAGTTTTTTGTCCCTTTCATATCCAGGTATGATTTTCTTAAGGCTTCATTGAATCCAAGGAAATGTTCAAAATCCTCCGTAAAGTTTCTGTATATTTTCTGGAATTTACTTCTTATGAAGCTCCTCTGTCTCATATTTCTGCAATTATAAGTCTTGTCTTTTAATGGCTATGTCAACTTAGTGCATAGAACAGGATGTGATAGGTGCCCAATAAATATTTTTTGAATGAATAAATAGACTCAAATTTGTTCGTTGAAATGAATAGATTCAGGAACAATTCAGCATTTTCACTGGCTTCTTTCTACCTTTAAGCATTTTTTAATTTAAGAGGAATTTATTGAAGATTGATGGTCTCAACAGAGTAAGGCTGCAATTTTCTACTTTGTTCCTTTTCTCTATCCCAGTTCTCAAATTCTTTCTCCATTGTTCCCTGAAAGCTGCAAATTTTTTTTCTCCATAATGGGTAATAATTCAGGTCTCCCTACCTCCTATGGTTGTAACTATACATCTGTTAAAAATGGTGCACTGATGAACGCCTAACAACTTGCTTTCCAAAAATTATCACCATAGATTATTTCAAACTACTAATGCAAAGTCAATGAATATTGCGTCAGGAAGAGATTTGTGCAATGAGCTCTTGAGGGCTGTGATGAGCTGCTTCCAGTCCTCCACTGAAGGGCTCAAAAACCAAAGGATCTGTCCTCCTCAGAGGATGGTTGAGATCACAAACAGCTACTCTTTTTTCTGTTGTTACATTAAAAAAAAAAAAAAAAAAACCTATTCAGCATAAACTAGACTTTCTAAACTTGTAAACCAATGGTAATAAACTGGGAGGAGTGCTGCCCCCAAGAGGGGATTTGAAAATTCTCAGGGCTATCTGGGGCTGTAGCAGTAACTGGGATACTACAGACATTTAGTGGGCAAAGATCAGGAATGTTGGGTATTCTTCCACATGAAAGACAGTCCTGCACAACAAAGAATTGTACTGACCAAAAAGTCTATGGTGCTATCCTTGGAAAATTCTGCTCTGCACCATGCTTCCCACAGGTTGGCTTTCTGCCAGATCATAGTCCTTTATATTCTGCTAAACTTTTGTGAGGGAAATAATCATACCCTGCTGCTTACAGGAACAGGAAGTCCTATGCTTAGTGACAGATGCTTATTTTATTTCCAAGTGATTGAAATCAAACGCATTGGAATGAAACTTTTTTACCTATTAACCTTTAGAAGCATTTATAATGACCATGTTAAATCAAACCTCATTACAATGTAATGGGGCCTGACTGAAATACTGCAGGTATGATGCTGAGTAATTTCATAAATTATTAAGTGGTAATTGAAAGTAATATGGCAGAATACATTTTACTCCTGAGGGGAATAATATAGAAGACTTTGGAGGGAAATAAAGTTGGTTAAAATATAGCATATAGGAAAGAGTTGGAAGCTGGGTGGAGAGGAAGGGTAACAGAAGTCCCGGACATATCATTTAATTTTTGGCTTTGGGTTAAAATATGTATTTTGGATACTGGGGTTTCACTGACTGCTTAAGTGGTTATGGCCCCTGCTTGAGATGTTGCAGACACTTCAACTCCTCTCTTACTTCCTGTGCCCAGGCAGTCATCAGAGCAAAAGGATCAAATTCAAATTTTTTTTTATACCAATCGTTTCTCCATGCCATGTCTTTATTTCAGTTACGATTCACTTCAAGTTCTCACCTCCCAAAAGCTTTTCAGAAGCTTTATTCTAAAAAAAATCCCCAACAGTGAAGCAGTTAATGCTTGTTGTGAAAAACTAAAACAATAAAGAATATAGAATTACAGTAGGGAAAGTCTCTTATTGTCACACACAGCCTTTCCTAGAGGCAATATATTCCTCAAGATCCACACATATAGCACTTTAAAAGCTTAGTTTTCCAACATACACTCATACTATATGGACTGTTTTACAACTTGCTCTTTTTATTCAATATTATAGCTTGGACATCGTTTTATGTCTACACATTTAGATCTAAGCTTTAAAATATTTTTAAAATTATAAGCTTACACAAAGCATACATAATTTTTGTGTAGATTTCTATTTTTAATCACAAGTGAATATACCTGTGTAACCTCTACTTACCACTGTCCTTGAATTCTCCCTCACATCCCTCCCAGTCATTAACCCATCCTTCCTGAATGTAACCACTATTCTAAATTCTCTCACCACAGAGTAGTTCTGCCATTTCTTGAGATTAATATAAGTGAAATCATTCAATATCAACTCTTTTGTGTCTGGATTCCTTTGCTTGTTATAGCCATGAAATTCTTCCACATTATAGCATGGAATAGTGGTTTATTTTTATTGCTATATAGTATTCCATTGTGTGGAGGTACCATAATCTATTCATTTTCCTTTAGTTGACTTTTAGATTGTAGTTTTGGGTTGCTCTGAATAATGACTGTTTACTTATTTGTCTTTTGATGAATACATACACACACACACACACACACACACAAATTTTTCTTGGATACATACCTAGGAGTGGAATTGCTGTGATGTAAATAATGTGCATATTCAGCATTAGCTGCTGCTACCAAGAGCTTTGCCAAAGCAACTATAAATAATTTGAGTGTTCACAGGTTATGTGTGAGGATTCCAGTTGTTCTACAGCTTTACCAATCATGGCAGAAGGTAAGGAGGAGCAAGTCACATCTTACATGGATGGCAGCAGGCAAAAAGAGAGAGCTTGTGCAGGGAAACTCCCCCTCATAGAACCATCAGATCTCTTGAGAGTCCTTCACTATCATGAGAACAGTGCAGGAAAGACTCGCCCCCATAATTCAATCACCTTGCACTGGGTTTCTCCCACGACACATGGGAATTATAGGAGCTACAAATCAAGATGAGATTTGGGTGGGGACACAACCAAACCATATCAAGATGGTTTTTGGTTTTTGGTTTTGATCTTCATTTGGAAAGATGTTTTTTTAGTTACTAGCAAAAGCATTTTGGATTGATAAGTTATTTTTGTTCAGTATTTAAAAATTCATTATATTGTCTTTGGCTTCCATAATTTCTGCTAAAAAATCAGAAGATATATTTTTTTCTTTCTGCTTTTAAGAGTTTCACTCTATGTTTTTTGACAGTTTGTCTATGATGTTTCTTTTGTGTTTTTTTCTTTCTCTTATGTTTCTTTTTTCATGTTGCTCAAGTTCTGAGATACTCTTGGATCTGTGTCTTTTCACTAGTTTAGAAAAATTCTGAGCCAGTCTGTCTTTAAACACTCATCTGATCAATTCTCTCTCTCTTCTTTTCTGGGATTCTTATGAGACATATGTTAGACATTTCCATTTATGTTCCAAATATCTTTTACTTTTCCTCTCTATATTCATTTCTCTACTTGATGCATCAATGTAAACTCTTTTTGTTTTTTAAAAATTATAGATTTAGGGAGTATAAGTGCAGTTTTGTTACATGGATATATTGCATATTGGTAAAGAAAGCTTCTGCACAGCAAAAGAAATAATCAACAGAGTGAAAAGACAACCTGTAGAATGGGAGAAAATATTTTCTAACTATGCATCTGACAAATAACTAATATCCAGAATATACAAAGAACTCAAATATTTTAACAAAAACAATAAATATAAGCTTTTTAAAACTGATCTGTGTTCCAGCTCACTAATTTTTTTTTTTGCTTTCTTTAATCTGCCTTTGACTTTTAATTTAGTTATTATATTTTTCCATTTTAGAATTTTCATTTTTTTATCAATATTATGTTTAGATGGTAATACTTTTCATCCTATCACATTTTATTGAATTCATTAATCCTAGTTTCTTTAAAGTCCCTATGTGAGAACTCAATTGTGTGATCATCTTTGGGTTTCTATTGTTTATTTATTCATTGATTTTTGATCATTTTTCCTTTTCTGTTGGTATGACATACATTTTTTGATTAAATGCCTTACATTATGTAGGCATTAGAAGCTCTGGATGTCATTACTTTCCTGAAGGAGCATTTACTTTTCTTCTGGCAGTTATATAAAATATGAGAACTCCTTGATCCAATTAAACCTGAGTTTCTGGTTTTATTAGGACTTATCTTTTTATGAGTTCGCTTCCTCTTGGGAATAGCCTTTAAGCAAGCTTGTCTAATCTGTGGCCTGTGGGCTGCATGCAGCCCAGGACAGCTTTGAATGTGGCCCAACACAAATTCATAAACTTTCTTAAAACCTTATGAGATTCTTATTCTTCTTCCAATGTGGCCCAAGGAAGCCAAAAATTGGACACCCCTGAAGTATTCTCAGTGGAAGGTTTGGGTTTTCTATCAGGACCTTTCTTCCATGATGGACTCTGGACTCCAGTTTTCCTCTCCCCATCACCATGAGACTGCCTAAATCTCTCCATAGCTTTTTAGCTTCTTAGCAGCTAATTTCTGCCTTATTTTTCATTAAGTAGCTCTATGACTGTACAGTTTAGGAATCAGGAAGTAATTTAATGACAAATAACATTTGTTCTTTTGGGCTCACTTTTCTTCAGAGCTCTTTTCTCTGTGATCTGGGCTTCTCTATCCCTGGCTGCTTTAGTTACCCTTACTTGCAATTCTTACTTTTCTATTTCAGTGAGACTGCTGCAGACTGTATGCCATTGCTTTCTGTTTGCCCTCTGTGCTTCTCGCTGCAGATTAGCAAAACCCCAAAGGAAAAAGCAGCTTTGGAAGGAGGGCTTATTTTAGTACTTTTCCTTTTTCTGGGGAATATGACCCCTCAATTTTTATATGCCTTGGTTGTTCTCTGATACCTCCAAAAAGTGTTGCTTTTTTCTCTTTCCTTGCTTAAAATAGACTTTAGTTTTCTAAGAGCACTTTTAGGTTCACAGCAAAATTGAAAAGGAGGTACAGAGCAGCAAAGTTGAGCACAGTTTTAGATTCACAGCAAAACTGAGTGAGACGTAGAGATTTTCCATGTATCCCCCACCCCCACACATGCACAGGCTCCCTCATTATCAATATCCCACACCAGAGTGGTACATTTATTACAGCTGATGAGCCTACATTGACACATTATCACCCAGAGTCCATAGTTTACATTAAGGTTTACTCTTGATACTGTACATCTTGTGGGTTTTGACATATGTATAATGATGTGTATCCAGCATTATAATGTCATACAGTGTAGTTTCACTGCCCTAAAAATTCTCTGTGCTCTGGCTACTCATCCCTCCCTCTCCATTAATCTCTGGAAACCATTGGTCTTTTTATTATCTCCATAGCTTTGCCTTTTTCAGAATGTCATATAGTTGGAATTCTATAGTAGATAACCTTTTAAAATTGGCTTCTTTCACATTATTAAGCAAGCATTTAAGTTTCCTCCATGTCTTTTCATAGCTTGAGAGCTCATTTCTTTTTAGCACTGAATAATATTCTATTTTATGGAATAGTTTATGGATTCATTTACATACTGAAGGACATCCTGGTTTCTTCCAAGTTTTGGTAACTATGAATAAAGCTGCTGTAAACACCAATGTGCAGGCTTTTGTGTGGAGATAAGTTTTCAGTTTCTTTAAGTAAATACTAAGGATCATAAATAAATGTCTTTTAAATAAATATGTTATCCAACTTTTAAGTTGTTCTCAATAGGAGGTTTAGTATGGCACAAGCTATTCAGCAACAGTGACTTCTTTATTCATTTTGAAGAGTACATAGAACTTCAAATCTACTTGTATGTGTAGATGTACATGTATATGTACTATCAATTAATTGTTTAGTCCCTTTTTGACTTCTGGTCTTTTCTCTATTATGAACAATGTTACATGAACATTCTTGTAATACGGTTTTGTGCAACTGTACAATTATTTCTTTAGAATCAATTGCTGAGACTGGAATTTCTGGAGATGGCCTGCATCACTTTTGCTCATTGTCTATTAGCCAGAACTCACCTCATTTCAGGATAGACTTGGAAATGTAGAACTTTTCTAAGTATAGAATGAGGAAATGATGTAAATGCAGCATTGTCTTTGCTACTAATTACTTTCTAACTAGTTCTTCTATATTGCTTTATCACTTATCCAAAAATACCACCAATAGATGAAAATCTTTTAGGATTTTTCCCTTTGAATGAATTTTTGACTTCTTAAAAATGTTTTAAGTGATAGAACCTCAAAGGAAGACAGTTTTGTTTTGCATTTCTGAATCTAGTTTTCTTATTTTCTTATCCTGATAGTTACTTATTCCTTTTGATTGAAGGAGATGATAGGAGGGGTTCAGGAGGGCTCTAGTTCACAATTGGGTAGAGATGGTCATACTTACTGAGGCAAGTTCTCTCTAAACACTATTGCAGCTCAAATAGTAGCGGCAAGAGTGAGACAAAAATAGGGATGGACATTGGTTTTACTACATCTTAGTAATATGGCTTTGGGCCAACTATGGAACCTTTCTGTACCTCTGTGGTTTCAGTGGTATTACAGCTTTGATGATTGGATAAAACGGAATCCCTCCTATTGTGCCTCATCAGTCTCCATTTTAAAAAATCACCAGAAAACATAGGGTTTGATTTTGGGACAAGACAAGAGTCTGAGCCATAACGCAGCACTATGTCTGTGTGTGTGTGTAATCCACACTCAATATCTCGGGCTAGGAAGCAGAGCACACATTCATCTCCAGCTAATTTTTATTTATTTGGAACCATTCAGATCAATCTTTGTAGAAGCAGCAAACACTTCAGGGACACAACTTTAGGTGTTAAGTGCCTTCTCTGCTTCCTGCTAGAAGTGGGTCTCTTGAGAGTCATTTGTTTTTAATCTGCAGGAGAGGAACGGCTCAGAGGGAGCCGTGCCTCCCTGGCATTTGAGCTCTCCTCCTTAGGAAATGAGAGTCCTCAAAGTCGATAATCTGGTTTTGTTTGAGTCACTCGGTTGTCTGTTCACAAACAGGGGATTAATGAGCTCAGGGGTAGAACCCTCTTGTGGGCATAACCCCTGAGTACCTTCTCTGAAATAACACAACATCGACCAGAATAAAAGTTATTGCTGTTGGTAATCCGACTACCCTTGGTTTGAAAGTACATACCAAGAAGCAAATAGCCCAGTTAGGATCTAATCTTTGAGATTTATTAGCTCTGTGAGCTGAGTAAAGTTGCCTAAACTATTAATGTCTCAGTCTCCTTGTACGTAAAGAATAATAGTACTATCGCTACAGGTCCTTGTTAGGATTAAGTGAGATAATTTATGAAAAGTAGTCTGAATAGTGCCTGGGACATAGTAAGTCCTATAAATATTAGATAGCTTTGTTATAAATCATTATTAAGTTTTCCTTCATTTAATTTATATAGTACCTCTCTAAGGTAGATGTTTTATTATTTATTTATTTATGTAAGGTAGATATTCATTTTATTTCCCTTTTGCAGATGAGAATACTAAGACAATGGTCAAGTGACTCACCCAAACTAACACATTTAGTAAGTGGTTGAATTGGAATTCAAAACCAGGCAGTTTGGATAAATACGATCAAATAATGAGAGAAATGTTATATGGCCTCAAGGAGAGTTATATTACATAGTAATTGAGAGCTAGATTATGATGACTCGTGCCAGATGATTGTGGTTTCTGCCTAAGTTTTCAGCTTTATAAAAGTATGTGGGATTGATAAAGGCTACATAACTTTGGGTTAAGGGTTCAAGGCCTGGGGTCAGACAATTTTTGGTTCAAACTCAAGTTCTCCCTCTTATTAGTTGTGTCACTTTCAGTGAGTTACTTAAGCTGTCTAAGCCCAAGTTTCTTGATCTGCAAAATTGTAATAATGCTGTTGTATATTAATGAATATAAACTACTTAGCAAATATCCCAGTGCATCGTAAGTCCTCAAAAAGTATTGGCTATTGTGGTGGATTCCAAAATGGCTCTAGTTCTTCTCTTTCTCTCTATTGAGGCTTTTTGTTGTTGTTTCTTTGTTTGTTTGAGACAAGTTCTCACTCTCTTGCCCAGCCTGGAGTGCAGTGGTGCGATCATGGCTCACTGCAGCCTTGAACTCCTGGGCTCAACCATTCCTCCTGCCTGAGCCTCCTGAGGAGCTGGGACCACAGGTGTGTACCACCATGCCTGGCTATGTTTTTAAAAGTGTTTTTGTAGAGGCAGGGTCTTGCCATGTTATCCAGGCTGGTCTAGCAATCCTGGGCTAAAACCATCCTCCCACCTTGGCCTCCCAAAGTGATGGGATTACTGGTGTGAACCAACTCACCAGGCTCTATATTGACACTGTTTACCATGTAACTTTGAAGTGCCTTTTGCTCTACCTTTAGACTCAGCCACATGAGTTGCTTTAGCCAATACTATGAGGTAGACATAGCAGTGTGCCAATTGCAGGTCTCTTTCATCTTGGTCATCTCTATGAGAAATTTGCACATCCTCGCCTGCAAGGGAGATAAGAGATGTATGGAGCTGAGTCGAGTCATAAGAGTCTGATGCAGATCTGGGATTTGAGCCCGGTTCTATCTGACTT
This sequence comes from Hylobates moloch, assembly GCF_009828535.3. NCBI lineage: Eukaryota > Metazoa > Chordata > Mammalia > Primates > Hylobatidae > Hylobates > Hylobates moloch. The sequence continues at coordinate 71,838,899 of NW_026652292.1, read as the reverse complement.
GAAAACCAGAGGTCTTGTCAACTCTGCTAGTCTTCACAGTATTATTATCGCTGTAGGTAAGCTGGAGGCAGATATAAGACAGCACTTTTCTTTGGCATTAGATGGGGTTACCTAGAAAGATTGCAAAATCAGCTGCTATTTAACCAAGATGTAATTATAACAAAGAATAGTAACAGTGAGAGAGAGGGGAAAAAATTTTCATTATAAGAACAAAATAGGTTTTCTAAAATGTATGCAAGTAATACAGGACAGCACCTCCATAGTGGTGTCTAATGTATAACTTCCTTTGTCACACATGAGCCCAAATTTGGTAGGGTGTGACTTCTTGCAATGACTGATGCCTTAGAGATCCCTAGGCTGAAATGAGCTAGGTGGAGTTCTGCTGGCATCTAGAGAATTGGTATTTCATAATAAAGAATTTGGCCTTTGTCTCTAGTTTCTGGGAAGGGGACTCTAAATCTTTGGGATTTCCTAAGATTGAGTTTAATTATGTAGTCAGCTATTTAGTCAATCATGACTGGATAATAAATCCCCAATGAGAACCCTAGACATTGAAGCTTTGTGGAGCCTCCTGGTTGTTGAACACATTGATGTACCAGAAGAATAACATGTCCTGATTCCACAGGGAGAAGGCAAGAAGCTTTGCCTTTAGGACTTTCCCAGACTTTGCCCTGTGTGTCTTCATTTGGCAGGTACTGATTTGTGTCTGTTACAATAAAACTGTAATTATAAAGATAGCACTTTTTTGAGTTCTGTGAGTTGTTCTAATAAACTATCTAATCTGAGGGGTGTTTTGAGAAGACCCCAGATTTGGAGCCAGTTGATCAGAAGGGCAGGTAATCTGAGATCTCTGAATTTGTGGCCGCCGTCTGATGTGAGGGTAGTCATGTTGGGGACTGTATCTTTAACTTGTGAAGTCTGACACTACCTTCAGGTAGTTAGCACTGAAATTGCATTGCAGTATTGCAATTGACTAGATGACCTTACATGCTTTTTCTTTAAAAAAATAATATTCCATTACGTGATAATAATGTTTGTATATTCTTATTAAAAGTGAAATTTTATAGATGTCAAAATCTTCTTTGTCCATCTCCTCCCCAATCTAATTTATCTTCCCTTCCTTTCAGAATAAACCACTGTGCTTCTTTGTTATGTAATTTTCCATCTGTAGTAAATGCATTTACATATGTATATGTCTCCAGAGACAATATAAAGTGTTATTTTGTGTTTGACATGAAAAGAATTATATTTGTGTATTTATCTGAAACTTATTTTTCTTCAGTCAATGCTTTTTTGTAGATCTAATACTTATAGAGATACCTCATTAAAAACAAAATCAAGCAAAATACTCCTGTTTATCCATTTCCCTATTGAAGTAACCCATGTAGGTTTCTTTCTAATTAGCTATATTTTCAAATAAGGTTGCAATAAATGTCCTTGAAGATGCTTTTTCAGACCCATGTAGGAGTACTTCTCTTGGGAGGGTATCCTTGAAAGTACCTGCCACATGCCTTTGGAAATTTTAGTGTTGATTCAATCATTTTTGACCCTATTGAAAATCTAGTGACACCTTGCTGATTTAAAATCAATGCCTAAAAGTTCTTGCAGTTGTGCATTAGGTGATGATGAGGAACTATTTGGTGGTAGGTGGATTGTCTGTCAGTTGACCACCAACGACACAGAGATTTTATTTTGGCTAAAAGAAAACATTCTATTTTTGCTTATCATAAGTTGTAAGCATTCAGAAAGTATAATTCCTTTAGGAAGAATAAATACACATTTGGTGAATGTTGGTAATTTTGTAAGTGACAGTCACATTGCATGTTTTATCTATGAGTGTGTGTGTGGGATCTGTGTATGTGTGTGTGTGTTTACCTGCAGGTGCACTTGCATATATAAGAAAATGATTTTAACTTAAAGATGAAGTTCCATGTTCCTGAATTTCTTCCCCAATCTTGGCAAGTGCTAGTCATAGAATAAGTGTGTATTGGTCAGCTCAGGCTGCTATAACAAGATAATGTAGACTGGGTGTCTTAAATGACAGACATTTAGTTCTTACAGTATGGAGGCTGGGAAGTCCAAGATCAAGGTATGTGATTTGATTCCTGGTGAGGGCCCTCTTTGTGGCTTGCAGAAGAATTCCTTCTTATTTTGTCCTCACATGGTAGAGAGAGAACTCTGGTAGATACTTCTTTTAGGGGCACTTACAGCTCTTTCTTCTTTTAAGGGTGTTAACCCCATCATGAGGGCCTCGCCCTCATGATCTCATCTAAACCTGATTACCTGCCAAAGGCCCCATCTCCAAATACCATCGTATTTGGGGTTAGGACTTCAACATATCAATTTGGGGTGGGAGTGGGACACAGACATTAAGTCCATAACGAAGTGGGGTTACCCCATCTTCATCCCAAATCCTTAAGAGAATGGCCTCAGCATCTCCTTCTATAACATCTACACATATATTTACTTCTGGGTTGCAAACTTGTAGTTAATGATTTACTGACAGAGTTCATATTTTATCCAGTCTCCTTTTCCATCCATTATAGTTATAAAACAGTGTTGTACAACCATCTTGGGATTTTCTTCTTAAGGCTCCAAAACTACGTCATCTGCCAGATGGTTCAAATATTCTGATTGGATCTCAGGGCATTGATACTTTAATTTCTAAACAATTACAGGTAGGAATCACAGCTTTAGATATCAGGGCAAGTTTTCTCCATCTTTAGGCTCATCACAGAACATAATTTTTTTTTTTTTTTTTTTACACAGGACCCATTCTCATGAGAGGGAGCTTAGAGTTCTCCTGGCCCTTCATTCTTTTCTTTGACAAGTAATGCTCAGTTTCTTGCCTTCAGGTAATCCTCAGTACAGTTTTCTAACCTCCCACATAAGAAAAAAATATTCAAGGTCAAGTCTTGGGTCAGTAGGGGAGAGGCTTGTGTAGTTAGCAGTGTCTTTCTTGCATGGGGGAAGGAGAGGTTGGGGCTCTGGGTGTCGTATGTTTGCCTCCCCACAGAGTTATTCTCTTCCTCCTCTTCTTGATACTCTGGTCACATATTCTCTTCTGCATTGGTATATTCTCCATAGCTCCTCTGTCTTTCCTGTCTTTCTTCTTAAGCAAGAATCACCACCTACAAAACAAGATAACATCAATAACAATCATTTAGACTAATAGCTAACATTTGTTAAGTATTTTCCTATTACTGGAACTGCATGTTTGCAATTAATTCTCACACCAATCCTCAATTTATCTCCCCTTTTTATAAGTGAGAAAACTAAGGCTCAGAGAGGCTAAGAAATTTGCCCAAAGTCTCATAGCTAGCAGATGGCAATGCTAGGATTTGAATCCAGGCAGTCTGACTCTATTCTTTTAATTACTACCCTGATCTTTATGAACCAAGACGTTCACTTTACAATGAATGTTATTGGGTTCTCATACCACTATTTCCAAGTTGGGATGATAAAGCCTATTTTTCAGATGAAATCAATAGCTTCAGCAAAGTTATTTTGTCCAAGATCAACAATAAGTAAGTAGAAGAACCAGCCGAAATCCCTCCTCTTCGTCATGTTGCCTTAATTTAATTCTTGCTTGTTGCATTGCATTGAATTGAAGTCCCAAGGTCCTCTGTCTCAAGCCAGTAAATGAACTGTGAATTGTGGAATGCACCTGTTTCATTGATTTTCTCTTGCTCTTTCTTGTTTTCATGACTTTGCAGGCCCTGTTGCTATCACCCTTTCATAGAATGTGGTTCAACATTGCCCTCTTGCAGCCCTGTCCCCTGCTTCTGCCCTCAAGCTACAGCCAGACCAATCTACATTTTAAAGTTGTCTCAAAGTATATTCAAATCTCCAGAGTCCTTATAGCCTTAAGCAGCATTGGATCTAATTTTAAAAAGATTTATCGTTGCAATTTGTGCTAATATCATTATAAATCATCAATTTACGTAGACTCAAGATCTGATTAATTCAAATGTATTCATTTATTTTAGATTAATATGCACCCACTGACTAACCTCAGTATTCATTTATACACAAGATTAAAAACAGATTATTACATCCAAACAACTACCTACAGCAGGCAGCTTAAGTAGAATTGCCCATTTCCAGTACGAGAAGGATAGCTTGAGAATTGTTTTTGCAATCCTGAAAGAGTCAAGGAAAAGAGTATTACATCTGGTGTATCATTACAGCAGCAGGTCTTCAGTTTCTGACTCACACTATCATTGCTGTCTGCACTGCCTCTAGGCTCACTGACACTTTGTCAGCTTTAGTTTTCCAATCTCTGGAGACACAATGAGCACTCACTCATAAAATTATTACTACATGCCTGATCCTGAGTTGGACTTGGGACTTTACATATGCTGATTTAATCTTTGCAGCACCCCTTGGAGAGAGGTACTGATATTATGCCATTTTTCAGGGATGGAGGGAACTGAGGATCAGAGAGATTAAGTAACTTGCCAAGGTCAACCTAGTAAGTGTCAGAGACAGGATTTGAACCCCCAAAAATCTAGCACCTGAGTCCATGCTCTTAACTACTCTGCTGTATAACTTTAGGATCTATCAGAACTATGCAAGAATTAAAAGGATCTTTGGATTTTTGCTCATCACATTTCTTATGCTAATTGGTGGTCTAGACATTCTTTACAGATGAAACCACATCAAGCACTTCCTAGGAAATCTCAAGACATCCAGTTCAATTCTGGACAAAAGGCAGTTGCTCCATAGATATAACTTTGAAATCACTATTTATTATTATCTCTCCATAATGTAATATGGAGAAAGGATATCTTTAGGATGAAGTTATTGGATTAATACTCTAGAATCTTGCAGTTGAAAGATGTGAGTTTGGCTTCTACTTCCTTCAATTCTTAGTTCAGTCACTATGCTCATAAGTCCTGGGGAGCCTTAGTTTCCTGCTTGATAAAGTGGTAGTTTTATTTCCTTGTCTGACTTCTTTAGTCTGAGCCATGAACTCCCATAACACATCTGCCCGATACCATGGTGCAGCTTCATAGGCAGTTCAGGCCCTCATTAGCCTGGACCTGAGGAGCTAATCCACTGCAATTTTCTCCAAGTGCTTCACTACTGAAAGAGAGTCCGGAAAGCAGGGCACCTGTTTTCAATCTATTATAAGTTTACAGGCAAAGGTATTGGGTTGACCTTAACCACAAAATGTAATTAATGAGTTGAAGTACTAGTGGAATGTTGGCCCTGCAAAAAACGCCTTTGGTATATATTTCCAAAAAGGCCTTTCTTATCTGAGACCTCAAGTTTTAAATAACATTCCTAGGTTGACTTTTTATAGCCTAAACATATCTGTTAGCTATCTACTGTGTGAAAAACATGTTGCCTGGTGGGATAGGAATGGCACTAACAATAATAACCATATTATAAATTTGTAGAGCAGATCTTTGTCAAAGTATTTTTAATGTACTGCATCATATTATTGAAAGAGCGGTGAAATGAGAGATCAAGGTTGAATTCAGGCTTTATCATGACTGAGTGACTTTAGATAGGTTACTGTCCCTCTTTCTGCATTAATTTTTTTATATGATTTGGGAGCTTGATTAGTTGACCCAAATTTTGATTTTCTATGATGCTTTGATACTTTGCCTTAAACTAGAAGAAATAGTCCCTCACAGGTAAAAAGGTACACTCTAGGGACTCAATAAATAATTATTGAATGAACTAGAAATAAACTAATTGCTTTGAATTACAGGCTCTGGCATAATCAAGTTGTGAGCATTCAAATCTTGGCTTAACTATTTGTGTCTTGGCAAATTCCTTGATCTTTGTTTCACCATATGTAAAATGGGAATGATCACAGCACTCATTTCACAGGCAAAGAGTAAAGGCAAATAGTAAATTAGGTAATAAATGTAAGGTGCTAGAGCAGTGCCTGGTTCCCAGCAGCTGGTCAGTAAATTGTTGGTTAAGAAATTTGAGGCTGGGCACGGTGGCTCATGCCTGTAATCCTAGCACTTTGGGAGGCCAAGGTGGGAAGATCACGAGGTCAGGAGACCGAGACCATCCTGGCTAACACGGTGAAACCCTGTCTCTACTAAAAATACAAAAAATTAGCTGGGCGTGGTGGTGGGCACCTGTAGTCCCAGCTCCTCGGGAGGCTGAGGCAGGAGAATGGCGTGAACCTGGGAGGCGGAGCTGGCAGTGAGCCGAGATGGCGCCACTGCACTCCAGCCTGGGCGACAGAGTGAGGCTCCAACTCAAAAAAAAGAAAAGAAATTTGAAACACACTTGCACATGAAATGCAGACACTGTTGTTTACCCATGGTTTCAGTAAACCCAAATTGAATGTAGGACCTGAAGTAGAACTTAGCGGGAAACTGGACCAGACTTAAGAGTTGGAAAAAGAATCCTCTGGACCACTGGAAGAGGTTTCAGCTTTATCTGGGAAATAGGCATGTTTAAAGGGCAGAGGGAGAGGGGTCAGGTGAAAAATGGCTAAACATGTTGGAGCCCAAGAACCAGGTCTCTGGGAAGAATTTTATTCATTCTGATAATCCCAATGGACAAATTTATTTATTTTTTTAAGCTGACTTTTTTCTTTTTAAAAGCATTCATGTTTTCTTGTCCAATGGCTTGATTTTCCAGCATTTTACAAATTTGCAGGGACCTTATTGTCATCCCTGATGGACACTGGCCTTGCTATCCTTCCCCCATTCTCTCCCTTAGGAAAAGGTTCTATCATCTCACATCCAATCAAACACCAAATCTTATAAATCTTATCTTTCAAAAGTATCCATCCATCTGCTCCTCTCTTTCTCCACTTTCAGGTCAAGGTCCCTTTGCTGTCCCTGGTGCTGTTACTATGTGATAATCTCTTGCCTGTCTCTCTGCCTTTGGGATGGGAGCCACTCCTGGCTGACTTCAGAGCTTGCACTCTTAATACCTTTACTATGCAGTGGGAAAGGGCACAGTCTGGGATGGGTTTGCCCAGGTTATTTTCAGCTTCCCCATATGTTTTTGAGATAAGTTACTTAATTTGTCTGGCTCAGTTTTCTTATCTGTCAAATGTAGATTATAATAACAATATGCACCTCACAATATTGTTATGAATATTAAAAGCAATTATGCTAAGGAGTTAACACGGTGACTCATGGTCACCCTCAAAAATCAATATTATGGCTATTAATTTGCAGTCACCACCACCACCATCAACGTCATTATCACCATCAGGGAAAGTAAGGCTGGAATAATGGGCAAGTTCTAGCTGTCATTCACATTGCTCTTATCAGGGCCAGCCACTCACTGGCACATTGAGCGACTCCTGTTGAATCATTAAGACCATGAGACACCTGAAATCTAACAGATGAGAGATGTGAAAAGAACTAAGGTTACTGAGCCTGGTGAAGCAATGTGGCCCACGGTCACATATTTACGAGTCTGTGGAAGAGGTGTTAGGAATAATAGTATTAATAAAAATAATGTTATAACAGTAGTTGTATGACTGTTTCCACCACTACAACTACTGCTATTACCATGATAGGGAGACATTGTGAAAAGTTAATCATGAGTTCACTCCCAGAGCTAAAGACGGAGAGCCAGTGGAAGGAAATGGTATGGAACAGACCACATTGCCTCTCTATCTGGCTTAGTCTTCCCAACAACCCTACACTACTGTTTTATTATCTCTCTATTTTATGTCTCACAGAGCTGAAAAAGGTAGAGCCCAAAATGCTTCTAAGATACCATATTATTTCCCTAGATTTTTGCTCACCATTGAAAACTCTTTCTAACAATATCACACATCCAATGTGAAATGAATGAGCTGCCTCAGGATGCCAGGAGATCCCCCATAGGAGTTATTCAAGCTGAAATCAATGTGTCAGGAGAATTTAGGCATTAGAAGGAGCTGGGATGCGATGACCTTTAAGGTGCTTCTGAAGTTGAGAGTCTTAGACTTTGTGAAATACTGCCTGTGGCTGACAACCTTGGAGCATTATAGTTTTGTTTTTCTATGAAATTATATTTAAAGAGCTCTCTTTCGTCCCTTAGAAACCCCATGCCACACCTTAAACAGAACCTCTAGTTTGTAAGAACATACTTAAAAATACACTGTGTAGCTAGTTAGTAATCTTTATCTATAAATCCCCTCAATGAAATTCCAGGGCATTAATCGGCCATAAAACTCCACAGAGAGGCATTTTCCTTAGCTAAAGTCAGCATTTTCTAACTTCCTGTAAATATTCTCTCACATGAAGCGGTTAATAGGTTTCCTCATGCAGAACATTCTTGGTCACCAATGGAAAAGTTCTCTAAAAGATGCATCGCTTTCCTGTGGCCTCAGGACAAGTGCTGATCAGAATCCGTATGCTGCCTGACACCCCTAGTTAATATCAGAACTTGAAGCACTGGTTCTAGGGCCAAATAAAGATGGATCCATGAGCAGGATTCTTGCAATCCTTCTGCCTCAGCCTCCCAGGTAGCTGGGACTACAGATGTGTGACATCACACCTAGCTATTAATTTTTTTTTTTTTTGCAGAGATGGGGTCTTGCTATGTTGCCCAGGCTGGAATGTAGTTATCTAAATTTACATTTATTACAATTATATAAAATTAAAAATTCAGTTCTTCAGTGTTACCCCAGTCACACTTGAAATACTCATTAGCCACACATGGTTAATACTCATTAGCCACACATGGTAGTGATTATTACATTGGACAGCGCAGATCAGAATACTCACATTGTCTCAGGAAGTTCTTTTGGACAGCATTGACCTGGAAGGTCACTTAAAGGTTAGAACTGGGATAAAATGTTAGGCCTTCAATGTTCTTTGTACATTATCATGCTCCAGAGAAAGCAGTGTGTGATCTATAGCAGATGCTCTTGAACTCCTTAAATAGTTGATGAATGAAACGAGTGGGAACATCGGGGTGGATGTGTGAGTGTTGTGGGATAGTGGGGGGTGAGCACTTGAAATAGGCCTTCTGGATGGCGCCAGATGTTAACCAAGTTCACATGGTTAATGAGTGTCAGGGCTCAGACCCGGGTAAAACTCCACAACTGTTCCCTTTAGAACGCCACTCTGCTTCTTTCTGTGTCTTTAAAGCACAGTGAAATCCCAGCAGATTTCATAATCATTTCAGCCAAATCATTACAGATAATGCGCACATCTACTGATCATGGAGCATCTCTGGAGCATGATAATGTACAAAGAACATTGAAGGCCTAACATTTAATCCCAGCTCTAACATTTAAGCGACCTTCCAGGTCAATGTTGTCCAAAAGAACTTCCTGAGACAATGTGAATGTTCTGATCTACACTGTCCAATGTAGTAGTCACTAGCCATGTGTGGCTAATGAGTATTAACCATGTGTGGGTAATGAGCATTTGAAGTGTGACTGGGGTAAGACTGAAGAACCAAATTTTTAATCTTATACAATTGTAATAAATGTAAATTTAGATAACTACATTCTAGCCTACTGATTTTTTAAAAGTTATTTTCTCAATTTTGTAGAACTGGTCAGTGATTATGCAGACCCCCAGCAGGGATGACTCTTGGGGGCAGTTCTCAGAACCCCTCTCTACCAGGGTCTCCTCTGAAGCAGTAGCACATGATTCTGCTGGAACCTTCTAGCAACAGTTCTGAAGCTTCGAGCAGTCTCCAAACTACATAAGAAAAGCAGACAGAATATTTAGTGCAGTTGCTGGAGCTATAAAAGAAAAAAATTAACCAAGCTTATTAGGCTCCCTGTTTCTTTTCATCCATAAAGCGAGCAATTGGCAATAAATGCCATTCTGCTTTTTAGCAGATGAACAGCCCAGTTGTGATAAATTCACCAGCATTTTCCGGAGGAAATATATTTTACTCCAGACAGTTTTAGTAGTGAAACTATATTTTTCAAAGGAGTTGTGAGGACACTTCAGTGAGGGTTAAACTTTTTAAACCAGTGTGAGGGCTGGGCTGTGGGAGACCCAGCACACTTGGGGTTTGATTTCAAAATCAGCGGAGAGGCTCATTTTTTTGCAGCTCTTTCCCTCTCGTCAGCATGCTGGCAGAATCTCCATCTTTCACTGCCTCTATGTTTTTATTTGATCCTACATTTCATCCTGGGATTAGGGAGTATACCTATATTACTTCTGGGCTTTTAGATAAGAAAAGCAAGGCTCAGAGGTAGTAACTAGTTTGCTTGAGGTCATATACCTGGTGGGTCAGGAATCTAGGATTTGAATCCTAATACTTTACCTTTCTAGTCTATTCATTCAATTTAGCTCTTGACTGGTAGAGTGTGAAGAAAGTGCAATGGCCTAGGAGGTAGAAAGCCTGGGTCTCAGCTACAGTTTTGAAACCGACAAGCTCAACCACCCTGGGCAAATCTTCTTCCTTTCACGTTACTTCTTATTCCCTACACAGTGGGTTCTGACTTGCCTCAGACTGACAGGTTTTCTGTGATGTGGGACTTTTAGTTCTAAAACCAGGAAAATCCCAAGCAAACTGGAAAGAGTTGGTCATCCCAGTTTTGGTCTTGAACAATTTTTATTCTCTATGGTCAAGTTCTTAAACTCCTGTGTTTTCTTCCCAGCATCTCCCCTTCACTGAGGTCCACTTGCTGATGGACACACAGAGTTATTTACCCCTCTGCATGTCCCAGGCGGCTCTCATCCTCTCCCCCTGCCATTCATTCCCATCCCTGCTTCTCCACCTGCATTCCCTATTGGAGCCAGTGGCACTACCGTGCATCCCATTACCCAACTAGCCATTAGAAGTGGTCTTAGAATGTCTCTGCTCTCTCACCCACATCTTATTAGTCTGCAGATATTGCCATGAGTTCAGACCCTCATCATCTCTTGCTTGGGCCATCACACCTGTCCTCAGGCTTTCAGTATTGTTCCCTTCCCCATTGGTTCCACCCACCATTTTATTTGATCAAGTAACCTCACACTTTTTCAAGAGTCTACTTTTTGGTTGGGGGCACAGCTCTTGGTCGTGCCACTCCAACCCTGGCTCTCCAGTCCTCTCTAAAATTCGATTCACTGTTAATATCCATCAATACATTCCTTTTCTGTGTAAAGTGGCCAGTGTCTGTTTTGGTTGCTGGCATCCGAGAACTCTAGTGAATACAGTATGCAGTGATGAGTGGTGAGGTTTGTTCAAAGAAGGCCCAAAGCAGGATAAGGCTCAAGGTGGGAGACTAAAGTGAGAGTTTGTCTTCTGAACGGACATCTCAAGACCAGGAAGAGACACGTGCTTGGCACAGCAGAGCTGAGAGTACTTAGTTGACTTGAGGAGGAAAGTGTCCTTTAGGCATTTCCATATATACACAGCTGGAGTGGTGGCGAGTATTCACACAGGAGTTATAAGTCAGGAAGCTACTGACCTGAGCTTGCTCCTGGTAGGTTGATGCTTTATGTTTATTCAATTAAACAGTTCTTTGGCAAGTCAACTAACTTCCCTAGCCTTCACTTCCCAAATGGCACTGAGAAACTGATAGGTATGAAGGACCAACCCTTTGTGGTGTGAAGGGAGAATTCCTATGTAGAATCAGGCTGCAGTCATTTCTGCATCCTGAGGGTCAAAGAGGGCAGTGACAGAAATCATGCTTTTTATTATTCAATGGACCTTTGATCATAAAAGGTAAGGCCTCTGGGCCTACTTTGGAATGAATGAAGAGATTGATTAATTTTAGGGGATCTAAAATTGTCCTTTGTCATAAATAATACAATTTTTTAGGTTCTTCCTGGGGATCTTAGAAACTTGGAGAGTAGGTGCCAGTGAGCTGGGTGAGGATAATGGTTGGAACCTGATTATTGGGTTTGGGGGCCAGTGGTGTGAGAATCTGTTGACAGAATGCAAATCCCAGCAACATAACAGCAGGTGTGTGTCCAGGAGAGAGATGGCTTGGGAGGGCTTGACTGATGAACCACATAAGCAGCAATGTCTGAGACTGAATTTCTTTTCTATCTTATGCTGTAATTTTTTTTTTTTCGGTTCCTAAGCTTTCAGGAAAATCTATCTCACATAAAAGCATTGTGTTTGAGTGCTTTGAGGAATGAAGGGGGGAGAGGGCTCTGTCCATGCTTGGGGTAAAGACATACAGTGACAGGGCAGGAATTAGGCAGACGGGGCATAAATGAGATTCCCAGATAGGAACCAGAGAGGAGGCATTTGTAATAGGAGGTGAGAGGCTACCAACAGGAGTCTACACACACGAGAAATTCCATATCACCCAATACGGTCCAGACATATTCAGGAGGGGCCTTTCTTCCCTGCAGAAATATGCAGGACGGGGACTTGAGTAATCTAAAAGGTAGAGGAAACTGTGAGTTTACAAGGAGGAAATTTAAGTTACATTCATGCCAGGCAGTTTACTGATCTATTTACAAAAGGTGTATTGAGTTCCCACTATGTGTCAGATACTTTTCATATATTACTTCATGGGATCCTAGCCTAGCAGGTAAGGATGAATGTTATGATGAACACCTGACAGATGAGGAAGCTGAGCCTTTGTGAGATGGGGTGTTAATCCTGGTCTTGCCTCCTCACTGGTGAATGGATGGATTTTTGATAATATGTGAAAAGTAGCTTGATTGCTGCTAGGCCCTGGGAAAATGCAAGGATTTATTGCCAGTTTTAGATTTTCCAAATAAGGAACCAGAGCAGAGAGAAGAATGGCAAGGGAATTGTGGCCTCTACTTGGCCCAGTCAGTTGGAGTGTTAGTACCACAGGACTCAAAGCTCATCCTACTGCTTCTTCACTGCAGCTGGCTCCAATTGTATTAAGTGCTTTACAGGCACTTTTATTGTGTGAGCCTTGGCTAGTGTGGTTTTCATTTGCAGCTGAAATGCTTGAGGCTTAGAAGTGGTCCATCCAGACCCTTCTACTTTGTATAGGCTGAATTGCATCCTCAAAAAAGATACACTGAAGTCCTAACCCTTGTTATCTGTGAGTGTGACCTTACTTGGAAATAGGGTCTTTGCAGACATAATTGGGTTAAGAAAGATCATTAGGGTGGGCCCCAATCTAATATGGCTGGTGTCCTTTTAAAAAGAAGAGACAGAGACACACAGGGAGGATTCTGTGTGATAACAGAGGCAGAGATTGGGGTGATGCAGCTGCAAGCCAGGGAGCACCAAGGCTTGCTGGCCCCAGCCAGAAGCTGGAAGAGGCAAGGCAGGATTCTATCCAGAGTTTCCAAAGGAGCATGACCTTGCTAACATCTTGATTTTGGACTTTTGCTCTCCAGAACTGGGAGAGAATAACTTCTGTTGTTTTAAGCCATTCAGTTTGTGTATTTTGTCACAGTAGCCCCAGGAAACTAATATACTCTACGAAATCACCACAGGATGAAGTGCTCAGCTCTTGAATCTCTCATGCATGCTCTGGAAATATCATTCTCATTCATTCATTCATTCATTCATGTGCATGGCTGTTCTGGGCATTTTATAAGAAATACAAACCTAATTCATGTTATCAAGTTAACTTCAATCTGGGGAAACAAGAAGTTTGCCGCAAGAGGTAGATTAAATACTATGACAAATAGAGTGAGTCTCTGGGGCAGTCCTTAGCACTTGGTGGGTGTTCAGTATCACAAGGTGTTACTGTGAGTAACAACAGGTGAAGTGGTGGACATATTACAGACAGTAGAGTCATACTGGTTGTGTGAGGGTGTCATCCTCACCGATCTCTACTCACTGCCTCTCTTAGAGAGTCTCCCTCCTCTCTTACTCCAGTGTTCTAACACATTCTCCTATTTATTTTCTTCATGGCTTATAACAGTCCTTGAAATGATCCTATGTATTTTTTTGCTTATTTACAGTAGGCCTTCTCCACCTTGGCACTGTTGAAATTTTGGACCAGACAATTCTTTGTGGTTGGGGCTGTCCTGTGCATTGCAGAAAGTTTCACAGCATCTTTGGCCTCTACCCACTAGATGCCAGCAGCACTCCTCCCAGGCATAACAACAAAATATGTTTCCAGACTTCGACAAATGTTCCCTGGGGGGAAGAATTACACTGGTTGAGAGGCACTGGTTTTAGGCCTGAGTCTTGAAGCAGGAATTGTCTATCTTGTTCTCTTTTGTCTCCCCCGCGCCTGGAATAGTGTGCTTACACAGTGTCACTAAGTAAATGTGCGTTGGCAAGTAGACTGAAGAGCTACTGCAGAGCTAAGTTTGCTGTTTTGTGGGAACTCAGAGGAGAAGTACCCCATCTCTGGTTGGAAAACACTCCAGGAGAGGCAGCTTCAAGGAGGTGGCATGTGGATGGAAATGTTTGGCATGAGCAAGCTTTATCCTGGTCAGGGGCAAGCAGTGGGCATTCCAGGCAGAGGGAGTGGCCCTGGAAAAGGGGAGAAGGTAAGATGGGCTACGGGATATTGGTGTAATATTGCGGTGGTGAGACTGGGGGTAGGAGGACCAGCTCAGAAAGGCTGCAGGGACATTGGGATGGAGTCCTAAGGGCCTGGAAGAAGGCAGTGGCAAAGAGATAGAGTTGATGTCTGATGAGTAACGGAAAGTTACTCTGGAGTCATTAATATGCCTGATTATTCCCTTGATTTGTGCTCTTCACTGACAGATTAGTGTTTCATGAAATGCTATTACCCCCATAGCTCATATTTCTCGGGGTTTACTTTTACTCAGCAACTATCACTTCTGATTATTCTTACATTAATTGTACATAACACTGTGTTGCTTTAAATATATTATTTTAAAACATTTTGTTTTGCAATTCACTTTATGGTTAGAAATTCTGTAGACGGCGGTCATAAATCTCCCTTGAAAGAAAATGGAAGTTGTCTGTTTTAATTTTCTATCAATTCCTTACTGCTTAGGAAAAAATAATAGGGGACAGAAAAAAAACCCCACCAAAACCCTTTTTTAAGCACTTCAATTGTCCATGTCTTACTTCTACTAGTGGGTTGCTGTTTTTAAGCTGAATAGATTACTTTCAAAATGCATGTGCTTGACATTAGGGTTTGAAGATGTTTTGAATAGAAATAGCAATTTAATTTTGAGATGTGACCAAAAAGATGGCAGCAATGAGATTGAAGAAACAGCACAGACTCTGGATCAAACAGATTAGCTAGAATTCTGGCTCCTGTGCTTACTGGTTCTGTGATCCTGAGCAAGTTTTTTTCAGTCTTATTTATTTATTTTGTTTTACCTATACAATGGCAGGGGAGTGTAACTGGCCACCCCTCAAACTTAGTGCCATAAAAGATCAACAACGATCAGTTATTTTGTACACAATTATTTTATTTTGGGCAGGGCTCAATGGACATGGCTTGTTTCTGCTTCTCATGGCAACAGATACAGTCATGAGATTAGAGCTGGAGGACGCATTTCCAAGGTGACTCGATCATCCTAGTTGGTGAGTTGATGCTGACTGTTGGCAGGGAGTTCAGTGGAGTCTGACAACCAGAATGCCTCCGTGTGGCCACCCCAGCTTGGTGGTCTCAGAGTAGTTGTGTTACCGGTGGAGGGTGTCCAGGTTCTTGGCATTTTGAGCAAGGAATTGGACAAAATGCACAAACAAAGCAATGAAAAAAAGCATAGATTTACTGAAATGAAAGAACACTACAGAGAGTGGGAGCAGGCTTGAGCAAGTGGCTCAAGAGCCCTGGTTACAGACTTTTTTGGTATTTAAATACCCTCTAGAAGTTTCCCATTGGTTACTTGGTCTACACCCTATGTAAATGAAATAGTGGCCTGTGATCAGTCTGGTTATGGAAAGCGATCAATCAGAGGCTGAAGTGAAGTTACGAAGTTATTCCCTATGCAAACGTCTGATTGGCTGCTGAAAGTGACCAGTCAGAGACTGAAGTAAAGTTACAAAGTTATACTCCTATGCAAATGAAGACTTGGCCTGCAATCAGTCTGATTGGTTGCAGGAGGGGACCAATCAGAGGTACTTTCAATTTTTCATCAGCTGGGCAGAAAAGGTGGGGTGCTGGTGAGTTGCAAAGGGAGTAGCCTCTGGTCCTTTAGTTACTTGTGCATGAAAAGTTGGGGTTTTCCTCTTGATTTAGTTCTAGGAAGTCAGCATGAATTGGCCTTAGGTTTCCTGCCTCCATACCCTACCCTCCTGCCTTAGTTGGACCACTTATACGGTCTGGCTTTCCCCAGAATAAGTGTCCCAGAAAAACTTATCAGAAGCTATATGGCTTTCTATGACTTAACCTCAGAAGTCAAATGGCAACAGTTCTAACATATTCTTTAAAAAACAAAACAAAACAAAACAAAAACTTAAAAAAAATCAAAAACAGCCAGTTTCAATTTTTTTTTTTTTTTGGAGGTGGGGTCACACTCTGGTCCTAGCTCACTGCAGTCTCAAACTGGGCTAAATGATCCTCCCTTCTCAGCCTCCTTGGTATCTGGGAACACAGACATGCACCACCATGCCTGGCTAATTTTTTTTTTAGAAGGCAGATACTAGTGACATCAATAGAAAAGTGACTAAATAAACCATAGTACATATGTATACTAAAATAAACACACGTGTATAATAAGACACACAAGCTTTTAACAGGGATTACTTCTGGGGAGTACAGCTGAGAAATCACCTTAGAACTTTAGTTTTAATTTTTAACCATGACTATGTATTACATTCATAATAATGACAAAAATGTAAGAGATAAACTTGTATGGAAAGGAGTCCAAGAGATAGATAGAAAGGAATCCAAGAGATAGAGGGAAGATAGAAAAGCAAAATATACCATTAAAAAGTAGAGATGAAGGTCTCATTATGTTTCCAGGCTGGTCTTGAACTTCTGGCCTCAAGTGTTCCTCCCACCTTGGCCTCCCAAAATGCTGGGATTATAGGTGTGAGCTGCTGTTCCCAGCCATATTCTATTTTTCCATTTTAATTTTATTTTTCTTTCTTATTTGTAATCTCCATTTTATAGATGAAAGTGGCATCTTCTATTGATAGAAACAGTCACCAGCCTTCCCAGATTTAAGAGCTGGAACATAGACACTGCTTCTTGATGGGGCTAGGGCAAGGTCACATTACAGGAGAGCATGTGAGATGAGAGATGTTGTTGGGCCCTCCTGGGAAAACAAAGTCGGCTATGAGGATTATGATAAAGTACAGTGCATTATGTAGATTCTGTCCTATATTAAATGCTTAGTAAATGGTTACTATACCTATTAATTATAATTAAGAGTGCTACTTAAATCAATTTTAAGTTAGGATTACTTCTGTCTTTGAAGTTCAAACTCTTTCTTTTGTACTAAAAGGCTCCTCATTCATTCTGTTATACCCGGATACTTAGAAGTCATCCCTGATACCTCCCTCTGCCTCACACTCCTTTGTTCCACAACATATATTTGATTCAGCATCAAGAGTCATTGAATCTGCCTTTCAGAAAGCTCACAAACCTGTCTCTTTTCTCCAGCTCTATAGCCTCGACCCTAGCCTAAGGCACTGCCATCTTTGAACTGCAATATTTGTTTCTTTGCCCCCACCTTGTCCTTTCTCCCATCACTTCTCCACATTATAGCACCTACTTAAAAGCAAATCTGGTCCTTTAATCACGACATTATAAAACACACCGATGGCTTCTGTCTCTCATTAGGATTAAGACCAAAATCTTAAGAGGACCTACATGGAGGGGTCTGGCTCCCCTCTGTCTCTCAACCTCATCTTGTATGACAGTTCACCTGCAGCCCCTCCCTCTAGGCTTCTACCAGGCTGGAACTCTTTCACTTCCTGGAACTCCTGGACAGAACTTCATTTCCTTTTGCCACAGAACCCTTCCACATACTATTGCCTCAGCCTAGATGCTGTTTGTCCTGAGCTCTACAGCTAGACCAGTTACTCCTATCCATTGCTTTTTTGGCTTTAATACTTAACATAGGATGGTGTGGGCTGAACTATCAGAAACCCGACTTAAACTGGCTTACATAAGAATACCCACTGTCTGACATAACAGTAAGCCCAGGGGTAGAAGGACTACTGAGTTGGTTGTTTCAGTGGCTCAGCAATGTCACTGAATTGTTTCTTAACCAAATTCTTTGGGTTTTTCCATGATTTGTTCCCTACATTACCTTTAGCCTAAAGCAGATAATCCTCCTGCTCACAATATGGCTGCCAGCAGCAATGGAGCCAATATGCACCCTTGTTTCCATCTCCTTCAACCATGGAATATAAATGCGTTACTTCAGTACAATTGGACCAACATAGTTCATATACCCAACCTCTCCTGAGACCCATAAATTGCCAGGGAAGTGTCATGGTGTGATTGGCTTAGTCTAATCAGAATTCACCAGTAGAGGTGTAAAGGTATTAGTGTCTCCTGAGTCATATTATAATGTGGAGAGGAAATGGACTTCTAAATAAAATCTGGGTAATATTAGGAAGGAGAGAGTGGGAAATGGGTGCTTATACAGAAGAAATAGTGCCTACTAAAATAGATATCTGCTTCTTCT
This sequence comes from Hylobates moloch, assembly GCF_009828535.3. Classification (NCBI taxonomy): domain Eukaryota; kingdom Metazoa; phylum Chordata; class Mammalia; order Primates; family Hylobatidae; genus Hylobates; species Hylobates moloch. The sequence goes on along the minus strand of NW_026652292.1, from coordinate 71,820,504 downwards.
TGGTGGCAGTTGCCTTAAGTTGTGATTTTTAAAACATTTTAATTGTGGTAAAATTAAATGTTACATGGTAAAACACATATAGCATAAAATTTACCATCTTAGCTATTTTTAAGTGTACAATGCAGTGACATTAAGTATATTCACATGATTGTGCCACCATCACCACCACCATTCATACCTATGGAAGGCAGGGCATCTTGTAAAACCGAAACTCTTTATTTACTAAACAATGTCCCTGTTCCTCCCCAGCCCCTGGTCATGACCATTCTACTTTCTGTCTTGGTGAGCTTGACTACTCTAGACACTTGATATAAGTGGAATCATACAGTGTTTGTCCTTTTGTGACAGACTTATTTCACTTGGCATAATGTACCCAAAGTTCATCCATGTTGTAGCATATGTCAGAGTATGCTTCTCTTTTAAGGCAAAATAATATTCCATTGTATGTTATACACATTCCATGTATGTTATACTACATTTTGTTTATCCTTTCATCTGTGGATGAACACTTGGGTTGCTTCTGCTTTTGGCTATTGGGAATAATGCTGCTATGGACCTAGGTTGTAATTGACAGGTATTCGTGGGTGTTTACAATATATGTTCTGTTTTCCTAGGTCTCCCTATGCTGTGAGCTCCACCAGACGGTAGCTGTACCTTTTGTTTGTCCTCAGCAGTGCCTCTGTAAACCCAAGACAATGCCCAGCAGAGTGTAGACACTCAAATATTTGATGATGGAGTGAACAAACATTTAATTTGGGATGAATTTCAAATTACCTTACTTCTCCATGATCATATTTTCTTTTCTTTAAAAAACCTCATAATTATGTGGAAATATATGTGAATGTATAACTGGGAGCATACTCGGAAAAAAAAGAAGCTTTGCTAAACCAAAATACTCTAAGCAGGGGCTATTTACCTGTTTTTGATCATTTGCAGCAATCATACTTTGATTTTTATGGTTGAGTAGGATCACATAGTTTAGGAATTTATAATTAATTTAAACTCAGAATTTTGTGAAGATGATACAGGGTCTGGAATGGAAATTCTACATTTTGTTTAACTTTCAGCACAAGGGCCCTCTAGTTCTGATGTCACCTCTGAGCCCTCTTCATTAGGACACTGGGAAGAAACTGTAGCCAGTTCCATGAAGAAAACCATTGGCTTGGCGTGGTTTCTTCTTCACTTTGAGCCAAGTTCAGTGCTAGTTTTGTCTAATGCGATTCATTGTGAGGTTGGTTAATGTTTGAAAAATTATTATGGAAAATTTCAAACATATAAAAAGTAGAGATAATAGTATAATAAATTCCCATATACCCATAATCCAATTCCAACAATTACCAATCCAGGGCCAATATTATATTATCTGCATCTCCATCCATTTCCTCCTTCTCCCTGGATTATTTAGGAGCAACTTCTAGACATTATATCATTTAATCTATATGAATTTCACCATGTATTTTATAGGTAAGTACTCTTTATGGAAATATAATGGCAATACTATTTTTATATCTAAATAATTAAAAATAATTACCTATAATAATGAAATATTGAGTCAATGTTCAAATTTTCCTAATTATTTTATATTTTTAGTAGTTTTTATCAGTAGCCAAATAAGTTTTATGTATTGCAATTGTTGGATGTACCTCCAGTCTTTTAAAATCTCTTCTCCTTTTCCCTCTATTTTTTTTTATATTTCCCCTTGCAACTTATTCGTTAAAAAAAAACAAAAAACAAAAAACTGCTCATTTGGCCTGCAATCTTTCCCACACTCTGGATTTTGCTGATTGCATGCTTGCGGCATTGTTTAACATGTTCCTCTGCAGCTCTATTTCCTGCAAGTTGGTAGTTAAATCTTGAAGCTTGATAGATTCAGATTGAAGATTATAGCAAGAATACCTTAATCTTTAGATGATAGTTTATTTTTCCATTGTGTCTAGTGGACTCTCTTTTTGTGATGATAGTAGCCATTCATGGCCATTCCTTGATCCATTATTTTACTAAGGTTCACAAAATATGAGTTTCTAATTTTATCATTTTTTTTTTTTTGATGGAGTTTCTCTCTTGTTGCCCAGGCTGGAGTGCAACGGCACGATCTTGGCTCACCGCAACCTCTGCCTCCTGGGTTCAATTGATTCTCCTGCCCCAGTCTTCCGAGTAGCTGGAACTACAGGCATGCACCATCACGCCTGGCTAATTTTGTGTTTTTAGTAGAGACAGGATTTCTCCATGTTGGTCAGGCTGGTCTCGAACTCCTGACCTCAGTTGATCGGAGGTCACCTCGGCCTCCCAAAGTGCTGGGATTACAGCCTGAGCCATGGTGCCCGCCGATTTTTTTTAAAGCTGGAATACTTCCGTGAAGACAACCCACCTCAATAATCCATTGACTACCCTCAGGTATACTTGGTATAGAAAAGACAGAGTTAATGCTTATCTTTTACTTTTATTTACCAATTTTTAAACCTTTAAAAGTTAAAATGAGATTTTTCCGTACTCTTTTCCCTTTATGCCTTTATTTTTTCTTTCTTCTTTTTTCTTCTTTCTTTCCTTCCATCTCCGACCTTCTCTCTCCTCTCTTTCTCATTATTAGCTCATTCAAACATATTATTAACTATATTTATAACAAAAACATCTTAATGCATTTAACTACGTAACTAATAATTACTTTAACTACATTTAACTAATAATTTAAATGTATTTGGTGGGCTTCAGTAGGATTTGTTACTTTTAAATTTTAGAACACTTGTTTCTATTTGAAGAAAATCCTTGTATACCACTCCTTGAGTAACACTTTCTTTAAATGTCAGTTCTTTGTCAATTGGTTTTTATCCAGACTGTCCCTACAATATGCTAATGAAGATACACAGGCACAAATCTTCTGAATGAGGCTTCCAATTAAGCAAAAGCTTTTCTGACAAAAAGAAAGACAGACAGATTCAGTTGATTTCATGCTTTCTGCCCTTTATCTTTCTTCTTCCTACCTGGCATGTGAATGCAATGGCTAGAGGGGTAACAGAGATGATACCGCAAAGAGGATGAACACTTAGATACTCCCTCAGATGGTGGAATAGAAATTGAATGGAACCCAGTTCCTTGATGATTCCCTTCAAGAATTGTTCCATCTCAAGATTACCCAAATTCTACTTAAGTAAGAAAACCCCCTAGTTTTTTGAAGACACTATTTATTAGCATTTTTGATACCTGCAGCCACATGTCTTCACTAATATATTTGTCCAAAGTCATGTTCACAATAAGTGAGAGAGGTTGATTTTAAATTTAGGCTTCTTAATATCTAAAACTTGTGATTTTACTAAATAATATAAAGAACCATGGGCAAGGAATACAACTGGATACTTCTGTATAGAGAACCCCCTCATTAACTCTTTAATGACCCTCAGATATGCTTTGTACAGAGAAGGCAGCATAAATGGCTGATTGGTAAGCCAGCTTCCCCATGTCCAAGGCTGCATGGTTCCTTGACTAAGAACCCAGGATTACCCTACATTATCAGCATCTTTTCTGGCAGGGAATGAGATGCTTCTGGCCTGGTGTAATGAGCTGATGAAATATACAAGCTGTCTCCTGCTTCTTGTCAAATTATTTCCAACCTTTCTATAGCAAGGAGTCCTTTTTTTAAATTAACTCTTTGGAAAGTACAACGCGTTTTGAAAGACTTTTGTCTAAAAAACTACACTTAACAATAAATATTGAATCACTTTCCCCTCTAAATTTAATCAAATGCACATATAACCTCTAATCATAGTTTCTGATCTCCATGTCCAGGGTTAGCTCCCTGAGTTGGTTCTAATTTCAGTAAAAAATAAGAATACTTTGGTTTACATGTGTATCCTCAATGTCTGTTAGTATTTTAAGGATAATAGTAATGTCCCATAGATTCCTGGGTTGTCTTTGAAGCCTCCTGTGGATCTAGGGACTCTGCTAGGGACCCAGGCTGGGCATACCTGCTCTAGAGTTTGATGGTCCATATTCCAGGAAGCTGGGTGGTTGTCCCACAAGAAAAGATTGTAGAAGAGGCTCTAGGCAGAAGATAGGGTTGATTCTGCTGTGGGTTCCTCTTAGTGCCCCATGTTACTTTTTAGCAAGGCTGACCCCATGATAGCCCTGGTTGTGCCAGGCCTATTTGGCTCCTCGTGCTCACACCTCCCACTTGGACTCAAGCCAGGCCTGGACTCTGAAAGCCCAATCATGAAGCATTTTAGGAGCCCCATCCACAAAGGTAAGCGGGATCTAGAATTGGTCGTGCTTGGGTATCCAACCTGCCCACTTTGTGCCCTGTGGATTGCTCTGTAGGTTTCCCCTCCTGCCCTTCTTAAGCTTATCATGTTCATGATGGTTGAGTTCTGTTGGAAAAACACTTACTGAGCTGCTTCCATGATCCAGCATAGCACTAGATGCCAGTCTATAAAGATGAGTAAGGTCCCATGTTTATCATCGAGCTTCTGCCTTGAGTTCTGGTTGGTAATCAGGTTTTTCTCATTTAAAACTTAATGTAGAAGGATTTATGAGAATGACATAGTTCATGCCAGCCTCTCCCTACCTTCCATTTGAGTTAGACCCCTCTTGTTCTACCCCCAGCTGCTGATGGGATCCTAATACAGCCCAGGTAGATTATCTACCATCTCAACATTGTAGATCCTGCCTTTCTGCAGGGTGGGGCCCTGTTGCCACATCCTTCCCACCAGATAGAGTTCCTATGTTTCCCTCTCCTATATGACTGTCTCTCACATTAAACTGTGCACTTTTAGAGGGCAGGGACTGTGTTCACCTTGGTATCCCAGCACCATGCTCAGAGCACAGTGAATGGTAGGTACTGGTAACTATTTGTTGAATGATGAATGGTGAGTGCTGCATGCAGAGGGGAGATGAGAAGCCAGGCCCCTGAGAAATCTGGAAATGGTGTAGGCTGGCCACTATAGATGACTGTGATATCACCTGGGGTGGTGATATGGGATGAAGGGAAGACTGTGGACCAGATACCACTGTCATCATCAGACTATCATGAGAGTGAGTACTAATCAGGTGGTGGTTAGGGAAAGCAGCGGCGGGGTGGAGGTCAGTGTAGTTGGAGGACCTGAGACTCAAGAGGGAAAGGAACTTTGACATAGGCAGCTGGGACTGGCGCTGGGGGCCAGCATGCTGAGAACAACTCTGAGGAACGTGGAAGGACAAATTGAGAACAGGCTGACTCCACGTGAGAGGACTGCAAAGGAATCAGGTTACCAGGGAAGAGCTGGTTCTTAGTTAAGGCCAGGACATGGTGGGGAGGCTCAGGAGGAGGTTGGGGGTATATGGTGTCAGTGAACCACATGGCGAAGGTTGTATGGATGGGCGCCTTAGCTAGATGAGACCCCAGGATGGCTGCCCACCCTGTCTCATGCATTCTCCTCCTCCGCTGAGTCTCAGCTTGCCTCATGTGAGGGCTGATGGCTTTGGCTTTGCTCCAACTTCCTGCATCTTCTCCGACTGTGTCCTGACATTGACCATGAGCCTTGTCCTTGACAACTGCCTTGTCTCTGGTCCTGGACTCCTACCAGCCCTCCCTCCTCTGAGGAAACCAGACCTGAGCAGGCAGCTCCTGCAGCTTTTCACCTCAACTTATCTCCCCAGCCAGAACTTTTGCTTAATTTGCTTACTGACATTTCACACTGATATGTGGGGACTCATCAATCGAGTTCCAAGCATATGCATGACTCACATGCATTTGAAGAGTATGTGGAGGGAGGGAAAAAATGAGAGAGAGAGGATTTTAGTCATGTAAGTCATGAAAGAGCCTACCAGGCTTGCTTTGGTTTTGTTTGTTTTAGAAAATGACTGGAGGCCATAATGTTTGAACTTTTTTATTGTGAAGTCTGCTGAGAATTCAAGCAGGGCCAACCCCAGAGACTTCTCTTTCTTCAGTTCCTGAGACAGAAAGAATGAGTCTGAATCTTATTAAGCAGATCCGCAGGACTTGGATTGAAAGAAATATGAAAACACAATTTTGTGTTCAAGCCTGGGAAGGAAAAATAACTTCAGAGTGAGCCAGACATATTTTGGAATTCTTTCAGCATCTACACAGCAAGATCTACACAGCATAAGATTGTGAAAGTTTGTGAGAGTGTGTGTGTGTGTGTGTGTGTGAGAGAGAGAGAGAGAAAGAGAAAGAGAGAGAGAGAGTATGTGGTCATCTTTTGGCTGGCAAATTGGTTCCAAAATTTGCACAAGGAGACAATTTCTTTGCTACCAAACTTACTGGTAAAAACGTATCACACAGCCTTTAAAGATGGAACTTACTTTTTATGAAATTGACACATTTGCTCACCCCTGGTTCCTAGCAGGAAAGTGCTTTCTTCCACTAGCATCTGAATCCTACACGTTCTCAGTGTATGGCCAGGATCTGCCCTGTTTCCTCCAGCTCACAGAGCATTCCCTCTCTCTTCAGAACCCCCACAGCCCTTATCGTCTCTGTCACTTAGTCAAACACAGGTTGCTATAGCAAAGTACTGTAAATTGGGTGGCTTATAAACAACAGAAACTTATTTCTCACAATTCTGGAGACTGGAAGTCTCAAATCAGGGTGACAGCATCGTCAGGTTATGGTGAGGGTCTTCTTCCAGGTTGCAGATGGCTTGCTTCTCTCTGTGTCTTCGCATAGCAGAAAGAGGGTGAGAGGATTCTATCATCACCTGGAGGGTAAAGATTTCAACATATAAATTATAATAAACACTCAGTCTATTTTCAGGTTGCTTCTGGCTTCCTCAAGCCTGACTTTCCTCATAGCTGTGATTTTCTTCATATTGCTTTCCCTTAAACACAAGTCGGGTCTGTCCTTTAATTCTCTAGAGTGCGGTTTATGAAACACTATTGAAGACTTGTGGAATGAGAAAGGAATGACAGTGCAGATGAGTATTACCAGATACAGTTGCTTCTAGCATCCTCAGCTATTGCCTGTCTCCCAGTTGTGATGCCCAGCGTAGCGCCTGTATGGTTTGGCTGTGTCTCCACCCAAAATCTCATCTTGAATTATAATCCCCATAATTCCCACCTGTAAAGGGCAAGACCAGGTGGAGGTAATCAGATCATGGGGGCAGTTTCTCCCATGCTGTTCTTATGTAGAGTCTCATGAGATCTGATGGTTTTGTAAGCATCTGGCATTTTCTCCTGCTTGCACTCAATTCATCCTGTCACCCTGCGAAGAAGGTGCCTGCTTTTTCTTTGCCTTCTGCCATGATTGTAAGTTTCCTGAGGCCTCCCCAGCCATGTGGAACTATGAGTCAATTAAACCTCTTTCCTTTATAAATTACGCAGTCTCAGGTATTTCTTCATAACAGTGTGAGAACAGACTAATAACAGCACCTGTGGAGGGAGTAGACAAAATAAGTGCATTTCTCCTACCCTAGATTCAGGCCCTTGGCTTTCTAGAGACCTTAAGAGAGAATAACCAAGGTTCCCTCTAAACCCTGGGCCTGCTCTGGCCACCCAGTCACAGATCTTACAGACACAACTGAATTTTTATTGTTTTAGGTCTCTCTGTTTCAAAAGGGGCTCTTACTTTACATTTGTCTAATTAAAATGCCCTGTAAGTGTTTTTTCCTAAACAAAGCCTCTCTCTTCCCTCATAGAGGAATCTGAGCTACCTCCTTGGAAGAAACAGAAGAATTGTTGGCAGCTTTCAAATGTCAGGGGCACGCTTCTAACTGTCAAGATTTCAAAACATGTGTACAGGTAGTTGCAGCCAGATCACCCCAGAGCACATTAACTGTCTTCTCCTTCTCTCATCCTTACATAGCTGTTAACATTTTGTGTTAGTGTGGTACATTATTCTTAAAACTGATGAGCCAGTATTGATATGATTATTAACTGAAATCTGTAGTTTTCATAAAGGTTCAGTTTTTGTGTTGTACAGTTCTATGGGCTTTGACCAATGCATATTTTCAACTATCCACCATTACAGTATATAGAACAATTTCATTGCCCTAAAAATCCCCTGTGCTCCACCTCTTCCTTGCTCTTAAGTTCTGAAACCCATAGCAACCATTGATTTATTTGCTAACTATATAGTTTTGTCTTTTCCAGCATGTAATAGAGTTGCAATCATACAGCCTTTTCTGACTCACTTCTTTTACCTAACAAATACTTTTGAGGTTCCTCCATGTCTTTTCATGGCTTGATAGCTCATTTCCTTTTATCACGGAATAATATTCCATTATATGGATGTACCATGGTTTATTTATTCATTTGCCTGTTGGAGACAACTTGCATGCTTCTAGTTTTTGGTAATTGTAAATAAAACTGCTATAAACATTCATGTACAAGTTTTTGTGTGGACATAAGCTTTCAGCTCATTTGGGTAAATACCCTGGAAACATGAGTCCTGGATTATATGGTAAGAGTATCTCTTGTTTTGTAAGAAACTGCCAAATTGTCTTCCAAAGTGGCTATACCATTTTGCATTTCCACCAGCAATAAATAGCAATAAATGAGAGTTCATATTGCACCTTATTTGCATTTGGTATTTTAAATTTTAGCTATTCTTATAAATGTATAATAGGATCTTATGTGGTTGCTCCTGGTGTTTTAATTTGTAATTCCCTAATATGCTTACTAAACCTATGCTTATTTGTCATTTGTACATATTCTTAGGTAAAGTGTCTGTTCAGATCTTTTACCCTCTTTTTTTTTTAAATTGGGTAGTTTGTTTTCTCGTTCTTAAGATTCAAGAGTTCTTTGTATATTTTTGGCTACAAGGTGTTTATCAGATATGTGTTTTGTAAATATTTTCTCTAAGTCTGTGGCTCATATTTCCATTCTCTTAACAATATATTTTGCAAAGCAGAAGTTTTAAATTTTAATTAAGTCAAGTTTGTTCATTTTTCTCTTTCACAGATTGTGCTGCTCATGTTGTATCTAAAAATTCATCACCAAACTCAAGGTCACCTCAGTACTTTTCTTTGTTATCTTCTTAGTTTTGCACTTTCTTTAGATCTATGCTTCATTTAGAGTTAATTTATGTAAAACGTATAAGATCTGTGATTTATGTATTTATTTTTGCATGTAGATGTCCAGTTGCCTTTTAGCACCATTTGTTGAAAAGACTACCTTTTTTCATTGAATTGCCTTTGCTCTTTTGTCCAAGATCGGTTGACTATATTTGTTTGGGCCTGTTTTGGGGCTATATATTCTGTTTCACTCTCCTGTTTGTCAACTCTTTTACCAAAACAATAATGTCTTGATGGCTGTACAAGCTTTACAGTAAGTCTTGGAGTTGGGTAGTGCCAGTCTTTGACTTTGTTCTTCTTCAGTATTTCGTAGGCTACTTTGAGTCTTTAGCCTTTCCATATAGTTTAGAATCATTTTCTCAATATCCACAAAATAACTTGCTAGAATTTTAATTAGGACTGTTTTGAATTTGTTGAGAAGAATTGACGTCTTATCCATATCATCATTGAGAAGAATTGACGTCTTATCATCTCCTATCCATGAACATGGATTATGTCTCTAGTTATTTAGATGTTTGATTTCTTCTGTCAGAATTTTATAGTTTTCTTCATATGTATCTTGTGCATATTTTGTTAGATTTATACCTAAGAATTTTAGTTTTTTGGATCCAGTCTGACTCTAAGACCAGTGCTTTTTCTCCTTGTTCACATGACAAAAGAAATGCCTGAGTGTTCCATTTCATACTGCGCCTCTTACCATACCTTCCTGACTCTTCCTTGATCATGGAACATATGGCTTTCCCACCAAAGCTCTCACTGTAAGAAATTGGGAAATGGATTACATGATAAGTATGCCTTACCCACAAAAACCAACCAGCTGCTCATCTTTGAGAGAGAGGCATTCTTTTAGGCTCAAGCAAGCCAAGAGGAGCAAAGGCCCTCACCATGTACGTTAATTTCTACTGCTGAAAAGAAAAAAATTTTACTTAGGTGGACAAAGCAGGATTTCTTAGTTATGATTGTGGGATAAGAGATACAAATGCTTTATGTAAATTAAAATTCAAACGTTCTGAAAATAAAAGAATTTTCTGAAATGGAAGGGCCAGGTTCCATGTGTAGTAAACATTTACTTTATATTTCTCACAGCCTGGTGTTGTAGACTCCTGCATTTCATAAGCATCTACTTCCAAGAGCTGTGTAACCCCAGGCTTGATGCTTATGATTTTACCATATCTATGATGGTGGTGATAATGATATGTACCTGTAGATTAAATGAGAAGGCACTTACAAAGCCCACAGTACAGGGCCTTGTTGAACATGAGGCATGGTGCCATAGTGAATCCTGAAATGGGGATTTGTGAGCTCATAGTCCTCAGGCTCTGGAATCAGACACATATGGAATTATGGGCAAGTGTAGCAGACACTGTTGGTTGCCTTCCTAGAGATATCGGTTCTCCCCACTTCCTTCTTCCTCAACCATGTTCTGGTACCTGCTCTCTCCTCGTCATGTGCTGCTTTAGGAGGGGTTGCACACCTTTTCCAGGCCCTAGGGTGGGTCTGAATTGGTCTAAACTGATCTTGGTGGTTCCCATTCCCCTTGGCACTGATTAGCTTAGGTTTGGGCATGTGATGCAATTCTGGCCAGTAAGATCTAAGAAGTTGGCTAGGGGACTTTCAGGAAAGGGTTTCTAGCTCTTAAAATAAGACATTGCTGTGGGTAGAATTTTGTCCTTCCCCAAAATATGTTCAATCCTAACCCCTGGTACCTGTGAATATGACCTTATTTGAAAATAGGGCCTTTACAGATGTAGTTGAGTTAAGGTAAGGTTATTTCCAGAGTAAGGTGTGGCCTAAATCCATTGTGATTGGTGTCCTTATAATGAGAGAAGAGACAGAGGACATACATGCAGAGATAAAGCAATTGGAAAGAGATTGGAGTGATGCATTTACAATGTGAGAAACATCAAGGATTGCTAGTGATCTCTAGAGGCTAAGAAGAGGCAAGGAATCTCCTTCTCTAGAGGTATCAGAGGGAGTCTGGCCCCACTGACACCTTGATTTCAGACTCCCAGCCTCCAGAACCATGAGAAAATAAATTTCTGTTGTTTTAGGTCATCCAGTTTGTCCAGTTTATGGCACTTTGTTATGGCAGCCCTAGGAAACTAATACAGGCACAAAGAAAATATGTGCCCTTGGTCTCTCCCTTTGGATTTTTTATGTCTGGATGAAGTTCTTGAAATTTCTATAGCCCGGTTGTATCTCTGCGGACCAAACTTGAAGATTATGGTGACTCTCTGGGGCTGGCAGGATGAAAGGTTGAAAATAACCCAGGTGTGAGCTCACTGAATTCACAAATCCTGAAGCTGTCTCCCTCTGTTCTTCCTGTTGTGTCCGATAATGCATTTCTCTCATTGTTCAAGCCATGCTGAGTTGATTTTTCTGTTACTTTCAGACAAAATAATTCTAATTGATTCGGAAAGTTATTCTCTCTCTGTCCCTCATTTCCTCATCTGTAATATAACAACGCTATAGTACCTAGTCCATAGGATTTTTTGTGACAAATAAATAAAATAGAGAATCATCCAGGTATTTTTCTCTTTATCTAATTTTTGCCACAGTGCATGATAAATTCAATACCTGCCAGCTACTACTATTATTCTGTTTCTTCAGATTTAACATGTAGTGAACATTCAGTAAATATTTATTTTTGAACGAATGAATGAATGAGGTCACTGTAATGCAAAAGGGAATATAGAGATGCTAATAAGGACAAAGCAAATTGCAATGAGAGATGGAAAGATTTATCCTGGACTCGGGCTCCAAATCAAGACCTGGGGGCTACCTATGGCATGGGTCAGGTTGATGAGGACTCACTCCTGGCAAGTCTGGCATTTTTATGCAGGGAGCTTTGAATTTAAAAATACCTATTAGGGTTTGCAGATAATCTAGGTTGTGGGATAGGAGGGAAGAAGTGAGGCTCAGAAACTGCCTTCCAAAGCCCCCCAGGTTGAGGCCTCAGCCCGACTGCACAAGGATTAAGGAAAAAGAAGTCAGGAGCTTTGTTACATCTCCGAGTTAAGGAAAAGGGCTTTCATTTTGCCTGAGGGAGAGCAACTGACTGTTTCTCCCAAAGACCTTGTTTGAAATTAAGGTCTTGGAACACTGGATTCAATTAACTACCAGTTTAAGAACCTTGGGGAATCTAACTTGCCATGTGCTTCATTTTCCCTTACAAATCACCTCCTGTTTCCTTGCCTTCATATTTCTCCCACCTACAGAGAATTCTGTACTCAGGACTGGGTCAAGACCAGCTTCCTTTTCCTGAGTTAAAAGTGAGGAATACTGGGCAAGCTTTGCCTTCAGCGTCAATTTTACTGTCAGCTTGGTCTATAATCAAGTTCTTGAGGAAACACACACACACACACACACACACACACACACACAAATCCAATCTAGGACTATGCAGAGTCAGAGATGGATTAGACAAAATCTTTGTCCTTAAGGAACTCACAGTCTAGTGGGAGGAGAAAGACAGTTAAATTGATAAATACCTCATTATTGGTAGATGCCATAAAATAATCATAGTACTTGTTAAATCAAGTTTAGCCTGAAGCTTCCTTCTTACATATTTTAAGTTCAGCCCAAGGTTTTCTGTGTACATCGTGAACTGTAGCCACAGATGGTAGCCTACGCTTGTGCCAATGGCCGAGTTTTGGCCAATCAAATGTAGCCAATGGTTGCAACCATGTTCAAATAAGGCAAATGGTGAGCTGCAACCAATCCAGCTGTTTCTGTACCTCACTTCCATTTTCTGCAGTCACTTTCCTTTTTCTGTCCATAAATCTTCCACCACTTGGCTGCATTGGAGTCTCTGAGCCTACTCCTGCTGGAAAGGCTGCCTGATTCATGAATCATTCATTGCTCAATTAAAATCCTTTACGTTTAATTCAGCTGACATTTTTCTTTTGACATACTGAAGTCCACATGAAAATTGGAGAACACTAAAGAGAGGCCTAGTTGGGAACTGGATGGTGTCAGGACAGGTTTCACAGAGAGGTGATGCCTCATTCTGCTAAATCTTGCAGTGAGAGCAGGAGTTTGCCAGGTTCAAGTCTGGATAAAAATATGTGTCAGCTGGGAGTTAACTGAGGTTCTACGCTGTGAAGGGCACAAAATATCTCTAAAGCAAACTGGAATGAGGTTCCGGTTGGCCTAGGATTCTACCTGTGGTTCCTATTGTGCTTGGAGGAATGCACCTTGCTTTTCCTCTTATTCGATGAATATAATAAAACCCTTATTTTGCATTTAGTATATTATAAACAATTAGAAGTTCTGTTTTCTAGTCAAAACACAGTCTTCATCCTTAATATGCTGTGTAGCTTTTGACCCTTGAAACAGTATTAAGTGGGAGGTAAGCACATTTGGGGTAGAAGAACAGACAGAGTTCATTAATCTGCATTGAAGAGGCAGAGACAGATCCAAGAGGGCTGCCGTAGTGGGAACGGGAGCTGGGGAAGAGTTGGGAGAAGGCCCAGCATTGCTCTGGCTCAGAAAATATGCCTTCAAGGAGAGACTTGTGGAATGGAGCTATTTTCTATGATATGCGATGTTCCATGTGACATAAATGCCCTCCTCCATCATCTCTGTAATGTTGAGTAGATTCTCCTTGGTCACCGATACACTTATAGGAGTGGTTTGTTTCAAAGGAGCTTAAATAAGAAAGTGACAAAGTAATTGATACATTATTTTCTGACCTAAGAAAGAATGTATGTACTTAACATTTAAGTGAATAGAAAAGTATTTTCTCTTCACTGATGCCAAGTTGATATTGAAATATATTTAAGAATAGCAGCTTACAGTAAGGCCAGCCACCTATTTTTTTTCCAAGTGCAGGGAATAAGATGCGTGAAGGCTCAGAGGTGTGACCCTCCCTTTGGAGACTAGCCCGTGGTTTGGTGGAGCTGGAAGAGTGAATGTGAGTTTGAGTGGGTGGAAGGTGATGGAAGAGAGATGGGCAGGAGCTGGATCATGAAGGTGCATGAGTGCCTTGTAGAAAGGTTTCTGTTTCTTCCAGTGGACTCTCATAGATTGTAAAGAGCTACTGAGGAGTCTCTATTTATCCAATAGAGTCTTAGAGATCGTGGAGAACTATACCAGAAGCAGTATAATGGGATCATTTGTACTACTCAATTTTTTCAGAGGGGATTTTGAGGTCTGAGAGTGGGCATATTTCTGCCCAAGGTCATTCGGTGAAGTGTGACAGAGTTAATTTATATTGAGCTATATTTGTTCCCCCGTAGTTCCTCCCTATCTGTTCTCTAAGGTAAATAACAGAGAAGAGCGTAAGGCATACTATAGTGAAGGTGTGGCCTGGGGAGCTAAAAGATAGTTAGGCTAATGTGGGTTTGAGTTCCAACCCATCACTTGTTGTTAGCTGTGAAACCTCAAGTGAGTTTCTCAGTCTTTTGGAGAACCCTGAATAATAGAGATTTTTAGCTGAAAAATGAGAATGGTAATGCACATAATACTGTGGAGATTTTGTGAGAATTAGAGAACATCACACATGTAATTATTTTTCACAATGCCTAGTAAATAAATCATATGGATTTCAGTCTATCTATTTGTTTGAATTCTTTTCTTTGGAGTCACAGTGTCTTTCTTTGCATATGAACATATCTGAAACACCTGAACACAACTTTTTGCCATCTCCATTCCCACTTCTTACTCTTCTCTTACACAGCCTAAGCATCAGTTATTGACCATATAACTGAGTGTGCACCCTCTTCCCATTGAAAGTCCCTTCTCTTCCTTGAGTGACAGACTGAGTAACATAGTGCCTATTGGGGACTGATCCATGCTGAGTTAACTCAAAGGCTAGTTCTCTCATGTATGGTGGTACATAAAACAAGAATCTGCTGAGCAGTGTCTTCCCTCCCCCACACAGAGGTTCCAGGAGGGTCAAATAGGTCTCAGAATGTTGTCCCATGGGCACAAAGGAAGAATACAGTGGACTGGAAACACATTGTGAATACAGCACTATTATTATTCTCTGCTCTGGAAATGAACCCAATAGGTGCTTCTTTGTCAGACCCTATAAGCAAACCTTCCCTGAAAGAGCCTTTTCTCAAATTTCTTGTCCAGACTTACAGAGCTGTTATCCCAATAGTTTCTCAAGATAAATAGTAGGACTTAGACTCCAGAACGACTGTGTTGCTTGAGTCTATTAGCCCATATTTAAGATGGTGATTTTTAAATGGTCTTTTTAGAGTAATGCTTTGTCACTCATTATAGTGAAGCAAATATCCTCATCAAGTGTCAGCACCTACTTGGAGAATGTATTTTAGCAGAGTAAATGTTACCTGTGAAGGTACTCAGAAAAAATTAGTATCACATACACACTTGTCTCAACTTCCTGGTCCGGCATTTTCCCCACTATCACTCTTTATATACGTTAATGCTCCAGTCAAACTAAACTAGTTGCTCTCTTTCACAACTTCTGCTTTCTTTCATTTGTGGGTTACTGATACAGTTTTCTTAGCTTAGAATACCTTTTTGCCCATCGATGCTTGTTCAATTCTATTTGTCTATCATGAATCATCTCAAATCCTACCATTTCCAAGGAGTTTCTTTCTCAGCAAAGAAGAAATCGTTTCTTCTTTCCCTGAATGTCCCTGATACTTTTTCCTGAACCTCTCTTAAGGCACTTACATGCCTCAGCACTCCTAAAGTGTAAGCTCCTTGAGGCCTGGACTTACATCTTAACATCTGGGTGTTTTGCATCTTTGCAAGGCAATATAGCAGGAGGTCAAAGACATGGAGTCTGGGGTCAGGCTCTTGGATACACTCTGGGCTGTACTATTAACCAGCTGTGTGATCTTAGACAATTCCTGGCATAGCATAATCACTCAACAATGTAAGCATTAACTGTTTATATTCTTCATAACACACAGGAAAGTGCATGGTATATCCATTCTGTGCTCAGTAAATGTTTATTGAATGAATAAATAAAAAGGCAAATGAAAAGTAGTTCATCCTTGAATGTTTGTTGAATGAATGGATGAATGAATAATTTAATGGATTTGGAATAACATTTCTCAAGCACACTTCTTTTCACAGAACCAAAAGAAACTGCTCTCTCCTAAACTCACTGTCCCATTAAATACTCCTCTCTTAGAACCATCTACCAACAAGATGATATGGCTTGTACAGTATTCTATTTTTATTTGTTTTAAGAGTGATTATGCTAAAGGGCTGCTTCAAACTTTTGCAGATTGAAGAAAGAGGATTGCTTTGCTTGCCTGTGAATAGGGTTGGTTTCTCTAGAGCAGAACGGAAGAACCTTCACCATTCTATACCAATGGCATTTCTGAGTGGACAAGCTGAAATTCAGTAATGTCTCCAAGCATCGTGGCTCTCCTTTCAAAATGAACTTCGAGGCTGCTAACCCTGCATGACGTAGCCTACGGGACACTCCATTCCCTCCCTGTTCTCATCAAACAAGAGAAGTTGCACAAGCTGGAGGGGCAGCTGGATCACAGTTTATGCTGCCCCCAGGATGCATCTTTCATCCTAATGGTGCTTATTCAGCTGTGGGGATGCATTGGTATCTAGCTGATTTTTGAAAAAGTGCAAAAGTCCATTTAAAAACACAACCAAATCCTCCTTTTGAGATACGGGCCTTGTGTGGGGGTGGGGAGGAAAAGGATGAGAAATTTTTTCATCTTATTTTCTGATATTCTTTGCTTTGTAGGCGAATACTTACAGAGATGCCTGCAGGCGGTTTTCCAGAGCCCGTTTCTGATCAAAGTCAATAAAGCTCTTTCTCTATGTGGGAAGGAAGCTCTCTTTTAGACTGCTTTCGTACTTTGTGCTTTCTTATGTAGATAAGTCATCTAAAATCACACAGCCACAGGTCCTTATCTGTTAGAGCCTGGTAGCAGCAGTAGTGGCATTTTTTTAATCCAAAAAACATGAATGAAGTTATTTCTATGGTGCCAGGCACTGAGACAGCTATAAACTGGGGATAGAGGGATTCAGAGGAAAAGCTGCCCTTTCTATTTGTGTGTGTGTTCCTACTATGTGCCAGGTACAGTAACTTTTGTGTAGTAGTAATGAGAAAAAGCAATTTAAAAATCATTTCCATTTTATAGAAATGTAGAAGTGGAAACTCTGAGAAGTGAAATAATTTGCCTAAGATCATTCAGGAAGGTATTCAGTGTCTGAGCTGAGTTTTCCGATATTGGCCAGTAGAGAGGAGTGGAATAAAGAAGAAAGGGCACCTTGGGAAGAATTATTGGTATAACAAAAGCAGGGGGTGGTGACGGGGAGATGGGAGGGCCAGATCAGGTTCTGCAAAGAGTTTTGTGCATTGTCGTTTGAACCATAATAAGAGAGAAGCTTGGATTGGGAGGAAAGCTTGATAACATGAAGCAAGGTTTGGAATACCAAGCTCTGCCAATGAAATTTGTTCTTAAACCCGTGGATTTATTCCTGTCAACAACAGTAATATAGATTAATTATAGGTAAGACTGAGTTAATAAAGATAAATAATCCATCAGTGATTTTTATTGTGTTTCTCCATTATAAAACCAGTGCATACTCATTATAAACATTTTGGGAGTGTCAAAAAAAATAGAAAGAAAAAAATTGACCTTTGAGTTATTTCTCAGTGCAGCTACTATGCACCATTTTGTCTCTTTCCTTTAAGTCTTTTTTTTCTTCCCTTCTAAATGCTTGGGTTGTTTGGTTTACATAATTATCAGTATATTTTAAATAAAACTTAGTACCACTTTTCACTTACTATTGTAACATATAAGTTTTTTTTACATGCTATAAGGTCTCTAAAACTTACATCTCATGATTATAATCCACTCATTGAATATACCACACTTAATATAAACAAGGCTTTGGAGTTGGATATTTAGTTGTTTTGTACTTTTCACACCTGATCAATAACATTTTGATGAAAATGTGCTTCAAGATTTTCTAAAAATTCAAATAATTTATATAAGATGATTTTCCAGGAGTGCTGCTACTACATGAAAGATCACGTGTACTTTTCAGCTCTTCTGTCATAAAACCAGTTTAAGTGTTTTGTTTTGTTTTTGTTTTAGAGTGCCAACAATTTGTCTGGTTATCTGCTAGGCTGACTCAAGAATCTTCATTCTACTGAGATCGCTAAAAACAATATGAAATATAATAAAGTGCTGGTGATGAGGAATATTAGGAACCTGCGTCATGTATCATGATGAATCAGACTTTCTGCATCACGTATCATGATGATTCGTGACTTTCAGAGCTGGAAGGACCTTCAGAAAAGCATCCAGTCTTGGTCCAAAGCTGCAGATGGGCAAAGCATTTTAGAGCAGGCAGCAAAGGCCAGGACAAAGCATGTGTTGAGTAAATGGTAGAGCAGTTTTCAGATCTCTAAAATCATCACCTCTTGGTCATTTCTAGCATAAAAGTTCTATGGTACCAAGACTAGTCCTCTGGCTCTATCTTTTTAGAGCTGGAATTCTTAGCATTTGATGCAGCCCCATTTACAGGAGTATGGCACACTCCCTCAAATAAGTCAATCAATTCAGAGACAGTGTTCCATCAGAATTTCCAATGGGAAGAGTTTGGTTTGTACCATGTTTGATAGGTTTGTTTTCCCACATATCCCACTCCCAATGTACCAAAAAATGTATCTACCTACTCAACAAATATTTCTCCCTCCTCATGCCTTCCATGCCTTTCTTGGGGAGATCATAGCCTCCCTCTATTCACTTCTTAGTAATCCAATCATAGTATCCCAATTATGACCAATAAGATATGAGGGGAAACCTGCTGGGAAGCTTTTGGGAATACTTTTGTTCATAAAAAATTGTTACGTGGAAAAGCTATCTTCTTTTGCTGAATATTTTTGTGTCTGCACATGGTGCCTGGAACTGCAGCAGCAACTTTGTGACCTAGAAGACAGTTAGGAAAATCTGTTGGGATTTCGTAGTAGAATAATGGGGAAAAAAACTGAGTTTCAAATGATGTCTTTGAGTTGATAAATTACATCTGAAGCCTCTCTGCACTTCTTGTTATGTGGCAGAATTATTCCTCATTGTTTAAGTGAGTTGATATTAAGCTTTCAATTATTTAAATCTCAAAGCATCTTTACTGCTATAATATATATGAATGATATCCTCAATCATGGGGCCAGCTCATCTAGATTGCCAGGGTACTGCATTAACAGTTTCTACTTTGGACAGGTGTGTGTTAAAAAATGCTCAGCTTTCCTCTCATTGCCTCAAGGAAATCTTTCTCATCCTCTGCCTAACCTTCAACTCCATTTGGTTTGGATGTGTCTCCTCTGAGCTTTCATAATAACCTCTTTGGTTTTATTGTATTAATGTTGTTTCTGTCTTCCCACTAAGCTTTGAGTTCTTTAAGGACAGCAACTGTTTTAGTCATCTCAGTAGCTCCACTCTTAGAATTCAAAATGGAAAACAAAATAAATAAGTTATTCACCAGATTGCTGTGACTCTTATTTTTCATTAAGGTATTAAATGGTGTGTGTGTGTGTGTGTGCGCGCGCGCATGTGTGTGTGTGCATATGGGCATGCACATATGTGTTCATATCATTTTTATTAGAATTTGGTACCTTTACCCACTCTTTTGCCTGCTGTATTTTCTTTTCCTATCTCATTCACATGAGGCAGCATCTCTCATAAATGTAAACCAAACCTAGTTGACACGAAACTCCTATGCCCCCAAGGAAGACTTAAAACAGTTTGGAGTATCTTGTCTTGCTGGAAGGACAATTTGAAGAGTGTGTGGGTCATTGAAAGCAGGAGAAGGATGCCTGTTCATTCTGCTGAAAGACTTCTCATTATGCTACTGGCCACAAGGTGTCCATCTCTCAGTAGGAAGAATGCATAGCTTCTGGAGAGTGTGTCTGCCGCCACCCCCTGCTCAAGGGACTTTGAGAAGTTGTTTAAGGATTGTGTAGGTGGCTTGAGACTCTATCCAAAGGAATAGGAATGTGTGATCTATAATAGTTATTCAATGACTAAGCTACCAGCATCACAAGGCCTGCAGATGACTAATAATTATTCTCATTCTACAGGGTATGGTTTGCAAAACAAAGTAAGCAAGGCCTCTGCTCTTTTGTCCTGTGAGTCATTCCTGTAAAATGAGTACCCTGGGCTCCAGTGGTAAGGTGCAGAGAGCACCAGGAATACTAGCTGGTATTTTCCACTTTTCTTCCTGCCTGCTCTATCCACCTATCTCCCCTACAGTCCCAGTCATTTTGGGGACACACTTCCCCTTGAAAGCCTTGAGGGGAGGCAGTGCTGTGCTGGGGTTAAGGATCCGACTTTGACTTCTAACATAGGGGCTCACATCTGGACTCCCTCATTCTCAGATGTGTGGCCCTGGGCAAAGGACTTAGCTTCTCTGAGCTCCACTGGTTCTCATTCTTAGGTGGAGATAATGAAGTAAGTTATAGAATTGTTATGGAAACTAATGGATATAAAGTGCTTAGTATACTGCCTTGGTGCAGACTAAGAGCACGAGAAATGGTAATTATTATTAAGATTAGCTACAAGTTTTCCTCAGGCTGTCTGCAAAGAGTGAAACAGCTGTACGATTTAGGGACTTAAAAAAAAAAAAACTTCTCTAATATTTTGTTTACTCATCTTAAAAACCAATTATAATAATCTTTACCTTGCAGTTTTGTAGGCGAAGTAGAGCAGGACATGGCAAAGTGTATGGCATAATGTAGTTCCTTTACACATATATATTTTTTCTTTTTTCTCTTCGTGGTGGATGGAAGATTCCCTTGGTGTGTTCAAATTCCTAAAGTAGCTTTTTCAGGCCTTTAAGCCTGAACCTGGTAGAAGGTGTTAGTTCTTCAGCACTAACCCCAGAAGATTGGTTTCCTAACACTAGCATATACACTGATGCTGGGTATTTATCTGCCTTGGAAGATAAAAGGGGTTTGGAGTTTCTGAAAATGGCAGAGGCCTGGGGACTGTTGACATGTATTACCCTGGATAGGGTGTGGCCAGTTGCAAACCCATGGAGGCCAGACCCTGGGCAGTACAATTTAGAAGTAACATAGATAAGGTGATGTCTACAGGGCCCATTCCCAAATGTTCGGGCCAGGAACTATGATGGTGTGCTTATTTAAGCGTAGAGAGGAGGAGGAGCCCCTCACTACTGACGTCTACTGGGCTTCCTGCCATTCTTCCCACTGTGAGCTCACAGATGAACTTTACTCGATTTCGACTAATAAATGATGTGGCATTTTTTGGATGCTAATGTGGAATAAGTTCAAATTGAGTATATCTATAAGCAACAAGTAAGGTAGGGCCTAATCAGAAAAGCTTAATAAATGATAGCTAATATTATTATTCTTCTCTCTCAAAGAGAGGTAGGGTTTCAGGCACAGAACTTAAGAGTGTGGATTTTGGAGTCAGAAGCAAGAATATCATTGTTGGCGCCATCAGTTACTGTCCTTGTTCTGTTAGACAAGTCATTAACCCCTCCCTTTGCTCATCTATATGGTTCAGATGTTAAGAGTCTCTTTCACAGAGTATGGTTGGTCATGAGAGTTAAATGATGGAGTCATGTCTAGCTTGTATAATTGATTGATAGTTGTTATTATTAACACTACCACGGTTGTATAGTAGCTGTTGAGGGAAGCTTTGTGCGTTTCACATTACAGTTCCTGAAGATCAGTGTAGAAAGGTAAGAGTTCAAGACCATCAATTCCAACTCTATTGTGCTTATGAACATTCACTCTAGAGGATTCTCAGATGCTTTACAGTGAATATGTAGGCTTAGAAAAACATCTTTTGAGAATAGCCATGCATTTTCATGTTGATGGTCCTGACATGAAAAGCTCTGCATGGTTGGAAATGACCAAGGACAAAGGTAGGGTGATAGGATATTTTGAAAAACTTTCAAGACAATAGTTTTTTCTTTGGGAGTAGTGGTAGAGTGAAAAAAAGAGTAAAAATTTGGAAATATTGCAATTTCATCTATAATGCCCTTTGGAGATGTAAATTAACTTTATTATTTTAGCAAAATAAATCATTTGTCATAAACTTCTTTTTTTCCCTTTAAAGATCTAAAGACCTGGTGTGGGATGAAGAGAGAAACCTCTAAACATTTGGAGGATGTTTTTCTTTACTCCTTTTCCTAATTTATTGAGAGTAAAAATAAATCTTCTTTAAAAACACCCGCCACATTTTGTTTTAGGAGACTCTTCATGCTGGATTTAGTGCAGACTAATATTACACCTCTTTTTTTGTTTTCTTTACAGTTCAATTCAATTCAATATATTTTATTTCCATTTAATTCAGTGTAACTTAATTGATTTATTATCATTGACTATGTGTTTGTACCTAGTCTTAACCAAATGGGGAAACAAAAGAAACAAGTGGCACAACCTCATATTTCCCTGGGAATTCTGAGTGCTTATGTAGACCGAGAGAACCTCAGTTACAAGTGGGTAACACTGAGGTTCTCTCGGTTTACATAAACACTCAGAATGCCCAGGGAAAACCCTACAAATGCAGGTGGGAAGGGCCCAAGTGCATAATTCTGCCATTCTTACTCCACTTGATATTCTCATTTATTCTCTAATAGTTTATCAAAGAAAGAGAAAATTGAAGGCCTAGAAGAAAATTGAGTGTCATAGAAAAATGTTGCAATCTATTTTTAAGTGAAAGCAGTCAGGTTGTAGATCTACACATATAGTATGATCCAAATTTTGTATGTGTGAAAGAGAATAGTAAACATAACTTACTCTATCATCTCAGATTTAACTCCAGTGCCCAAACTAAACAATAAGTGCCCAAATCTTCTCATTTTCTAAAATGATGTGCCAAGCCATCAATTAAGCATTTGCAAGGAAGACATCACACAGCTGCTTGTCTCAGCATCAGCTCATCACCCACCTCAATGTAAAGGATGCTGAGAATTGATAGGAGATTGGATATCTGGGAAAATGATCTGGGGAGAATTACTGGAGGCAAATACTTCCTTCTCACTACAATATAAGCAAAGTGTCCCAATGAGCTATCACCATCATAATGCTGTGTAACAAACAATCTCATAATCTTATTGCTTTTTAATTAGAATTTCTATTTTTATTTTATTTTATTTTTTAAATTTTATTTTATTATTATTATACTTAAAGTTTTAGGGTACATATGCACAATATGCAGGTTTGTTACATATGTATACATGTGCCCTGTTGGTGTGCTGCACCCATTAACTTGTCATTTAGCATTAGGTACCCCTCCCCCACCCCAGAGTCCCGTTTATGTCCCCTTCCTGTGTCCATGTTTCTTTTCAACATGCGGTGTTTGGTTTTTTGTCCTTGAGATAGTTTACTGAGAATGATGATTTCCAGTTTCATCCATGTTCCTACAAAGGACATGAGCTCATCATTTTTTTAAGGCTGCATAGTATTCCATGGTGTATATGTGCCACATTTTCTTAATCCAGTCTATCGTTGTTGGACATTTGGGTTGGCTCCAAGTCTTTGCTATTGGGAATAGTGCCGCAATAAACATACGTGTGCATGTGTCTTTATAGCAGCATGATTTATAGTCCTTTGGGTATATACCCAGTAATGGGATGGCTGGGTCAAATGGTATTTCTAGTTCTAGATCCCTGAGGAATCGCCACACTGACTTCCACAATGGTTGAACTAGTTTACAGTCCCACCAACAGTGTTAAAGTGTTCCTATTTCTCCACATCCTCTCCAGCACCTGTTGTTTCCTGACTTTTTAATGATCGCCCTTCTAACTGGTGTGAGATGATATCTCACTGTGGTTTTGATTTGCATTTCTCTGATGGCCAGTGATGATGAGCATTTTTTTCATGTGTTTTTTTGGCTGCATAAATGTCTTCTTTTGAGAAGTGTCTGTTCATGTCCTTCGCCCAGTTTTTGATGGGGTTGTTTGTTTTTTTCTTGTAAATTTGTTTGAGTTCATTGTAGATTCTGGATATTAGCCCTTTGTCAGATGAGTAGGTTGAGAAAATTTTCTCCCATTTTGTAGGTGGCCTGTTCACTCTGATGGTAGTTTCTTTTGCTGTGCAGAAGCTCTTTAGTTTAATCAGATCCCATTTGTCAATTTTGGCTTTTGTTGCCATTGCTTTTGGTGTTTTAGACATGAAGTCCTTGCCCATGCCTATGTCCTGAATGGTAATGTCTAGGTTTTCTTCTAGGGTTTTTATGGTTTTAGGTCTAACATGTAAGTCTTTAATCCATCTTGAATTAATTTTTGTGTAAGGTGTGAGGAAGGGATCCAGTTTCAGCTTTCTACATATGGCTAGCCAGTTTTCCCAGCACCATTTATTAAATAGGGAATCCTTTCCCCATTGCTTGTTTTTGTCAGGTTTGTCAAAGATCAGATAGTTGGAGATATGCGGCGTTATTTCTGAGGGCTCTGTTCTGTTCCATTGATCTATATCTCTGTTTTGGTACCAGTGCCATGCTGTTTTGGTTACTGTAGCCGTGTAGTATAGTTTGAAGTCAGGTAGCATGATGCCTCCAGCTTTGTTCTTTTGGCTTAGGATTGACTTGGCGATAGGGGCTCTTTTTTGGTTCCATATGAACTTTAGTTTTTTCCAATTCTGTGAAGAAAGTCATTGGTAGCTTGATGGGGATGGCATTGAATCTATAAATTACCTTGGGCAGTATGGCCATTTTCACGATATTGATTCTTCCAACCCATGAGCATAGAATGTTCTTCCGTTTGTTTGTATCCTCTTTTATTTCATTGAGCAGTGGTTTGTAGTTCTCCTTGAAGAGGTCCTTCCCGTCCCTTGTAAGTTGGATTACTAGGTATTTTATTCTCTTTGAAGCAATTGTGAATGGGAGTTCACTCATGATTTGGCTCTCTGTTTGTCTGTTATTGGTGTATAAGAATGCTTGTGATTTTTGTACATTGATTTTGTATCCTGAGACATTGCTGAAGTTGCTTATCAGCTTAAGGAGATTTTGGGCTGAGACGATGGGGTTTTCTAGGTATACAATCATGTCATCTGCAAACAGGGACAATTTGACTTCCTCTTTTCCTAATTGAATACCCTTTATTTCCTTCTCCTGCCTAATTGCCCTGGCCAGAACTTCCAACGCTATGTTGAATAGGAGTGGTGAGAGAGGGCATCCCTGTCTTGTGCCAGTTTTCAGAGGGAATGCTTCCAGTTTTTGCCCATTCAGTATGATATTGGCTGTGGGTTTGTCATACATAGCTCTTATTATTTTGATATACGTCCCATCGATACCTAATTTATGGAGAGTTTTTAGCATGAAGCGTTGTTGAATTTTGTCAAAGGCCTTTTCTGCATCTATTGAGATAATCATGTGTTTTTGTCTTTGGTTCTGTTTATATGCTGGATTACATTTATTGATTTGCCTATGTTGAACCAGCCTTGCATTCCAGGGATGAAGCCCACTTGATCATGGTGGATAAGCTTTTTGATGTGCTGCTGGATTTGAGTTGCCAGTATTTTATTGAGGATTTTTCCATCAATGTTTATGAAGGATATTGGTCTAAAATTCTCTTTTTTGGTGTGTCTCTGCCAGGCTTTAGTATCAGGATGATGCTGGCTTCATAAAATGAGTTAGGGAGGATTCCCTCTTTTTCTATTGATTGGAATAGTTTCAGAAGGAATGGTACCAGTTCCTCCTTGTACCTCTGGTAGAATTTGGCTGTGAATCCATCAGGTCCTGGACTCTTTTTGGTTGGTAAGCTATTGATTATTGCCACAATTTCAGAGCCTGTTATTGGTCTATTCAGAGATTCAACTTCTTCCTGGTTTAGTCTTGGGAGGGTGTATGTGCTGAGGAATTTATCCATTTCTTCTAGATTTTCTAGTTTGTTTGCGTAGAGGTGTTTGTAGTATTCTGTGATGGTAGTTTGTATTTCTGTGTTATCAGTGGTGATATCCCGTTTATCATTTTTTATTGTGTCTATTTGATTCTTCTCTCTTTTCTTCTTTATTAGTCTTGCTAGCGGTCTATCAATTTTGTTGATCTTTTCAAAAAACCAGCTCCTGGATTCATTAATTTTTTGAAGGGTTTTTTGTGTCTCTATTTCCTTCAGTTCTGCTCTGATTTTAGTTATTTCTAGCCTTCTGCTAGCTTTTGAATGTGTTTGCTCTTGCTTTTCTAGTTCTTTTAATTGTGATGTTAGGGTGTCAATTTTGGATCTTTCCTGCTTTCTCTTGTGGGCATTTAGTGCCATAAATTTCCCTCTACACACTGCTTTGAATGTGTCCCAGAGATTCTGGTATGTTGTGTCTTTGTTCTCATTGGTTTCAAAGAACATCTTTATTTCTGCCTTCATTTCATTATGTACCCAATAGTCATTCAGGAGCAGGTTGTTCAGTTTCCATGTAGTTGAGCAGTTTTGAGTGAGTTTCTTAATCCTGAGTTCTAGTTTGATTGCACTGTGGTCTGAGAGACAGTTTGTTATAATTTCTGTTCTTTTACATTTGCTGAGGACAGCCTTACTTCCAACTATGTGGTCAATTTTGGAATAGGTGTGGTGTGGTGCTGAAAAAAATGTATATTCTGTTGATTTGGGGTGGAGAGTTCTGTAGATGTCTATTAGGTCCACTTTGTGCAGAGCTGAGTTCAATTCCTGGATATCCTTGTTAACTTTCTGTCTCGTTAATCTTATTATTAAAATAAACATTTATTTTCATGAAGTCGCAGGCAGGCTGCAGTTTGGAAGATCTAAGCTGAGCTCGTCTTGACAGCTCTAGTTCAGACTGTGGTTTCGTCAGGCTTGTTCCTAGATGCAGATTGGGTTTCAGTCTGTTCCCTGTGTCTTGTTTCTCTGCAACCAGTGGTTGCCCAGGACATGGTTGGATAAATATAAGAATTAGCTGAAAGATGTAGTGTCTCTTAAGATCTTGGCTCAGAATTGGCACAATGTTGCTTCTTTCCATAATTGATTAGCCAAAACAAGTCAGATGGCTTGCTCTACATCAATGAGACTGGAAAAATAAACTCTACCATGTGGGGAAGATGTATTTACTAAACAGCAATTTGCCAAAGAAAACTAACTGGAGAACTTAATATGTTTCTCTTGGTATTTGGGGAACATAAGCACCAGTACCTGATCTTGGATTGAAAATGTTTATAGAGGACTATGTTGGGAAGTTATGATGTTGCAGAATTTAGTTGGCCTAAGATTTATGTGTGTTCCTGGTATGCCAGGAGTGTACTTTATGGAAGGGAGCTAGTTATAGGCTGCACTGTAAAAGTTTTCTAAGAGGATGCTACCTGGAGAGATGAAGTGACCAAATGAGATAATGTGTAAGTGGAAAGGAAGGCAGGGCCTGAAAGACTGTTGTGCACGCCCAGCTACTGCAAGCACTGAAGCAGCAGGAATTGGTTCTTCTTTATCAAGAAATATGTATAAATTTAAAGAGTATCTTTATTAGATGCTCTTTATAATTTAGTATCAATTAGGGCTCAATCAGAGAAGCAGAACCACTATGAGTAGGAATTAGATCTTACACTGTTATGGGAGCTGCTGGGAATGTCATGCAAGACTGGTGATCTGTGTCTGATGTTGAGCCTGAAGTCACTATAGGTCACCCAAGCCAGCAGCTGAGAGGGGAGATGGACAGGGAGTTGGGAGAACGAGGGAAACCCATGAGAGGTACTGGATTCCACCAAAACAAGCTGAAGCATTTGTCTGTCTCCCACTGCCTCCAAACTTAATGGGGAAACAGGTACTCTTCACATGGAGTTGCACATATACCTGACCCAGGGCTTGAAGAGCTGAAGGAAGAGATCCAGGGAGAGCTAGAGGAGCTACAAGCTCAGGAGCTGCCCCAAAGTAGCAATACACTCTAGGAGCTGTAAGCCCAGGTCCTGCCCCACACCGCAATGCAATGTAGGAGCTGTAAGCCTAGGTGCTGCCCCATACCAGCAACACAAGCTGGCAGATCAATGAGCTGCCACATGCATGCGCTGCCAGTGTCTAGCACCCTACACAGACTTGAAGTTGCTAAGCATGGCTGCTTCTTCACTATGGTCTTTTATATCTCTTGTGCATTTTTCTAATAGCCTCTTCAACCTGGAACCTCATGGAGATGACACTCTGGGAATTGAGTTCCCGCTTAGCTAAGTTGACATGTTACAAAGCCACCATGCCCTTTAATCTCTTTAGAGAGTTATAAACAACAGTTAGAAAGGGAGGGACAATTTGGATCGAGGAAGCAAGTGAGAGTGAAGAAACCTGCCTTGAAACCACAATGTCCTTCCTCACTCAGGTTCCCAGCCTAAGGCACGTATGCACTGTGGAGTGGAGAAGAGCTTTAAGTTGGATGAGAGAGAGAGTATGAACTTTTTTATATGTGAAAGTGAATAGAGAAATGATGGAAATTGCATGAGATTTCATGCAAGTGCTGAGAAGCATCAATCTTAAATAATGAGATTCAGAAAATATGATTAAGGACAGAGTTTATTCAAGTGCAAAACTTCAGGGTAGCAACCCAGGAGGAAACACGGATTCCAAAAGAATGAGTCAGTGTTCCAAAGTAGGGAAATTAAGGCTTTCACTTACATAGGCAGAGATGGGGAAATTTAACAGTCGCAATATTTTTCTTAAAAGACCAATACATATGTTACAGTGATTTCATTGGTTACAGCTTCCTACATTCCAAGGTAGATTGCTTTAACATTCCATAAGGAGGGGTAATAGATTCCTGGGGTCCTATCTCTCATGCCTTTTGGTCTTTCCTAATCGTCCTATCTCTCATACCTTTTGGTGTTTCCTAATCGTCCATAGTACAAGAATAACTAAGGGATTTAATCTATGATTGGAGAAGCAGAAGTTGCAGCTGTATGCTACACATGATCCAGGCCACATAGCCACATTCCTCTCAAGGCTCAAAATAATGTAAAGTTTCACCAGGTTTAAGTTTAAATTCTTTAATTTCACTGAAGGGAGGATCACAAGATCAAGGAAGAAAGGCAGGGTGTGAAAAAATAAAGTAGCTTTTGGCTATATTTTACTTTGACTGGATTTAAAAAATTGTATGTGTATATGCAGGTGTGTGTGTGTGTGTGTGTGTGTATGTGTGTATTTTGGGTTTATTGAAGTATATAAACTTGCTGAGTTACAAACATCAAAGGATTTTTTCCCTAGTCCCTGTTCCCAATAATCCTGTATTAAATCTCTCATTCATAGTGTAGCAGATTTCATAATTTCCCATTCCCCTTGGTTGCACAAGTTCTTCTGGCTTAAGAGACCAGTCTCATCTTTTCCTGTCACTCCAGTGCTATCTGGGCTTGAGGCTTGGGGGAGGTGGTTGGGAGGGACCTTGTCGCTCTTTACCCTTCTTCTTGTATCCTTTCTCTGGGAACAGTCCTCCTCACCCCCTCACATAGAGATAGGTGCTGTGGTGTGTGGGTGAATGGAGGAGAAAGAGGCCAAGGGCAGGCATTGCTTATTTAACTCATGGCAGGCACAGTGCACTCTATTAGTGGTTTTCTTTTTCTGGCTCACACTGAAGCTCCTTACAGCCCTCTCTGGTAGGTTTCCATCTCTGTGGCTCCCTCATGGTCAGTGCTTGGTCACTTTTCTGAGCCTCCTCTCAACTGCAGAAAGAAGATGTAACTCCAGATCCCAGCCCTCTCTCAGATGCCTCCTTGTGGTTCATTCTCAGCCTCCTGCTGCTTGGGTCCTCCTCCTTGGCAGCCCACATGCTTGTGTGAGTCTTTTCTTCAGTGTCCACTTGACCTCCAGAAGGTGGGCGCCTTTCTGCCATGACAACTGAAGGAACAGGCTGCTCCATGGATGGTCTCCCTCTGACCCGCTCTCTCAGTGAGGCTCTATTTTCCTTAGGAATAGAGCAAATCAACAAGGCTACATTCTACTCAGGTGCTCAATGGGAATGAGAAATCAGCATTCCCTTCTTGAAAGTGTTCCCGATCTTTATGAATTATTATTTAGGAAGACCCTCTGTTTAGCTCTCAGATGTGCTCTAGACCAGCATTTCCACCCAGCAATCATAGATGGCCCCTTTCTGCAGTCTACTTTTACAGAATGCAAGGTGGTGGTTGGTGGTGTTGCTGAATTATGGCTGCAGGTAGCAGTGAGGTTCAGCCACCTCTTTTTAAAAACCACTTTATTGAGGTATGATTGACATGTAAAAGGCTGTACATATTTAATTTTTACAACTTTACGAGTTTGAGGATACATATACAGCTGTGAAACCATCACCACCACCAAGGTAAAAGACTGACATATCCATCACCTCTCAAAGTTTCTTTTAGTTCTTTTTACTATAATAATAATTTTTTTTTGGTGGTAGAACACTTAAAGTAAGCCTACACTCTTAGCAAATTAAAAAAATATAATATTGTATTTTTAGCTATAGTTACTATGCTTTACATTAGATATACAGAACTTATTTATCCTAAATAACAAAACTTTGTCCCTTTGACCAATGTCTCCCCATTCCTGCCTGCCCCTGAACCAGCCCCTGGCAGCATCATCCTACTGTCTGCTTCTATGAGTTTGGCTATTTTAAATTTCATGTTTAAGTGAGGTCATGCATTATTTGTCTTCCTATGCCTGACTTATATCACTTAGCATAATCTCCTACAGTTCCATACATGTTGTCACGGATGGCAGGATTTCCTTCTTTATTAAGACTGAAAATATTCCATTGCATGTATATACCACAATTTCTTTATCCATTCATCCCTCAGTGGACATAGAGTTTCCATATCTCAGCTATTATGAATAATGCTGCAATGAATATGGGAGTACAGGTATCTTTTCAAGATACTGATTTCGATTTCTTTAGATACATATGCAGAAGTAGGATTGCTGGATTATATACCTCATGGAAAGACTCAAGGAAGGTGTTTGGCTTTATTTAGAATGTGTAGCACTTAATGCCTCTTTGTTCACAGTTTCATTTGTTAATTCTGGAATAACAGAAAAATTCCCACTTTCTTTTCATATACTTACAACACACACACACACATACCACACCCATACCCCATGGGTGAGAGAGAGAAAGTGTAGCAAGGGCTTTGCTGAAATATTAACAGTGGCTGCCAATGGGCTGTAAGATTAGAAACTGTTTTTCCCGTTTTCTCTGTGCTTTACTGCTTGCTTCACCTTTTCTCCAACAAAAGTGCACCCAGTGTATCTCTCTTAAAATAAGAAGATGAAGTACAATAAACATGATTTTAAAACTGCAGCACCATTCCACTGATAGAACAGATGTGAGAGGCAGGGGCTTGGGTTTTCTGACCTCCCAGGGCTCTCTGCAGGCTCATCATTTTATGAAACATCAGCTGTTCTGAATTCCTGCAGCACCTGCCACAACAAAAGGAGGCCTTTTGCTGAGCATACTAATGCAGTTGCACATGCCTTCATAGAACAAAGAAATCAAAATGAGGAGTTCATTAAGCATCCTTTGGACACTGTCCATTCTACCCTGGCCTGAGCCCTCCAGGGGAGGTAGAAATCCACCTGCAAGGGAAGATGTCCTATGTCGAGTGAGTCCCCACCACCTCCCTTTTGTCCTCTCTGGTGATCTCCTCCCTCCTCTTTCTGGTCCTTTGCATCTCATTTGGCTCACACCTCAGCTACTGCCTCATCTGCAGACCCCTCTGGCATCTGCTCCTCTAGCTATGCCTCTGAATTCTCTCATGGACCCAACTTTGCTCCCACACTTTATAGCTGTGCCTGAAAGACAGGTTGGCTTCCCAGGAGGCAAAAGCTACAATGAACAGGCTGCCCCTCAATCCTACTAGCTTATTCCTCTCTGCTTTCTCATACACCTGGCTGGTTTTTTGTGGTCTTCAGGATTAGCAACCCTTCCCTTGGCTTTGCTGAGAGATGCCATGCTGATGTCCATTTCTTCATAGTATAGCATCTTTTCAAGGTTTAGGTGACTTCTGCCCATCCTCTTCATGGGAGGGATGCTGAGGACGAAGAGTATGTTCCTCTTCCTACCCCCTCACTCACTCTGTCTCAAGGAGGGAGGGATTGCCAGTCGGATTGATCCAGACTTAGCACTTTCTGGAACATGTTTATTAGTGAGTGAGTTCACTGCACTTTATTTTTTAATTTTAATTTTTTTTTGAGGCAGTTTCACTCTTGTTGCCCAGGCTGGAGTGCAATGGCATGATCTCAACTTACCACAACCTCTGCCTCCTGGGGTTCAAGCAATTCTCCTGCCTCAGCCTCCCAAATGGCTGTGATTATAGGCATGTGCCATCAAGCCTAGCTAATTTTTGTAATTTTAGTAGAGATGGGGTTTCTCCATGTTGGTCAGGCTGGTCTCGAACTCCCGACCTCTGGTGATCCACCCACCTCAGCCCCCCAAAGTGCTGGGATTACAGGCATGAGCCACCGTGCCCGGCCTTCACTGTACTTTAAAAGCAGGATTCTAATCTCCACTTCTTCTTGTGCTTGAACATAATCAGCTCTCTTTCATCATTTTTGCTGACTTAGTAAACATTTCATACTGAGGATTCCATCCATCCTCAGTGTAAGTCAGTGCCCACTGAACTCCCTCTTGAGTGGGGTGAAGCAGGTTTGTCATTCTCACCTGTGCAGTTTTCTGGCTCAGTGAACCAAGTTGTGCTGTTGACTGGTTATGTATCTTTCTTCTCCAGCATGCCTAAGCTTGCTCCTCGCAAGGCTTTAAACCTAAGCCATGCTCTTGAATCCAACTTTGATTAGGGATCTACAGTGGAACTGTCACAAGCCCTAAAACCCATAAACTAAGCAGTAGATTTCCATTTGACAATTGTTCGTTGGGTGTAAATATCAAGTGGAGGTGAGGAGGGAGGCTGGACATTACTCTGTCGATGCTGGGGATTGAACAGACAATCTGTGGGAAATTTGGTGCCTTTCTACGGCTTGGCTTTGGAATAAGCTTCCATTTATTCCACTGGGTTACATTCTCCCATTGGTCCACATTAAGGTGCTGCTGTAGGAACTTGAAGCTTTTGCAATAGTGTGGATGGAATTCTCATGCTTCTCTTTCATCCAGAGCCAGCCTCCTTCCTGACCTGGGATTATGCAAAGAGAGATAATATGCAAATGAGATCATATATTCCATTTCTTTTTGGGCCAGTTGGATTTAACCTAGTGCATGTTATACCAATAAGCACCACTAAGTCTTTGTATAATCCCTCTTCTTCCTGATGGAATCTATGATCTATGATATCATTGGTACTAACTCTAACAAGCCTAGGATATTCTGGTGGAAACTGGTAGAAATTGAACAAGACTGAAAACATAATGACCTGCCCTTCCCACCCTCCAACCTCTTCTCTCTAGGGGAAAATAATTCAAATTGTTGTGGGAACTTCAACCCTTTTTTTCCAGTGTCTCATAGGAGGGGACCGGGCAGAATATCATGATCTCTTGGCTTTAAGGAAGTACTTCTTTACCAATGTAAGCATAATGGTTTAGTGAAGTAGAATTACCGGTTTAAGGAAGGGGGAGCATAGCATAGTGATTAAGAACATGGACTTTGCATTCAGATAAATTAGGGCTGAAACCTGGCTTGATTAATAACCAGCTGTGAAACCTTGGACAAGTTACTTAATCTCTTTCAGTATTGTGAATATTCTTTTTTAGCGGTAAAGGAGGGATAATTACAACTAACTCATAGAGTCATTATAAGAATTAAATGAGATAATGTAAGCAAAGCTCTTCAGCACAGGCCCTGACACATGGTAAGCTCCCAATATATGGTAGCTACAATACTGTCTCATCATTGTACTATAAACACATTCTGTGTCCTAACGTGATGGGTTAAAATGGAGCAGGAAGAACTAGGGCAAGCAAGGACAATGGATCACAGTCAGGTGTCAACCCCAGGTAGGGCCTGGGTGAAGACCTAGGGTCAAAGAGGGGAGGATGTTCAGGACACAGTGAACTATTCTCAGAGAGATATCTGCATCTTCCCTAAACTCACCAAAGAGCCTTGTTCAGGGGCTGGGTGGGGATACACTTGGGTACTGGAAAAGGCAATAGATTTCATTTGAGAAATGGGTTTTCATTACTGCCTTTTCTCTAATTTGCTGGGTTCCTGTGGCAGATTGCAAAGGTGGTTTCAATTCTTAATTTCTTTAGCCTTGTCTCTGCTATGTGACTTTGCAGATCTTCATGCTAAAGATGGACTCTTTTACCCATGTCTTGAATGTGGGCTGGCTCTGTGACTTGTTTCATCAAGTGTATCAGAAGTAATGGTTTCCTAGTTCCAAGTCTAGACTTTAAAAGGCCCATGTGTTTCTATTACACTTACTCTCTGTCTCTCCATCCTGGCCTTAAGAACATGCTGGGCTGTAGCTTGCTGAAGGATGAGAAACACATGGAGCAGAGCTGAGTCATCCCACTGGACCCAGCAGAAGCCTGAACTGATCAGTGGACTGCAAGCCATTTCTGAGCTATTTGGGTGATGAGCACAGATGAGCAGAGCCAACCAGCCTAACATCCTCAATGCATGAACAATAAA
Organism: Hylobates moloch; assembly: GCF_009828535.3. NCBI lineage: Eukaryota > Metazoa > Chordata > Mammalia > Primates > Hylobatidae > Hylobates > Hylobates moloch. The sequence goes on along the minus strand of NW_026652292.1, from coordinate 71,786,058 downwards.
GGCTTATTGTTGCATGAGGTTTTGTGTGGTTCATCTTGTGTAGCATTGCCATGAGGACAGATAAGTGAACAGTTGCAATATAACTTCATCTTATTTATCATTTTGAATTCATTCACTCAACAGGCATCAAGTATCGATCATGTATCAACGCCGGGCTAAGCATTGTTGGGGAAACATTGTTTGGCGATAGCACACAATAATAACAGGAGACAAACAACTGTCTTGTTTATTCACCAATATATCCTTCTGACCTAACAGAGTAAGTTGGCACTTAGTAGATGTTCAATAAACATTTGCTCTCTTATGAAGACATAATGATGCAATAAACATATGTTGTTGTATGTGAATGTAGTATGTGTGTGTCTGTGTTCCAGATAACTAATTAAATATGTCATTAAAATATCAGGCCCATTTTTCTTGCTGTCCTCTGGAGTGGCAGAAATAATTTCCTATTCTTTACTCCACTGTCTTTTTTTTTCTTTTTCTTTCCCCTCCTACAATGTCAGCAGCAGAAACTGCAGTGTACTGTTAAACTTACCTCTGTAATAGAATGTAGATGTATAAATCAAAACAGCTTCTAACGGGTTGTCTGCAGTAATAAATGCTACGGAGGCTGCCCAACTGGCAGTATAAGAGAGATTATACAAACTGCTGCCTGGAGAAAACACAGCATCATGAATAAACTCAGCCTTGAATTATTTATATATTTTAAGCGGTTTTTTTCTCTCCTCAATCCACAAGGCCTGGGAATGATTTTCACTGGGAGCTGAGTGTCTGAATTTGGCTGTAAAAGGAAAACAGTTGCAGTATGTCTTAGTCCAAGTTTCAGGGTGAGGATAGTATCATGTTACGTGAGGAGTCAGCAAGGCTGGCAGTGCAGTGCAGTGAGAAGATACTGCTTAGAGCTCAGAAGAGGACAGTTCGAATCCTAGGAAGTTGTGTCTCCCAGGGCTTGTGGGCTTTATGGTCCACCTTGGACCCACACAATTGGATGGAGAGCCCCAGGGCCCACCTCCAGCACTTCTACCAGAGGATGCTGCATCATTCTCTTTATTGAAGTAAATTTCAATCTAAGACTTTGTTGTGGAAAAAAATGGTTTTATTATAAAAGGAAAAGTTTGGAAATCAATGGCGTGACTAATCTTTGAGGCTCTATACAAGTGAGCTTCACCTCCTCCTGCCAACTAGAGACTCTGGGGACCCTTTAAAAACTGTTAATGCCAGGGTCCTAATCTTTATCAATTAAATCAGAATTTCTGGAGATGGGGGTAGACATCAGGATTTTAAAATGTATCCAGGTGACTCTGATGTGCAGCCAGGGTGGAGAACGTCTACTTTACGCCCTTCATTCATCTAACAGGACAAATATTGAGCACCTGCCATCAGCCAGGTATTCAGCAGAGGACGGAGGATAAAGTGAAGAATGGGACAGGCCCAATCCTTGCCTTCATGGATTTCTCCATTTAAGTAAACACACAGCTGAAATTTGGAGGGATATATCCTGATACGGGAATATACAATACTATGACAGTAATAGCAGGAATGATAATAGACATTGTGATAGTGTTTATTGCTGGAAGAATGTTGTTTTAGTCTTTTTAAAGACTCACGCATTGTGCTAAATGATTTGTATGAAGTATCTTATTGGACTCTCATTCCAAGTCTGTAGTTAGGTACAGTTACTATCTTTGTCTTACAAATAAAGTACATGAGGCCCAGAGAGAGTAACTTGCCCAAGTTTATATAGCCCATAAAGGTGGAGTCTGGGGGAAGGGGTGCCCTGCCCAGACTTGGCAAATCAGGATGATGTCTCTGTACTTCTTGACTCTTTGAGTACACTTTGGAGCTGCAGAGATTGGGGAGCTGAATGGATGTCAGAGTATATGTTGTAGAAGAGAAGCTGATGTTTTTCAAAGCATTGCATCAGCAGAAAGCAGGGCCTTGCATGCATACATGTGTGCACACACACACTCACAAAGTATTACTGGCAGAAAAGATTATGAGATAACACTTTTATTTTACAAGTGAGCAAATAGAAGCAGAGAGAGTTGATGGCACAGGCACAGGCTTTGCCATGCTGGGGATGAGATCCAATTCTTCTGATTTCTTCTTTGAGGGCTCTTTAACTCACCCCGCTGTGACTCAGCTTCTACAGGGTGCTCTTCTGGCTTACAATCCCAAGATTCGAGGGAAATTCCACCCGATTTCACCAAATACATTTTCACCTGACATTGCATAACGAAGTCACCTGAGCTTGCAGTGATTCACTCTGCAAGTACCTTGATTCACCCAGCCCTCACCTCAAATTTTTGATGCCTCATTTCTTCCCATAAGCAGGCATTGTGCCTTCAGTAGGTGGTGGAGAACTTGTCATGAGAATGCTATAATCCTTTCCACATGTTTGAAATTGGTACTTTTCTAAGTTCCTTAGCAACCATTGTCTCATACAATCTTTCCAAGAGTCCCGTCAGTAGGCAGGAAAGTTGCCATTATCAACCCATTTGGGAGGTGAACTGACTTGGGTTCAGAAACGACCTGCCTCAGGCTCCTCCTGGGAAGTTGATGTTATTGTTTTGGTAACAGGATGATGGTCACTACTAAGGAACTCCAGCCACATCCTCACTCGCCCTCACACAATGTCTTCACAGTCCCATCTGCATTTGCTCCAGCTGTGTTTCCACCAACAACCTCAGTGCTGGTTCCTCCTTGCTGAGTCATTTAGGCTGACTCATCTTCTGGACTCCAGAGATTCCCTAACTGCATGCTTCAGTTAGGGAAAGGTATGTGTGTGTGTGTGTGTGTGTGCGCGCGTGTGTGTGTGCGCGCGCACGCATGCATGTGCATGTGTGAGGTGGTCCTTATTAAATTCTTATCAGAACACTTCAGAATATTTGAACTGGCCACGACCTGATTGCTTACTGATATCTGAGTGTCCCTTTTCCAAGATAGAAATGTAGTTCCTTGCTCTTTTCCAAATCTGATTTGCAAGAGCTGCTGCTCCTATAAATCCAGTCATTTTCCTCTTTTTTCTCTCTTTTCATTTATTGATTCCTTCTTCTTCTAACCATCACCAACAGTTTAGCCAAGATAATGTAAACATTTCTCTAGAGTCTGGCCCAGTCAATTCTCTTAGAGGCTCATATTTTCCTTAAAATCTAAATGATGCAATGAAAGAGAACTTTGTTTCTGAGCAATTCCTTGAAGACTACTGCTTGCAGACTTCATCCAAGTTGAACCTTTGGAGAACCAAACTGCTCTCTTGAGACCCTTTCCCTCTCTTCAGCAAAATCAGAAGCTCCCATTGCAAGAGTCAGGATGGGTACAGCAGCCATTCTATTCAGCAGATCTCATGCTTAGTAGGATGAAGGCCAAGAGCTAATGAGAGGGAATTTGGGGACTCCGGCCAAATGGGGGCTTTCAAGTAGCCCTGTTGGGAAGCAAACATACATACCAGGCTGTGTAGAGAGTCAGCAAATAGTTCCTCAGAGACCCAAGGTTAATACTGGGTCCAAAGAGATTGCAAGGAGTGAGGCTGATTGGCAGCAATTGTCCCAGAACTAGGCAGGTTTGAAAAATACTCTGTTCATTTTATTCTGTCCCGTTAAACTGAAAGCATTTTTAAGCTTGTGGTTTTGAGCAGCACATCTGGCATGATTAAAACCTAGTCATTGTATGAATGGACTTGTTTGGAGGATTTAACCCTCAATGAATATTATCTGATGGGAAAGTCAGGGAAAGCTTCTCTCTGTGTCTTCAAAGACTTTGGTAGAAAGAGAAAGCAGCAGACAACCTTTGAGTTTTCAGATCCTGGGAGGACCCTTTCTGTCTCCAACCCTCCCATCCCCAGATTTTTTAAGGACAAAAAGGGGCTGTTCCTCTATCATGAGCCTTCTTGTCTAGGGGGACAGGGCCCTCAGAAGGCAAGCCCCTGAGAACAGTCTCCTTTTTGGTGGGGAGGAGAGGTGTTGAAACTCTCTAACACTACACGTGATGATTTTCCCTTCTGGGAAGCACATGAGATTAACTGATGATGTTTTAAAATATATATTTTTACAGAAACATTTAGGGAGAAAGCTGCTGCTTAGTGTTCTACATGAGGGAATTGAGGTGTACTCATATTTTCTGCCTCTCTTTTCTCTCATCTATTATTTGGAACAGAAACCCTGTGGGGCTGCAGAGCTTTAGCTAAACTCACCAGCAATCTCTCCATGGTGTGCCCTTAAATTCTGAAACCCAGAACTATTGGCATGACTGAAAAGTCTCATCTTCAGACAGAGAACTGGGAGTAGTATAAATAATAACTGGGTGCTTTTTAAGCTCTTTTGAAAGAGAATAAGGGGTGTTAAACCCTCTCTGTGGGTGCCCTGAAATTTCATTTTGCTGTGCCGAGAAAGGAATAAAGTGCTGTATTTGTTTTCGAGAGCTTACTTAACAAATTATCACAAACTGAGTGATTAAAAAAACAGAAATGTACTCTGTTACAGTTATGAAGGCCAGAAGCCCCAAATCAAAGTATCAGCAGGATCTTGCTCCCCCAGAAACTCTAAAGAAGGGTCCCTCCATGCCTCTCTTCTGGCTTCTGGTTGTTGCCACCTATCCTTGGCATCTCCTGGCTCCTGCACGTGCTACTTCAGTCTCTGCCTCCATCACCATGTGGAATTCTCTCCGTGTGCCTCTGTTCATTTGTGTCTAAATGTTCACCTTCTTATAAGAACACCTGCTATGGTTCTGATAAGATTAGGGGTAGCCCCTAATCCAGTATGACCTCCTCTTAACTTTATTACATCTACAAAGACTTTATTTCCAAATAAGGTCACATTCACAGGTACTGGGAGTTAATAGTCAAACATAACTATTTAGGGGACATAATTCTAAGCATAACAAGTGCACTCTATGCTAGATAGGGGAAGCAGTCCATGGTTTGGCAGACCCTAGACAACTATGTCAATTGTGAACTCATTCAACATCATTCCAAAATGTATTAACCAAGTCCCAAATATTTCCCATGCATAGGCTGAGCACAGGGACAGGGAATGCAGCCAGTTGTTCTCAGAGTCACCAGCTAGGATAATATCTGCTTGAAGAATTGTTATAAGATGTATAAGTAAGAAAACTGACATAGAAAAAATGAGCCTAGTACACAGCACAGAGTAAGTATTCAACAACTGATAGCAGTTACAATATGCGGGGTTCTGGCTACTTCATGATAATGACGACCATTAATAAACACTAAGTGACAGGTGATACCAAACACTTTGTATCATCTCATTCCATCACATCAGCAACTCCAACAGGTGTGTTTTCATCAGTTGTATTCTCCAAATGATGACACTGAAGCTTAGAGAGGCTAAGGAACTTTCCCAGGTCACACAGTCACTTTCAGGACTAGGACTTTTCAGAATGCAAGTTAGTCTAACCATGCTATGCCAGTTCTTTCATTGTCTCTCAAAGGATGGTCCTGAGTCAATCAGTGGCAATTTCTAACCCCTCTCTTGAGGCTTAAATTTTACTTTACATATTATTACAGTACAGGTCTTGCTTGGGCAGACCTGGAAAGCGGACGGCAAGCCTCAGCTGACCCCAGGGAGGCGTGACCCTGAAGCAGGCACTAGCTGTGAAACAAGCTTCTCCTTCTTGAATTTGGAGGAAGCTGATGTATCTGAGTGCCACTTTTTAATCAAGAAGACCGTCTATCTCCTGTTGTCATTTGATCTTTCTTGAAACAACAGCTACAAATCTCTAGGCAACACAGACATGACGCAGACAAAATGAAAACGGAGGAAGCAGCATCTTTCTCTCATTAACGGGAGAGGAGAAAAAGCACGGCTCTGCCTCAAGTGTTTTGGGAATGTGTTATTTTTAGAAAAGGACATTTTGTGATTTTAGTTGTTTGATTTCTGAGAAGGTTTTATTTTTTAAAGAAATCAAAAGTGAATAGTAGATTGAGCAGTAACAATCAATCAGCAAAAGAATATTGTGCAAGGCATGGCGGTAGAGACAGAGAGGCTGTGAGGTTTTGTTCCTGCTCTTTAGATGTTTAGAACCTAATAAGAAAGATTTTATAGTGCTGTCTGTATAGAGCTCAGAAAATAAGGCAATCTGATCTATTGTAGTTCACAAAAGGGAGAATAATTGGAGAGGTAAAAATTGCGGAGCCCTGAAGAATGGATGGAGTTGTTTATTCATTTGTTGATTCAGTGAATATGTACTGAACACCTTCCCTGTGTATAGCAGGCACTGATAAAAAAAAAAGCTGAATGAGACCTTGTCTCTAAGCTTGAAAAGTTTATAGACCAGTGGCAGACAGAAAATTATACACCAAAAAACATGATGAAGTAAATGATGGAAATGTGAGCAGATAACATGGAGCCATAGGGGAAGAAGAGGTGATCAATTCTAAATAGAAGAGAAAAAGAGAGCTGAAGACTTCATGGAAGAGAGATGGGTAGTTAAGGATGGAGATGAGTTGACCAGAAGGAAGAGCAGGAGAAATAGTTGAGGCAGCACATGGGTGAGGCTCTGCTTACAGCTGAGAGTTGTAAGATCTTGCAGGTGTGGAAGGATTAATCTTGCAAGGTGGCTGGGAACACCCATATTTGCAGGAAAAAGGGAAATTTTTAAAGCATTGGATGCAATGTGGTGACTTATCAAATATTTGTTTTAGAAATGAAGGTCACACATTAGGGGCCAGACCACTAAACAAACCAGTGTAATAAGTACCATAAGGGAAGTAGTTTGGATTCCCATAGGAATTCAAAGAAAAACCACTTTATCAAAACTGGGCCTGTCTGCAGAAGACTTCTTGGAAGAAATGACATCAACAGGAATTAGCATGATGAAGGTGGGGGTGAGCGAGGGGAAGACAATTCTTCAGGAAAGACAGAGTAGATTTGGTGCATTGCAGACTGCTGTGTTTGACTGGAAGATAAGGGGAGATTTGTGTGCAGTGAGGATGGGCACGAAGCAGGAGTGGGTGGATTTGTTCAAGCCCTGAAAGGCCTCCTCAACAGACCATTGAGACTTGAAGGGCTTTCAGCACTGTGAGACCTGATCAGATTTGCTTTTTAGAAAGGGCATCTGGCTGCTGGGTGGCGAATATATAGGAAGGATGCAAACAAAGAGGAAGAGGAGCCTATCAAGAGGATGTTTTGTATTAATCAAGGGGAGCTTAGATCAGAGTAGGGGCAGTAGAATTGGAGAAAAGTAAAAGTGCATTAAATGAGCACTTATTTAGGAGGTGAGAAGAGAGGACTTGGTGAGTGAATGGGCTAGAATTCTGTGGGGAGATAGAAGGCTGGTGATGGAGAATAAAAATGGAAACTGGGAGAATAGTGAAGACAGTTACGGAGATATAGGACACAGGAGGAGGAACTGCCTGGGGTAAAGCAGACTACATTATGGAAGACAGGTAAGGACACAGCTTATTTGCCTGGGTGTGTGGAGTTTGGGGTGTGAGGAAGTGAGTGAAGAAGGAGCAATTGGCATGTCAATTTAACAAACATTAATTGAGCTATTACTGTGCCCCAGGCTTTGGGCTATATGCTGGGACCAAACCCCATGTGTAGAATATTTTCAAGGAATTCTGAAGTCTAGTGAGAGATGAAAGAGGGTGAATAGATAATTTCAGGATGACGTGTCCATGTGGCAATAGACCTATGCACAAGGTTCTAGAAGAAGATTACTTAATTGGACAAATATTTGTGAGCACCTACTCTATGCCAAGATGGTGCTAGGTGCAGTGGACTTGGCAGCAAGCGAGTCTAATAAGAGCCTTTCTTTCAAATAGGTAGCATTTTACTGGGGGACCTCATATACAAATTAAAATAGACAGAGATTTGGATAAGTTCCAGTGTGCTAGTTTGGGTTCTGGGAGATCAGAAGTAAGATACAGGTTGGTGAGGGAACATGTGGAAGATGCTGAAGGAGCCACCAGACTTCAATGCTGGTCTGACTCCATGGTGCAGGGAGGGAAAGTAGGAAGGTTGCATGGGAGAAGTCTTGTACAGCTGTGCAGTCAATGGAAGTTTCAGTGAAGACGATTGTGGGTCCCCAAGCCAAAGTTGCCCGTCAAAGGAGTCCCATATCTTCCAGGAACAGGTCGACTTTTTGTCCTGCCCTACTTAGCCATTGGGTGGGAGTGTCTCATGGGAAGTATGGCTTTGGAGCATGTGAATGGATGGATTACAGAGCGCAACAGCAAAAACCTTTGGACAATTACGCTTTGGCATTTGGAAGGCTGCAAAGCATTTCCTTTAGCCGCCGTAAGTATGGAGCAAGTAATCCAGTTGCCAAGAGAGGATAACCTGGGAGAGTGAGATTTACATGATCAGGGATGGATGATCTCTCTGAGGAGATGATGTTTAACCTAAGACCAGAGGATGAGAAAGATCCAGCTATGTGAAAAACCTTGCAGAAGCTTCGTAAGTGGAGAGAACAGCAAATGCAAAGACCCTGTGGTGGTATCTGAGGGTCCCTCAGAAGTCCAGCATAATTTGAATGTAATCAAAAAAGGAAAAGAATTGCAGAAGATGTAGGCAGGACCAGACAGCCCAGGGTTTTGTAAATCATTTAGAGGAGTTTAGATTTTAGTCTGACTCCACAGAGTGGGGAATTTAAGTGGGCAGTAATAGATCTGACTTCTATTTAAGAAGACCACTGTGGCTACTGTGTGCCTATAAGGTTTTCAGGAGTGGAGAGTAGTTAAATGGCAACAGATGATGATGATGTGCACAGTCAAGGCACCCTGGCCCAGTCTGGGGTTACAGGGGGTTGCTGGTGTGGTGAGAAAAGGCTTCATGGAAGAGAGGGCATGTGAGCTGGGTCTTAAATGGATAAAGTCTTAGAGCAAATTGCGGAAAGGAGGTGACATTTGAGGTGAACTTCACTGGCTCTGTGAAGGGAGGAGCAATCTTGTAGCACTTCTCAAAATCACTAAAACGCAGAGCCAAAGCAGTCTTTAATTTAGTGCCTTTTATAGGAGAGAATATGGTTCAGGAGTAACCAAGGACATTTACAGGTGAAAAGTACTTAAATCAAAGCGACAGCATAGTTAGGGAAAGGAGACCAACCATTTCTTTTTTTTATGGCAGAGAACATTAACTGAATACGTCAGAGACTCTAATCATTTCAGAGACTGAAGCAGAGAAACAGAGAACACTCATCTTCCTTCTCAACCTGGCTCTGGATGCCAACTGGCAATGCTGTGAACCAGTTTGGGCTTGGAGGGCTCAGAGGAAGTCAGTTTTGGAGGGCATTGGAAGCTGGTTTTTCAGAACCTACTCTTTGCTACCCCTTTCTATGTTGAAAATAAAAATGGAAAGCCTAATTCATAGTCACAACAATGACACCAAGGAATAAATCACAGACCGGAGTCCAAACATCTGGTCACGTTGCTCATCTACCATCTGGTGGGTCTCCTCTCAACTCTGTATTCTGACTGTCAGTCATCTCCCTTCTTCTCTGTCTTCACTGGCACTATTCTAGGTTTATAGTTGTGAAATAGATTCCTAACTGGTTGCCCTGCCTCCAGACTCTTGTACTGTATACAGGTCCAGTGACAAAACGATGGTTTGGTTTACAGTCTACAGATACATTTTACTTATTTTTTTAATGTCCATAACACTCTTTGGAATAAGATTTAAAAGTTGAAAAATCAGATGATTTTACATAAAAATCCATATTTCCTGTTTATGCTAAAAAATTGAATGATCTGACCTCACTGGTCCACATCGAGCAACAACTGGGTAAATCTTGCCGTTTTGGTTTTTTTTTTTTTTTAATCTCGGACATCATATTTTTGTCCAGTTCATCAAAATTTCTCCTCCTTACTATTGTTTTAAACCCTTCTTTTTTGTTACCTGCCTGAGCCTGGGAGGTATTTGAACTTAAAGACATTACTTCAGTGCTTTATACAGACTCATTTCTCTGAGAGACAAATTTGATCATGTCACACTCTTGTTTAAAAACCTTTGCCAGCCTGCTTGCCTGGTGGATAAAGTTCAAACACTTGACCCTAGCACAGAAGGGCCTCCATAACCTAATCTCTTATCTCTGTGGCTCTTCCTAGCTCACACTCTGCCCAGAAGCCATGCTGAAAGGCAGTGCTCTGTTGTACCCCTCTGTCCTCCGCCTGCTCTAATGTCCTATTTTTACCTGAATATCTTTTCTTCAATATTTCATCTGGTAAATATCTTCTCCTTAGTATCACCTCATACATTATAAAAGTCCTTCTCAAACTTTTGCGCTTTCATTACCTGCTTCTTCTTCACTTTCTTAGGACCTTGGACCCTCCTCTATTGCAATGATATTGCCAAGCCAATTCTCTCTCCTTCTTCAGACTGTACAACCCTTAGGGCTCTGAGCCATCTTTGCCTTTGGGAATTTATTGCAGAGTAGGTGAATGGTGTTCACTGAATAAATGTTTCAGACTGGAAATTTTGATCTTTCATTTCCTTACCTATAGGATGGAACCGTAATACCTTCTGTTCACATACAGGAGAATCATTGTGGGGATCAAATGACATAATGTCTTTTGTAAAAATGTTAACAAAGCACTTGGAAACTGCAAAGTAATATATGAGTAGATGGAATTAATGCAGAAAATGTTATGTTCTCAACTTGCTTAAAATAATTTAACTGTGTTATTTCTAGCAAGAACAGTGATCTTGAAGGCAGGGTTATAGTTCCTGCTTATAGTTCCAATTTTATTGCCAATTAGTTGGATGACTTAGGGAAAGTAATTTTGCCTATGTAGACCTCAGTTTCCACAGCTGAGCTCTGGAAATTTTAAGGTATTTGTTATTTCTTTCATTTTTTTCTCCAATCTTCCTAGAAGTAAAACATTTTTCTTGTTTTCAAAGACTTTCATTCTTCCACATTTGGTATGGTATATTAACCATAATACAATAATGAATATGCAGCCATTCGTTTTTTTAATTAAATATACAAATAATTGACAATAGCTATTGTGTGGTGCTGATTACTAACATTTTCTTAACCTGGAGTTATTTTCATTATTTAATCAACATTAACAAATGAAGGCTTCAGAACTCAGAATTAAAAGATCTTAGCAGCTATATTACAATGCTTCACTCAATCTTACCTAGTCTCTTGCTCTAAACTCACATGGCAACCTCATCTTTCTTCCCATATCACTCTAAAGTCACCAATGTGATTGATAGTTTTGGGTAGAGGAGTTTAGAGTGGGGAGAATGTGGAGGAAACGAGGACTTTACTTGGAGGGAATAAAAGCTCTATCCTTTCCTTGTTTTCTAATTGCAGCTTATAAAGTTGATTGACTGACTGCTGGTTTGAAATGGTGTCTGCTAACAGTCACTGGTACAGATTCTCTGTAATGTGAGGTAAAATACCTATAAAAGCCTAGAAGAAGATGTAAACTCAAAACATAGCCATAAACTTGGACTGACAATCCCCTGAAGACTGGATCTGGGAGGACTTTTTGCCAACAGTAATGCCAATGAAACTGAAAAGAAGAGAACATTCTATGGGTGTGGGTGTGTTACTGAGGAAATACTCTGTAGGCAAGAGATAAGAAGGACTATTATTTTCGTTGTTCATCTCCTGGATGGGGATCCCCTGGATGATGGGTCCCCTCAATTGTGTATACCTGAATGGATTCTCTGGTGAAAATTGATGACCACCCAGAACTTTAGTATGTGCCTTTTTCTTTTGTAAATATCTTATCTGCGGATACAATGGATTAAGGTTTAAAATGAGACCATACTGGGTAGGCTGGATCCTGAATCTAACAAAAGCATCTTTATAAGGGACAGAAAGACACATGCAGTGACTCACAGACAGAATATGTTTCAGGCCACATGAAGACAGAGGCAGAAATTGGAGTGGTGGGGCCACAAGCCAAAGAATGCCAGGAGCCAACAAAAGCTCAAAGAGGCAAGGAAGGACTCCGTCGTAGAGACTTCAGAGAGAGCATGCCCCTGCTGGCACTTTATTTTGAACTGACCTCCAGAACTGTGAGAGGAAGGATATATTTTTGTTGTATTATGGGCAACCCTAGGAAACTAATACAATGGAAAACTCAAGTTTATGCCAAGTGTTGAAAATGGAAATGCCTAAGGTAATGAAAATGAGTGGGTTGACCAGGGAGGCACAGAGGCGAAGTTGAGAGGGCACATGGTCTATGAAGACACATCCAATTGTTGTCTTCTAAGAATGCAGACATGGACTTGCCAAATATTTTTACAGTTCAGAGAAAGCTAGAAATTTGGATTTTATTTGTGTGCTCTTATTTGTTTTTTAACATTGGCCTAATTTTATTTCAAACATGGTACTAACCGTGTCAAACATGTTTGAGAAAGTCATGGGTAGCCCTTGTGGTGCCTCTTGTCTGGGTCTGTATTAGTTTGTTCTCATGCTGCTGATAATGACATACCTGTGACTGGGTAATTTATAAAGGAAAGAGGTTTAATGGACTCACAGTTTCACATGGCTGGGGAAGCCTCACAATCATGGTGGAAGATGAAGGAAGAGCAAAGGGACATCTTACATGGCACCAGGCAAAAGAATGTGTACAGGAGAACTCCCTTTATAAAACCATCAGATCTCATGACACTTATTCACTGTCACAAGAACAGTATAGGAAATACCTGCCCCCGTGATTCAATTACCTCCCACGGGGTTCCCCCCATGACATGTGAAACTATGGAGCTACAATTCAAGATGAGATTTGGGTGGGGACACAGTCAAACCCTATCAGGGTCCCTTTTAGCCATCCTTGTCCTGTGCGTTTTCTCCACTTTATAAGAGGCAGAATTGTGTTCCTCTCCTCTTCCGTTATTTATTTTCCAGCCTCAGAGAAGATCCTGCTCCAAAGACCACAGAGCAGGGGTTGGAAGGCAGGAGCAGGAGGGTTTTTGTGGTAGTGATGCATAGCATAACTGCGTGATGATTATTTCCACTCATTAACTGTCTATCTTATCAGAAATCCAGGAAGAAGTTGGACAGAATTCTATTTTAGTCTACCAGAGCCACGGTTAGTAAAGCCTGCTGGAATGTGGAGCTGATCTAGGAGCTGTGGGCATTCAGCTAGTGAGTTATGAAATGGGAAAAGTTCCTTTATCCCACTAGCAGGGTGTGTGATGGGGGAGTGACTCGTTTCTTTGGTGCCTGCAGCTCAAACCTCTAGGGGGAGTATGCAGACGGGCAGGTCGTGGGGATCATGGACTCCAACCCCACAGCAGTGTCTAGGGTTGGGTGTTTACAGCTCTGGAAGCCCCAGTGTGTTACAGTGTGCTCTTTCAGCTTAGATATCTGCAGGCGACTTGTGTTAATCAGCTCAATCAGACCCTCTGCCTTATCACAAGGACATAGGGCTTTCTGTATCCCAGGGTTCTTGCAATAGTGTACCGGAAAAATCAGATCACATGTTGGCATGGAGAATGAGTGCAAGGTTTTATTGAGTGGTAGAAGTAGCTCTCAGCAGATGGTTGGGGAGCAGGAGAGGGGTGGAGTGGGAAGGTGGTCTTCCCTTGGGTCAGGCTGCTCTGTGGCCGGGCTATCCTCCAACTGTCCTCAGCCAAATTCCACGTCATCCCACCATCAATGGCTGCCAGTGTCTGTTGGTGTGTTCTTCTGCCTGTGTGTTTCTCTTGACATCCACACACTCGTGTGTATGCCTGCTAGGGTCTTGGGGGTTATATAGGCACAGAATAGGGGGCATGGTGGGCTAGAGAGGTCTTGGAAAATGCAACATTTGGATCTGAAAACAGGAGTGCCTGTCCTCACCTAGGTTTGTGAGACTCAGACAATTTATTTCCTGATTACTGACTGGGGGTGAGTGGGAGAAGGGAAAGTATCTGAGGACATATTCTACATTACCAAAACTGATTACAAATGAAGAGGCCAAGAATGGGAAAGGCAGGCCCTGAAGAGCCTGGTGGATCTCCCTTTACTGAAATTGGACTCCACTCTCAGGATTTCAGTCATGGTGCAGTTGTGTATCCAAGGCCAAAGCTTGGCCTTGATGTGATACCCTCATTGGTTTTGCTCTTCCTCCAACTTTCAGGGGAATGTGTTTCCAGAATCCTTTATTCCACCTTTGATGTGAAAATTGTGTCCATGATTACAAATGGCTGATGCATGTGGGGCTTAATGCCTAGGTGACGGGTTGATAGGTGCAGCAAACCACCATGGCACACGTTTACCTGTGTGGAGCCCTCACTGGGGACCCCACCCTTCTCTACCCAGCACTTTTCTGCCTCCCTCCCATATCAGTTACACCTTGAAACAGAAGATTTGGCTAGAATGAAGTAGGGTCAAGGAACATTCATCCTTGAGGTCTTCTGGTAAACACTAGACTTTGATACATTTTATTTTATTTGGGGATGAGAAAACTACAAAACATGAAGAATATGAGCCTCAACAAGGACAGAAATCACAGTGGAGAAATATTGAGCACTGGTTATCCAAAGTTATTATGCAAGCTCCCAGCAAGATCAAATCCTTGACACCCATCTGCTGAAGGAAATAGATTTTTGTTTTAAGGAAATTATTTGGAGTCCTGAGATTCAAGGACAAACCTTGCATCTCATCTCTTTTGGATTTCTGTTGGAAATAGGACAAATGTTTCAAAGAAAGAACAAAATGTCATGTAAAAAGAACTGGATGAGATAAGGAAGAATTTATAGGCAGCCAAAAGTGCAACAGCAGAATTACATTAGCATTAACAAGCAGTGGAAAACTTAATTGAGATTATGGAAAATTATATTGTATTATGAGGGACAAATTTTAGAACTCTCCTAGAAAGTAAAGGACAGAGATGAAAACGATGAGAGAGCATATGTTTGCTTAAAAAGTCTGAGATAGTAGCTTTAACTTAAGAATTATAAGTCTTTCTACTTGAGAGAAAAGACAAATAAAAAATACTTTCAAAAAAATTCCTACTTATAAAAACCAATGTATAAATGTTAAAATTGTTTCTTTAAGTTACAAGTAATGTTGGTAAAACAAGCAGCAAAAAAACCAAAAAGATTACTGCAATATGCAATTGCATGTAATTTTTCTTTATTTTTAATTATAAAAATTATAAGATATTCAAACACCTCAAATGGGTATAATGTAAATAATAAAAGTTTCTCTTTGCTTCTCCTTTTCTGTTCTCCAGAGGTAAGGGTGTTATTAGTTTGCTGAAAAGCCTTTCAGATCTTCATTCTGCATATACCAGCTCCTGCAAATATTCACTAGTTTTTTGAACAACAAGATTATCACAGTAAACTTTCTGCACCTAGCTTTTTTTTTTCATTTAGCAATATATTGTAGGTGTTTCTTCTTATTAGAACATGAGGCTGTAGTTAATATTTGAAATTGTCAAAGGGATTTTTTGTATAGATGCACTGTAATTTATCCAACTCAGTAAATGTTTCCTTTTTATTTCTCAACTATAAAACTGGTACTGTGAATACTCTTATCTTTGCACACTATTTCTAAATAGTTTTTGCTAGGCTGTTTACAGAATACGTTTTTTGTTGTAAAATTACTCTGGTGAAAAGTTTGACCAAAATATAAAGACAAAGGAATCCTACAAGGATACATGCAGGCACGAAATGAATCAAACAAAACTAAACCCTCAGACTGGTTTTTACAAAGGAACAGAAATCGGGAAGGCTTTGGGATTTCCTTCTGCAGCACTGAATGCCAAAGTGTCTTTGAATAGAATTGTGACTGCAGAATTTTTAAGTGGAAAAGCAATATTTTGCACCAAGAATTTTGTTCTCCTCCAAGTAGTCTTTTGTGTGAAAAAGTCATTCCCTGATAAACTGAGACTCAGACAATTTATTTCCTGATTACTGATTGGGGGTGAGTGGGAGGAGGGAAAGTATCTGAGGACATATTCTACATTACCAAAATTGATTACAAATGAAGAGGCCAAGAATGGGAAAAGCAGGACCTGAAGAGCCTGGTGGATCTCCCTTTACTCAAATTGGACTCCACTCTCAGGATTTCGGTCATGGTGCAGTTGTTTATCCAAGGGCAAAGCTTGGCCTTGATGTGATACCCTCATTGGTTTTGTTCTTCCTCCAACTTTCAGGGGAATGTGTTTCCAGAATTCTTTATTCCACCTTTGATGTGAAAATTGTGTCCATGATTACAAATGGCTGATGCATGTGGGGCTTAATGCCTAGGTGACAGTTTGATAGGTGCAGCAAACCACCATGGCACACGTTTACCTGTGTGACAAACCTGCAGGCTCTGCACATGTATCCTGGAACTTAAAGTGAAATTAAAAAAAAAAGAAAGAAATTGTGTCCATGATTGATGCCCATTTTAAACAGTAATTCCTACTATTCTGTTCAAGTACTTGATAAAGATTGCTAAAATACTGAAATGTTTAAAACACCACTGAGAAAATTAATAGCAAAACAATCCATTTCTTCTCTATAAAGTGGAGCTGCAGAGAGTGACATATGACCATTTTCAATGCCACAGAACTCAAATAATAATTTTCTGCATCTTTAAAATTTATATTAAAATCAGAAAAAGCCCAAGTTTTTGGAAAGAAATAAACCACCCACTGGCAGATAGTATCTGTCATTAAGCCACTCCATTTTATCTTTCATCTAGGAATTATGAACATGTCTGAGTTTTTTACACTTAAAAGCAGTACGCATGTCATTATTTCAAGCACATTAAAATGCATAGAAAAAGTGAAGGACATAAGCAAAAGTAGTTATTTCTGGTTATCATTAGTTATATACTTCATTATCTTTGATAGATTATAATTATATATGATTGATTATATTGATCATTGTTTTTATAAAGTTAAATTGTGTCATATATTCTTTGTGTTTTTTTATTTTTAAAATTTTCTACAGAAAGAAATTTGCTCTGCTTAATGAAAAGTAAGTGGACAGTATTAAAAATAGCTATATTTAATTTTAACATACCATAATATTGCAATGAAAAATATACACATCATTCTGATAGAAGAAAGTATTCTAAAATATTAACAGTAGTTACCTGGATAGTAAAAGTTGGGTTTTTTGGTCTTTTTTCATATATTATAAAAAGCTTTCCTTTTTTATTTTCCTTTTGAGACAGGGTCTTACTCTGTCACCCAGGCTAGAGTGCAGTGGTGTGTTCATGGCTCACTGCAGCCCTCAACCTCCCAGACCCAAGCAATCCTCCCACTTTAGGCTTTAGAGTAGCTGGGACTATAGGCATGTGCCACTCATTCAGCTATATTTTTTTCTTTCTTTCTTTTTTTTTTTTTTTGTGGAGACAGGGTCTCATAATGTTCGGACCCAGGGTAGTCTCGAACTCCTGGGCTCAAGCAATCTTCCCACCTAGGCCTCCCAAATTGCTGGGATTATAGGCATGAGCTACCATGCCCAGCCAGCCTTATTATTTTCAATTATGGAAAACAATTTAAAATTCTAGGTATAAAGAGTGCATTTAACAAAAATTCTCATAACCTGTTGTGTGAAAGGAACTCTGTGGTTAGACAGATAAATGAGACATGCCACCTTATTCCAGGAGTTTCCATTCTCATGGGCTACTGTTTCCTTAATTGTCCATATAAAAATAAAGTAAAAGAGAAGTCACTTTTTATTGACAGAGAAAGTTCATATGATGGGCTTTTTGGTTAATTTTGGTCAACTTGGTGAATTGGCTTAGAATAATTTTTGGTTTGTTAAACATATCTTTGTGAGAAGCATGATGAAGTTCAAAAAGCATGATCTATTGAATCAGAGCCATTTGGATTTAAACTCTCCTTCATTGCAAGTTTGCTTCATGAACCCAGGTGTTAAAATATCTGGGCCACAGTTTCTCTGTTTTAAAAATGTGAACGCTTATATTGAACTGGCTAAGTCATTGGGAATGAAGTATGGAAAACTGCATATCACAGTGATTATGTAGGGGTCCCTGATGTATGGGAAATTCTTTTTGCCTTTTTCTGCAGGATTTAAAATTTACATTAAAAAGCTAGTGCCTCATATTTGAAGCAGTACTTTAAAGGTTGTAACCCAATTTCACACAGCCTATCCTTATTTCTCACTAAAGCCTACAGGTATCAAGAACCACGTCCGGGGCTCTGATGGGATCAAATAGCAGCCCAGCAGGCTGCAGGGTGTGCTCCCAAGTGGGGTGACCAGCAGGCTCATTCTCAGGGTTCACAGTGGCATGTTGAACTTTGGACAGAGCCAGGTTGGGCTTGGTGGCCAAGGGTCAGCCAGGGGGCAGAGTAGACTAGCTTGAATTTTCCAAAAGTTAGAAGGGACCTCAGATTTGCCGAATGACTTATCTATGCTGCTGTCATGTTGAGAGATTTTCCTGTATTGTCTCTGTAAATTCTCATAATTGTCCCGCGATCTGAACAATACTTCCATTCACAACTGAGAAAGCAGAGACCCAGAGGGAGTGAACTTGTTCAGGACAACTCTGATGGGAAATGAAGGGGCTGAAATTTGAACTGAAGCGCGTCTGACTCTATACCATCCTTTCCCAGGTACAGAGTGGTATCTTGGTCCCTTTTGGAATGGCAGTCATCAAGTAACTGGATTTGTAGGGGCAGGGTTTAGTCTCTGCAGAGAGGAACTTGACACAGTTAAGTGGGTTTTCAGGACCTGAGTTCCAGTGGACCTCAGGTCTATTCATTGTGACAGATGCCAAATCCTACAACTGAGTATGTGCAAAGGGGCCATTGAGAAAGACTTTGGCTTAATAGCTCCCAGCAACTCAGATCAGCCATGTAGTCACTCTGCTAGTGACTGCCAGACCAGATGTAGACTCACCTGCTGAGAAGACCCCACTCTAAAATTCAGAGGCACTGCAGAATCTTGATTGCAGAATTGCTAATACCTACAGCTCTGAAGGGCTGGGACAAGCAGAGCTATAATTAAAGTAACTAGAAAAGGAAGTGTTCCCATTCCATCGAGGAGGAAAATTGCAACTCAAAGATGCTCTGGAGAGGCAACCCAAGAACAGTAAAGTCAAGCAGTCCTGATTTTTCTTTGGACTTTGATATCTGCTATTTTTTTTTACTTCTCCCTGCTTTTGCTGTTGATGATTATTTGACCAATGAGCGCAGATGCTTACTTGCTCAAAAAATGTTATGTGAACTTATTACCAGGTATTCTCTTATGCTGTGGGGATTCAGCTGTAAATATAGCTGACAAAAGTTGCACCCTCATGGAGCTTACATTCTAAAGGAGAAAGACAAAATAAAATATATAATGGAATGTGTATGATAGAAGGTAATAATTGCTATAAGGAAAAATAAAAAGGGAGGGATGAGGGGATGGCCTCAATGACAAGATGGCATTTGAAGAAAGACCCTATAGAGGTAAGGGAGCCAGCCATGTGGATTTCATGGGGAGAAATGTTCCAGGCACAGAAACAGCCAGTTTAAGAGACCTGAGATGGAAGCATGCAGGAGAGTTTCTGCAGCAGCAAGAGGCTATTGTGGCAGGAAGAATGCGAGAAGAGGATGTTGCAGAGGTAGCAGGGTGACAGGTCCTGTATGTCTTTAGGGTTCATTTTGAGGACTTTGGTTTTTATTCTGGGTGAGATGGAGACCACAGGAGGCTCTTGAGAAAGACACTGATAAGATCGGACTCACATGTTAACAGGGTCACTCTAGCAGGTGCTCTTGTAGGCTTGTGTGGGGCTATCTTTATTAGACATTGCTTTGGGAAAACTCTCAGACCAAATTTTTCCTCTGCTCTCACACCACCACCACCACAATAAACAACACAGAAGAAGACTTTTGTGACCCAATGTATGGGGATTTCTCCCCACACACTAAGCAGCAGACACCAGCTGGGTGGCATTCTCCCTGGAGGCATTCTACCTGGAGATAGTATCAGGTTCCACAGGTTGAGGCTTCAGTCTCCAAGACTGATCTCCAGTGTCCCCAGATACCAGTAACAAGTCTAGGCCTACGGAACTCCTGACTGATTGGCCTCAAGGTGGGGTTCCCAGGACCCCATCTTTGAGTTCAGTTAATTTGCTGGAGTAGCTTACAGAACTCAGGGAAAACAAATTCCTGCTTTACTGGTTTATTATAAAGGATATTGCAAAGGACACAGATGAAGAGATAAATAGGGCGAGGTATGGGGGAAGAGGTGTGGAGTTTCCATACCCTCCCTGGGTGCACCACCCTCTAGGAACCTCCATGTGGTCAGCTATCTGGCAGTTCCCCAACCAAGTCCTGTTGGATTTTTACTGAAACTTCATGACATCAGCACTCTTTCTTCAATGCTAAAGGGCAGGAACCTTTCTGGGGTGGGCCTTAAGACCCACAATCAGAAAGGCAGGAGAGATTTGGAGCAGGTGAGAGAAAGGCAAGGGAAGGTCAGAGAGATTGTGTTTCCTGAGGCCTGCCCCTGAGTCCTAACACACCCAACATTGTAACAAAAGTCTATAACAAGGGCTATGGAGGTTATAAGTCAGGAGCTGTGGACAAAAACCTGTATATATGCTATATGTATATATCTCACAGACATGTGGATATAAGAAGTTCACTCATCCCTCAGCTTCAGGCTGGTCGAGTCAGAGGACACTGGACTTGGGACTCCAGATGGGTTCCAGACTTCATGTGCCAGAAGTGTCCAGGAAAGAAAAAGCCTCAGGAACTCAAGAAGAAGTATGTCTGTAGAGAAAGCCTCTCTTGGGAAAATCGAGCTGTGTTTCCAGATGGTAGCTTCCATGCCACCTTGGCTGCATTCCATGAAGCACACCTGGATGTTGTTGACACGAATATATCCACTAAAAGCTGTGTCTGGTGGCCTTAAATGGATTCTCTTGCAGAGGATCCCTCAACGTAGTGGTAGCTTTGCCAGGCTGCTTGGCTTGAATCTCTAAAATCAACTGCTTCCTCACGGGATAGGACCAAGAAGCCTTTAGCAATGCTTCATTTTGACTTTGAAGGATCTTTTTAGACAAAGTATCTCAATTATCCTTGGTTCTTTAAAAAAAATAGCCTGAGATGTTTCTGGATCTATTTTAAAAATTAACCAATCTTATTAGTTATTTTAGTACAATTTTCATTTAACCAAGCATTTAACCGAACATTTATTGAATGCCTCCAATGTCCCAGGCACCATGGGAAAAAGTAAACAATAAAAAGAAAAATTACTCCCTGCTATTGATAAATTTGGTCTAATAGGAGATTAAGGTGACTAAATAATAATAGCAGAACTATAACACATTCTTTTAGGGGTATATATTATGATGCTATGGAAGCTCAGATGAAGAAACATTTAACTCCATCGAGAGGGGCAAGGAAAGGATTTCCAGAGAAATTTAGAAATAGAAGGTTTTTACTTTAGGGAGAATATAAGCCTCTGTGATATTTAAAAATATTTTTCTTTTCCCTTACCCCATTCTTTCTGCCTCCCTTTCTTCCCTCCCTTTCTTCCTTCAACAACGACTTCTTGTCTATATCAACAGTGTGCAAAACATTTGGGATTGTTTACATGGTCCTGCTCTTGCAGAAATAATTAAGCAAGGTAGAAAAGTACATTTAAGAAACTACAAGAACAGTTCAGTTTGGTTGGATAATGATATCCATGTAAGTAGGCTTGCCAGATAAAATACAGAACATGTAGTTAAATTTAAATTTCAGATAAACAAGATATAATTTTTTAGTATAAGTACATCCAAATATTGCATGGGACATACAAAATATTATTAACTGGTTTTCTTTCTTTCTTCTTTACTAAGTCTAGTAACCCTATATGTAAGGGAATATTAGGAAATGGGGGTAGGATATATCCTCATTAGACAGTGATAAGGAAATTTTAAAACTCATCCCAAAGAGTCTGAATGTTTTGCTGTCTATAATAGAGAGCCATTGAAGTATGTTGTGCAAGATCAGATTTGCAGTTTATAAAGATAATTCTAGCCACAGTGAGAAGAATGCATGGGAGAAGAATGAGATTAGGGGCAGCAGGACCAGAGAGTGCTGTTTTGTTAAGGTCAGCTCATCTCCAGTCTCTTAGTGCTGCTTGGAATAATAATTATTTCTAAGAATTCAGTAGACTTCTGACACCCCACCCCCATATTTCTGAGCACCTGCGTTAGTCTCCAAATATTCAGTGTTAAGTCAACTAATCTTGTATTCCATCTGAGAGATTCTCTTTTGCACATCAGACCTTCAGCCCAGTGAGCTCAAATTTATGCTTGTATATGATATCAACCTTGAAGGTGAAATCCTTAGACATTGAGCTTTTATGGTTTGCTGAAAATGAAATAGAAAAGTAAAAACTTGCTAAAACAAGTCGTATTTGATCTTCTCTAATGAATAGATTCGCAGCAATTGAAATTTTAAATGTCAAAAGAATGCAGATGGATGCTACTAAAGCGTGCTTTTCACCAGGCCTGAAAAGTTTGCATTTTCTTAAACATTCTAACTACATTAATGCATTTTTCTCAAATCTTGTTTGCTAATAATTTATTTATTTACCAAATAATAACTTATTTACTAAAAAAAAGGTCTCAGGAAATTAGGAAAAAGGATATGTGTGTGTGTGAGTGTGTGTGCGTTAAGTATAAAGTATACTTATGCACAAATACATATAACACTAGGCTTTTAAATGGATAAATACAACTGGATAAAAGAAAGGAACAACTGTAAACAGCTAGGTGACTTAAAAAGTGAAATATAATGAGTGAGGGCAATTAGATGTTCTTATAAGAGACTGCTATTATTAGGACAATAATATTTGAAAAGAATTGACTCATGACTTTGCAGCAAGGCAGGAGAGGAGTAGGAGGGGCAGGACACTATGTAACAATTCAAGGTAAAATGGTACATTAGCAAAAGGATTAAGATACAGTAGCAGTGATACCAATAGTATAATTCAACATCTGAGAAGGAACAATAAAACTCTCATTTATTAGCAGGGGAAATGGATGGTCTGGCTGAGAGCAGCCGAAAGGTCTTATTTTATGTGCAGTTGGGGAAAGTAGATGGGAAAGTAAAGAAATGAACATTTATGGAGCTCATACTGCGCATTATCGACTGTGCTACGAACATATATTAGCTCATGTGTCCAGCTCACTGAAACCTCTCAACCAACCACATACTTTAAGGACAGACTTTGTCATCTTTACTTTACAGATGATTGAATAAACTGAGAATTAGAAGGATTAAAGAACTTCGTTCTTCGTCATAAAATAAGTGACAAAACTGAGATTTGAATTTCGATTTTTGTCTCCAAATATCTGTGCTTTTTCTATTCCACCAAACTGTCCCCTGGGGTATATAATTAAGATTATTGTGTTTTCTCCTGACATGGCACTTCAACCCTTGCTCTCTGAGGGCCCAAGAGAAACATTTTTAATTCTATTATTCCTATATTCTTCTGTTTCGGACAATAGGTTGGTGACTTAACTAAGGTCATCTGAGAGCCAAGCATTTGCCTGATCTGTTTCTCCTTGCCATTAGACAACAGTCCTACACCCTGAAGCCTATGATATATTAGGCTTCAAATCTCTGCAGAAACAGCCCTGCAACATCACATTAGTCCTCACTGAAGTCAGTGCAAAGTGTTTTGAGATAAAGTTTATTTAAATAGGGAAGGCTAGGCTGTGTGTTGTGGCTGATGCTTGTAACCCCAGCACTTTGGGAGGCCGAGGTGGAGGGATCATTTGAGCCCAGGAGTTCAAGCAGCCTGGGCAACATGGGGAAACTGATTCAGAAGTGCTGGGAAGGGAATGGTGTGGTCCCTTTAAATAATACAGAGCGGGGCAGGGAAGTGCTGGGTAGAGGAGGGCATGGTTCTGGTTAGGGCTCCACCTCTGGGCCTGTGCTCATGAACCTAGGTGAGGACAGGTGTTTTTGTTTTCCTGCCCATATGTTGCATTTCCACCCTGGCCTGCCATGCCCCTATCCTGTGCCTATAAAAACCACAAGACCCTAGCAGGCAGACACAGAAGTGCTGGATATTGAGAGGAGCATATCAGCAGAGGAACATACAGATGGCTGGATGTCGAGAGGAACACACCAACAGGCACTGGCATGCCGGCAGGTCACTGGGTAGGGGCAGTTGGAGGAGAGCCCGGGCCACTGAGTGAACTGACTTTAGGGGCATACCATCTCCCTTCTGACTCCCCCATCTGCTGAGAGCTACTTCCACTCAATAAAACCTTGCACTCATTCTCCAAGACCACGTGTGATCCAATTCTTTCAGTACAGCAAGGCAAGAACCCCAGGATACAGAAAGCCCTCTGTCCTTGCAATAAGGCAGAGGTCTAATTGAGCTAACTAACACAAGCTGCCTATGGACGGCTGAATTGAAAGAGCACCGTGTAACACATGCACACTGGGGCTTCAGCTGTAAACATTCACCCCTAGACATTGCCATGGGGTTGGAGCCCCACAGCCTGCCCATCTATGTGCTCCCCTAGAGGTTTGAGCAGTGGGGCATTGAAGAAGTGAGCCACTCCCCCTGTCACACACCCTGTGAGGGGCACAAGGGAACATTTTCCGTTTCAACTGGGGGCTCATCTGGGATCTCAGAGGTTAGTATGAGCGATTGTGAAACTGTCAGATCTGCCTTTCTTCCAAAACCCTGCCACCTCTCTCTCTTTCCTGCAGGTAAGAGGCTCTGTTTTCCTTTCATCTGTTTTCTTTCTGGTCACATGGTTTGAAATGGCTCTTATTTCTTCCTTTATAATGTTAAGAGTTTTGCTACAGGCTGTGGCAATTTTACTAAGTAAACTGAACTTTTGGCTTAGCTGCCAAAGGTGCAAATAAGATTAGTTTTTCCTAGAGGTGCCATGTATGCCTCCACCTCAACAGCTATAGGCACGCATGGCTCTGGGCACCTCTCCTTACCCTTTCCCCTCCCAGTTCGGGTGCCTGAGTGTGCCCGCAGCAGGCAAAGGCAGAGCCCAACAGCCATGAGATGTGGTGGGAGAAAGCCGCGGTGGTAGCTGCAACCCCACAGGGCCAATGGATGGGCACTTCTCACCTGCTGTGCCAATGGAACCTTTTCTCCCCTGGCCAAGGAGTTCAACCCAGTCTGAACCAAGGGAAAGACACAAGAATTAGAGGAAGCCAGTTGCACTATGCAGGTAGTCCTTCCCCCAGAATCTCCCCATTTTTCCTCCTTAAACTGTTTTTCCCTTTCTCCCTTTTCTAAGTGAGAAGGCTCCCCCTTGCAACTCTGTTTCTGATGGGGAAGTTAACAGAGGAATGACCCCTGCTGGCTAATAACTGCAAATTCAGCAGGGCTTATTTGAGGCACTAAATGGATAAAACAGCCTCTGAAATGCCTTTTCAGTCCCAAACTTGATTCCAAGCTTCAGGCTGAGGCCCTAGAAAGAAAAGCCAGGTCTGAGGGATCCAAAGCAAGGCAACGGGCACAATGTAAATGGGCAGGACCAATTCCTCCTGACTGAACCCCACCCCACGGAAGGAGGTCATGCTTCATGGCATAAACAGGCCCAGGGAATTCAAAGTTTGCCAACAGCAGGGAGAAAGGGAGGCATAGATGAGGGCACTTAATTTCTGTTCTCCAGGTTTTCCCTGTTTTGCAAGTACATACTGCATTGTTACCCCTGGCCAGCATCTGCCAAGGTCATCGGGGCTCAGGGACAAGAGGTGGAGAGTGAAGGGAGGATGCTTGCCTTTTCCCTCCATCACATCCTGAGTATTTGCTGAAAGGAAGGGAATGAGAGATGCCTCTATTCCCTGACTTTCAGAATGGGCAACCAGTTATCTTCATGACCCCCAGCTTATAGTCCTCTGGAGTGTATCCTGAACCATTGGGACTACTTTGGCCCTCAGAATCTGGAGGAAAAATGGTCCCTAATGTGGAGTGAGAGGTCCTGGGTTCAAATCGCAGATGATCCCCCAGTTGAAATGGGAAAAGTTCCCTTGTCCCTCTCGCAGGGCGTGTGACGGGGCAGTGGCTAACTTCTTCAGTGTCCCACTGCTCAAACCTCTAGGGGAATATACAGACGGGCAGGCTGTGGGGCTCCGACCCCACGGAAGGGTCTAGGGGTGAATGTTTACAGCTGAAGCCCCAGTGGTCGTGTGTTACAGGTTGCTCCTTCAGTTTAGACATCTGTAGGCAGTTTGTGTTAGTCAACTCAATTAAACCCCTGCTTATTGCAAGGACAGAGGGCTTTCTGTATCCTGGGGTTCTTGTCTTGGTGTACCAAAAGAATTGGATCATACGTGGTCTTGGAGAATGAGTGCAAGGTTTTATTGAGTGGAAGTAGCTCTCAGCAGATGGGGGAGTCAGAAGGAAGATGGTTTTCTCCTGGAGTCAGGCCGCCCGGTAGCCCAGGCTCTCTTCAGACTGCCCCAGCCAAACTTTGCATTGTTCAGATTGTCAGTGGCCTGCCAACATGCCAGTGCCTGTTGGTGCATTCCTCTCGACGTCCAGCCACTCGTGTGTTTTTCTGCTGATGTGCTCCTGGAGATTTTTTTTTTTTTTTTTTCAGGTAGAGTCTCATTCTGTCGCCTAGGCTGGAGTGCAGTGGTGCAATCTCGGCTCACTGAAGCCTCCACCTCCCGGGTTCAAGCGATTCTCCTGCCTCAGTCTCCTGAGTAGCTGAGATTACAGGCACACACCACCATGCCCGGATAATTTTTCTATTTTTAGTAGAGACGGGGTTTCACCACGTTGGTCAGGCTGGTCTAGAACTCCTGACCTCATGTTCTGCCCACCTAAGCCTCCCAAAACTTTGTGATTACAGGCGTGAGCCACCATGCCCTGCTGGGTCTTGGAGATTTTATAGCACAGGATGGAGGTGTGGCAGGCCAGGGTGGAAATGCAACATTTAAGCAGGAAAACAAAAATATCTGTCCTCACCTAGGCCTGTGGGCACAGGCCTGGAGGTGGAACCCTAACCAGGACCGTGCAGTCCTCTTCCCAGCACTTTGCTACCTCTTTCCATAACATTTAAAGGGACCACACCCCTCCCTTCCCAGCACTTCTGTAGCAAAACTCTGTCTTTACAAAAAGCAAAACCAAAAACCATCTGGGCATGGTGGCACATACCTGTGTTCCCAGCTACTTGGGAGGCTGAGGTGGGAGGATCACTTGAACCTGGGAGGTTGAGTCTGCCGTGAGTTTTGATTTCATCACTGCACTCCAGCCTGAGTGACAGTGAGACCCTGTCTCAAAAAAATAAATGAATAAATAAATAAAAAAGAGGGGACTGGGCGGGGTGTCTCATGCCTGTAATCACAGCACTTTCAGAGGCCGAGGTGGGTGGATCACCGGAGGTCAGGAGTTCAAGACCAGCCTGGCAAACATGATGAAACCCCATCTGTACTAAAAATGCAAAAATTAGCCAGGGGTGGTGGCAGGTGCCTGGAATCCCAGCTACTCAGGAGGCTGAGGCAGGAAGTGCTTGAACCCAGGAGGTGGAGGTTGCAGTGAGACTGGGCCATTATACCCCAGCCTGGGTGACGAGTAAAACTCCATCTCAAAAAAAAGAAAAAAAAAAAAGGAAAGCCAGGCTACATGTTGCATCTTACATGGCTAAATATCATGTCTTACGTCTGAAGAATGTTGTCTTACTTGTCTTCAACATTCAGAGATGACCTACTTGTGTTTCAGATTGTGCTTTATGGTTTACATTTATCCTCTTAAACTTAAATTAATTTCATCTGGTATCTTTATTTTAAAAACTAAAACAAACGATTTAAATATGTCTAATGCAATTTCCAGGATGTAACATTTAAATAGTCTGTAGAGGGGGCTGTACACTCTGTATGGCTTTCCAAACCCAACCTGCCATGTATTTTTGTAAATACAATTTTATTGGAACATAGCTACCTAGCCCATTTGGTTAGCATGGTCTATGACTGTTTTGCAGTACATGCCAGGGATGAGTAGTTGCAACAAAGACAGTATGGCCTACAAAGCTGAAAATATTTGCTATCTCACTCCTCAGTAAATGTGTGCTAACCTCTGGTCTATAACAACAGGAGATACTTCACTCTTAATTTCTAATTACATTCTATATATGGCATTTTATTTTTTCTCTCCTAAGAAAACCAATAAAACACTTGTCTTAATTAGTAGCATCTAAATTTGCTTAGGCATTTTTAAATCACAAAATAGTTATTTACTTCTACAGGGAAATTATTCTTTCTAAAAGAAGGGGAAATATTTCTTTAAAATACTCACCAAAACACTATGATGTAGATGCTAAGATGTTATCATCATTTCAGAAAGAAAAAACTATTTAGGCATAGAGACAGCATTTATTGAAAAAAAAAAGTCTGGGCATTAATTGTGTGTCAGGTCCTGAGCTAGGTGATGGAATGAAAAGAAAGTAGGAAAGTAGGATTGCTAGCATTGAAGAATTCAGTCAGGACTGCATAACTTGCCCCAAGTCACGCCCTTAATAAATAGCAGCATCAAGTTTTGAGCTCAGTTTGAATGGTCCTGAAGCTCTTCTCATTCAATTCATGCTTTTCAAACTTAAGTATGTAAGGCCTACCCCTACCACTTAGATCATGAGCCACAGATAGACAAAAATACAGAATAACATGGCTTCAATTTTACTAGATGGTATATGACTTTAAACAAAATTTTATAGTAAAATAAGCCTGGCTGTTATAAGAGGGAGAATGCAAATTTCAAATAAGTGTTTAAGATAACACAAATACTTCAAATAAATGAAGGCTTTCAGTGCCCCAGCCCCTAGGGGTGAAATATTCTCTCTGGCATGGTCTTATAGTAAGAAGAAAAAAGAAAAAGAATAAAATCTTTGGGGAAAAAATGTACAAAGGGAAACCTTGTAATAGGCAGGATTTAAACATAAAGAAGAAAAAGAGAAAGTTTGAAAAAGAGAGCCCTCAGATGCAAACTTGAAAATGACTTTCACAGAGTGTGGTTGGTCAATCTGCCACCGAGAAGCCTAATTAAGACATCTGCTAAAAGGTACCAATTGATGGTGGTCTCACTGTCACACCCTTTTAATTGACACGCTGTGATTTCATTCCAGATTAACTTCATAAGTGGTTCTCCTATTAGAAAGATCACTTAAATTAAAAGTAGACTGTAAATGGGGATTTGTGATGTTAATAGGCCAATGTAACCTCTGCATCATTTACATACATTTTCATTTTTTCCAATGCATATTTGCATATATTGGAGGATGTCACTGAAGGCTTTGCATGGGCAACATTAGTATAATAATGAGCATCCAGCTGGCACAGTGTCCAAAGAGTCATTTATTTCACCTCTCCCTAGCATTAATTTTGGAGATATTTTTGCATCTGCAACATTAATAACATAAAACCCATGTTCCAGAAAACCCATGTTCAGCTTATCTATCCAGGTGGAATAAATGTGTGGGAAACAGAATTGTCTTGAAGGAGATCTTATAACATTTGAACAGTTGCTTAGTGCTTGAAAAGGTCAGTACATTAGTGATGCTCAAAAACTCTTAAAAGCCTTGGCACAATGTGGTAGCCCATTGATATTCATCACTGTGGTAGCCTAATACAACAAGCCTGCGATCTGGGGAGTTTAGGGAAGAGATCACATTCAAATGGGGTTCAGAATGGAAATTTCAGAAGAAGGGCACTGATATAGGAGTGAAATCGGAGCCTACCAGACAAGATTCCAGCGTGGGTCTGCCCCCATCTGATGTTCATCCCTCTGAGTCTCAGTTCTGCATCTGTAAATTCTGTGTAGTAGCACTTAACTTATGTTTGTGGTGAAGACTGGGATAATAAATGTAAAAACAATTGTACGTAAAGTTTAAGAATTGAGGACAAAATTTGGCCTCCTGGTAGCCAAAGCTAAAAAGAGGACAGTGTACTATTCAGTGTTCTGTAACTGGTTCTGAGACTCTTTTCAGTTGCTGGGACTGTATATGCAGCAGTGGCACTTCCAATATGTGTTTTGAAAAAAAAAGTTGAGCAAATCACGTGTAACTATGTAATTAAACCTCTCCTTCACATCACCTTTCATGTTACTTGGGTATCATATTCCATAATGGCAGATTTAAAGTACCTGGAAAGCTTGAGTTTAAATACTGCCCTTTCTGGGTTCATAGAAATGAGCTGTATGGTTCTTTCGTACAATTTTAACAATCATCATTTCTTACTTGAAGCAGGGTAACCAACTCTCCTTAGTGGTCTCCATAATCATTGGACTTTCTTCTTCATCACCTCACTTCAATTCCCGTGTCCTGCTCATCAGGATGCATACTAAAATGACTCTCACTAGTATATCTCCACCAGAACCAACTCTAAAGGAATGAGATCTATACAGCAATGTTTCTCCAATATTTGCAGTTTATCATTCAGAATCAGCTCAACTTATTTTGGACAAAGGATTCAGGCTTTATTATGTCTCACTGTCAAGAAAGCCTTCCATAGAATCTTCATGAGTAAGCAGCAGAATCTCATAAAATCCATATCCTATAGATGACACTGGGCCACAGGATGGGGCAGACATAGTAAGGGATTAAATACCTGGCGGCGTCTTGCTTATGGACTGTGGGAATTAGGGATGAGACTGTGTGTTCCCAGGTTTTCAAATGCTGGGAGGATTGGTAGAGGCAGGAAAAGTAGCAAAGGGGCAGAGTGGTTTCAGAAAGCCATCAGGACAACTCTGAACTGCATAGAAAGCATTTCTATGTCTCACCAGTGGCAATACCTTTGAGAGTTTTAGGAGGCTTAGATAAGATATAAAGATCTTGAAGTTGTCCTATTTTATTATGATAGAAGACAGTGTTAGTTCCATTTGTGTGTGTGTGTGTGTGTGTGTGTGTGTGTGTGTGTGTCCAGCATGCTTTCCAACACTTTTTCTTCTGATTCCTTTGGGGAATCCCTCCCTGCATCCATGCAGTCTTGATAGAGTATAGACTTAATTGTCTGTCCTTACTCCTAGCTCAACAGAGGGCATGTGACCTTAACTGGGCAGAGCATCCCATCCATCTAGGTAGAGTGATTGGCTTACAGGTGTTCATATACAACCTATGCAGGCTTAGCCAGTGTCTTTCTTGGAATTAACACATGAACTTTGGCAGTAGGATTCTTTTTCCATTGGCATTGAAGAGCTAGGAAGATGTGGGTTTAGATATGCAGGCAGGCTTCTGAGGGAAATCTTTGAGTAGATGAAACCAAGCAGGGTTGAAACATGAAGAGAAAGACATATTCTAGGACCTATCCATTCCTGAGCTTCCTAGTCATATGAGCCAAAAAATTCTCTTTTCACTTCAACCAGTCTGAGTCAGGTATCTGATACCACTTGTAACTTAATTCCAATCAAGTCTTGAAAAGGGAGGAAAAGAGAGATGTACAACCAAAGGAATGAAATATTTTGGTAAGAAAATAGAAATCATCTGCTTATGAATTAACCTATTCTAGTTTTTCTTTTGTGAACTTTGTGCCTGCAATGTCTTATAAAAGCCCTAATTATTCTGGGGCAACTGTCACAATTCTTAGCATCAAACTCTCTATCTAACATGTAGCAAAGTCCATCCTGTGACACCATGGCAGGGCTCTCCACTTTCAAACCCTGTTAATACAATGTGAAAGAGATTTGAGAGAAAGAAGACTGAGAAGCAATGCAATGCCATGTAAAAAATAGTGGATTTTAAATTAGGGCCTGAGATTGGAATAAACATTTTGACACCCCCCCTTGGGAGTATTTGCTTTGTTGCCCTGAGCTTTAGTTGCTTTAATATGGAAAAGGGATGAGAATAATGACAATCCTTACTGCACATGGTTTTCATGTGAATTATGCAATATACTGTAAATAATGTAGACTGACCAGCACTGAAACCATCTTTGCAAAATTATGACTGAGGAAATTATGACAGTGAAAGAAGTCAGACCTAACCGACTCTATCTTGCCTCTAACCTTTAAGTTGTCCTTATTTATTCCTACGTGTAGGCCGAACTAACTTTGGGAAGGAATTCAGTTCATGGTTTGACTCTGAAACAAAATTGGTAACAGCCCTTTCCCAAAAAGACCCTCCTTCTTGCTTGGGGTCCAATCTGCCTTTTCAAGACTAACAAATTAGCTACAAGATTAGAAATTACAATTTACGGGTCATGCAGCCTCTGGCTCCAAGAGTCTGAACCTCCCCAAATTGCTCTCAGGGATAACATCACTGTTGTAAAACCCAAGATCAGTTCTTGAGATATTTTGCAGACCCTGCACTTGATGGATCAGCTAACACCATCCAGACTAGTAATCTGGCTCAACCAGTTCTGCCATCCCACCCAGAAACAGAAGACAGCAAGAAAACCTAACTTCGACCCCCTGTGATTCCATCTCCAACCTGACCAATCAGCACTCCCCACTTCCTGAGCCCCTACCTGCCAAGTTATCATTAAAAGCTATGATTCTTGAATGCTCGGGGAGACGATTTGAGTAATAATAAAACTCTGATCTCCCGCACAGCCGGCTCTGCGTGGATTACTCTTTCACCTTTGCAATTCCCCTGTCTTGATAAATCAACTCCGTCTAGGCAGCGGGCAAGGTGAACCCACTGGGCAGTTAAATCACTGACAGTAGTAGGTTGTCAATTAATGATTTATGTCTTGCTTTTAGACAAAACAATGTTGATGGTATTCAAAGAGAATAGAACAACTATCTCCACCCCCACCCCAAAGCAGAGGCAGAAATCCTTTCTAGGAGCCAGAAAGAAGTAGAGATATTTATTGATTGACTTGACTCTGTGTGTGTGTGTGTGTGTTTGTGTGTGTGTGTATACATATACATATATATACGTATACATATACATATATATACGTATACATATACGTATATGTATACATACATATATATACATGTATACGTATGCATATATACACATATATACGTGTACATATATGTATACACATATATACACACGTGTGTATATATACATATATGTATACATATATACACATACATATGTACATGTGTATGTATAAACACACATATACACACACATATATATTCACATATATACATATACACACATATATTCATATATATTCTCACATATTTATGAATATATATATTCTCACATATATATATATGTGTGTGTGTGAGAGAGAGAGATACATTTTCGAAGACAGTTGTAGGATCATTGTGGGGGCCTTTTGGATGGACTCTCTGGGTACTGTCTGAAGTACTTTCTTCTTGGGAAATTCCTGTGATGTAGTAAGGTCTTCTCAGGCAAGAAGAAACAAGAAACCCAGTGCTTAAGGCTGACTCAAAAGGAAAACTCTAATTGCAACAAGGAGACCTAATAGGTAAATCTCCTTCTAGGCTGGCGTATTTCTCCAGGGTCAAAAACGATTCAGGTATCTAGGTAGACTCTGTCCAAGGGGTAAAGAAACTCACGCACATTATTTCTATGTTGTTCTAACCCCAGCACCATCACTTCCACTCCCAGCAACTATCAATCAATGAGAAACTTCTAGACACCTTGCATGCATTAACTTATTTAATCTTTTCAGTGGCACCCAAGAAAACCTCAGATGTAATAATATTTCAGTATATAGAGGAGAAATGAAAGTCTTGATAAGTTAAGACATTTGCTGGGGACACACAGCAAAAGTGAAATCAAGTTCTGTGTGATTGCAAAGTGGAGTCTTCCTATCACCAAACGCCACATGACCAACGTAGATGCATGAGTGCCAACGACCGAAAAATGGATGACCTGCGTCATTACATCCAGGGTAGGGTCTTACCAACAGTCACATCCTGAGAGGGTCAGGGCTGAAATGTTACTTTTCCTTCTTTATCTTCTGGATGAAGGAACTGGGTAGAAAGGAGGGGGGTGGGCTTAGGGAGTAGCTTGATTGCCAAGAGTAAAGGTGGCCTGCAGTCCTGGAACCTGAGTCCTGGGACTTTCCTTTTCAGGCTCTGCTGGAGTTTGGCTACCAGCTCTGCTTGTCTGGGGGATGTGTCAATGAGCCATTTGCGTGATGCTTTACAGAGTTAAGCCCATTATTTGGCCCTTATGCTGATTTTAAAAAAGCCCTGACAGATGCAATAGGAATACGTGAAGTGTCTACCTGCTGGGTGCCTTCTTAAAAATGAGGAGTTAAAGTCTGAGAAACTTCGCAGTCAAAATGTAGGGAGTTTGGCTGAGGAATGCCAAGTATTAAAGGAAAGTGTCCCATGGTATGTCTGAGATTCTCTGAGAGTGGGGCTGGCCCGAGTTCCTACCCACCAGCAATAGACAGAGGGCACCAGTTAAAATGTAGGGCTGGCCCCAGGCAAAGGAACACACTCCTCCCCGAGTGACTATTCCCTTGACTGAGCACAGCTTATTTCTTGGAGGTCAAGAGGCCAGCCTCCTGAGGACAATGCTGAGACGGAAAATCATATGAGGCAGCGGATGCTGAGAAGGGAGGGCTGAACCATCAGAGTAAAATCAAATTTGGTCAGGAAGTAGGGGAAGCACCCATCAGGGATGTGGGAACCCTGGGCAGTTGTTCTTACCCTGGGTGATTTTACCCCTCCTAAGGGACTTTTGGAAACTATTGGAGACATTGTTGATGGTTAAGACACAGGGAGGAGGATGGGTGTGCAACTTGAATCTCTCCAGTAGATAAAAGCTAGGGATGCTCCTCACCCTTCACAGTGCACAGGACAGCACCACAACAAAGAATAACCCAGTCCCAAATGTCAGTGGTGCTGATGTTAAGAAATCCTGCACTAAGACCAAAAAGCCAGATGAATTTGGAGTCACTAAGGAGAGGTGCAGGAGAGGCAGTAAGTGTCTTTCACAGATGGAATGCACAGAGGACAGTGCATCCTGAAGCACAGTGACACCGTGCCCTCCGGGCTGGGATTGCTGCTGCTGGCTGGCTGTACTGGGCTCCCTCCCACTTCTAGGCTTCTGGCTACATACTGTGCCTGCTTATTTGTGTGTCTAACAGACTTTGATGTTACAGAAGCTGACCTGAGAGCAACACAGAATGGAGACGTGTGGAGGGGTAACACTTCCTTAGTTTGAGCATCTATCCTAGACACTCGTGTTTAGATCTCAGCTCTAGAACTTACTGGGTGTGACTTGAAGCAAGTTAAAGAATCTCTCTTTTTCTAACCTGTATCCTGAGGATCATGATACCTATATTTTGAGGTTGTTTTGAGGATTCAATAAGATAATACATGAGTAGAATCTAGAAACCTGGTAATTGTCTTAAAACTAATACGAGTTTGCCAGCCCAGTAGTCCTGGTTATTACAGCTGAAGGGCAGCCCAGAAGTTCTCAGTCCTGGCTTCATAGCAGGGCAGCTTTTACAGAATTCCTCCAAGGATTCTGGTGTAATTTTCTAGGACTCTGTAGGTTGTGAGAACTCCCTAGAGGCTTCTAGTGGGTAGCCTTGCTTGAGAACATGGATCTAGTACTGTCCCTCGTCTTGCAGGTCAGGGAATTGAGACTGTAAAGTGAATTCCACAAAGATATATAGCTATTGTTTGAGGAGCTAGAATTAAAATCAGGTCTCCTGACCATGCCCTGGAGTCTTTCCTTCTACCTCTGTGTCTTCTTTGTTTGAGTGAGTAAGGATGAAATAGTAGGTAAGCAGGTCAAGACACCAGACCTAAGTTTTACCTGAGTTTGTCCAGTAACAAGCATGTCTTCCTTCTAATTAATCTGCACCTAATAATGCCTTCTCTTCCCTTGGCTTTATAACCAGGATAGCATGGGGTCCTGGAAATAAATGGTAGAAGGGAAAGGAAACCTAATAGACATTCAGCAGCTTCTATAAGCCAAAATTGTTCTAGGTGCTTTATTATGGTTGCTTAGTTTATTTTCACAATAGCCCTAGGAGGTTGGTATTTTTAGGTCTGTTTCAAAATGATGAAAGAGGCTCAGATGGATTTGGTCAGGTGCTCAGGGTCTCACAGTTGATAAGTGACTTGTGCTTAGCTCATAACTTTCCAAAGCCAATATTCTGTCAGAGTCCACCAGAATGTAACTGACACAAAGGCAGGGATTTTAAACATTTTTTTCCCCCTGCTATTGCTTACAATACTGATATCACACAGTAGGTACTCAATAAAATTTTGTTGAATTGATGAGTGAGTGACACCAAACTATACAGGCTGTACTAGTCTGTTCTTGCATTGCTTTAAAGAAATACCTGAGACTAGGTAATTTATAAGAAAGGAAGTTGAGTTGGCTCATGGTTCTGCAGGCTGTACAGAAGGTATAGTGGCTTCTGCGTCTGGGAGGCCTCAGGAAGTTTCCAGTTGTAAAGGAAGGCAAGGAGGGAGCAGGCACGTGACAGTGAAAGCAGGAGCAAGAGAGAGAGTGGGGAGATGCTAAACACTTTTAAATGACTAGATCTCATGAGAACTCACTATCATGAGGACAGTACCAAGGGAGACGGTGCTAAAGCATTCATGAGAAACCGCCTCCCCTTATGACCCAATCACTTCCCAATGGGCCCCACTTCCAACATTAGGGATTCCATTTCAATATGTGATTTGGGCAGGGACGCACATCCAAACTATATCACAGGACTTAAGACCTGGAGACTAGAGACTTTTGAGTCCAAAAAAAATACAACATAGAAGGAAAATTTTCCAATTTAATATTTTGTAATCCACTAGCTTTCAAAACATCTGCAAGGGAGCACAGTATATTTAAAACACCTCCTCCAAGCTGTCCGATGCCAGGTGTTGTATATAAAATTAAAGCAATATTCTAAGAATATGAGAAGTGTGTGTATGTGTGTGTGTGTGCTGTTACATTGTTAAGGGTATTTTTTAAAAGTTGTAGTTGAGGGGAGAAAAAGCAATTATATCTAGCAATTGTATTTTTTGTTTGTTTGTTTGTTTTGAGACAGTCTCGCTCTGTCTCCCAGGCCTGAGTGCAGTGGTGTGAACTCGGCTCTCTGCAACCTCCACCTTCCAGATTCAAGCGATTCTTCTGCCTCAGCCTCCCGAGTAGCTGGGACTACAGGCATGTGCCACCATGCCCAGCTAATTTTTTTGTATTTTTTTTTTAGTAGAGATGGGGTATCACTGTGTTAGCCAGGATGGTCTCAATCTCCTGACCTCGTGATCTGCCCTCCTCGGCCTCCCAAAGTGCTGGGATTACAGGCGTGAGCCACGGTGCCCGGCCAGCAATTTTATCTTATAGAGCAGTTGTCCCCAACCCCCAGTCCACAGACTAGTACTGGTCAATGGCCTGTTAGGAACCAGGGCCACACACCAGAAGGTGAGCGGGGGCGTGGTGAGTGAGCATTACTGCCTGTGCTCTGCCACCTGTCAGATCAGTGGTGGCATTAGATTCTCATAGGAGCATGAATACTACTGTGAACTGAGCATGTGAGGGATCTTGGTTGTGAGTTCCTTATGAGAATCTAATGCCTAATGTTCTGAGTGGAACTGTTTCATCCTGAACTGCCCCCCTCCACAGTCCATGGAAAAATCATCTTCCATGAAACTGGTTCCTGGTGCCAAAAATGTTGGGGGCCGCAGTTATAGAGTGTTCCAGCACACGGAGCCCAACCATGAGATGTGCCTAGTGAGAGAAGCTGACTCTGGGCATTTGGGAAGTTGGGACAGGCAGATTGCTTCTCATCTCACTGGGACAGAGCTAATCTGCAGGCTAACCAATATCCTTACATCCACCACTTTCCAAATCACAGCAACTTGCTCAGAAATGTACCTTTCTCATTCCTGCCTCTTCAGGATATGGCTCACGTAGGCACCCCAGAAATGCCTGCTGAGTGAAATGATGATGTGTCCCTATAGAAATGATATTTTTCTCTGCAAATGCACATGCCCCAGGTATTGCAAATCTATGATCTTCCCCCAAGAATAACCTCTGGTTCATTTTGGGTTGAGTCAGGATGTAACTAATTTTCACTGCTTTTGCAGTTTATCACATCCTTGCTTCATCCTTGCTCTGAACAGTCTGCTAAGATATTATGTCCATGTTGCAAGTAAAGCAAAGTAGGCTCAGAGAGCCTGAAGAATCTTCCCAAGGCCACTCAGCCAGGAAGTGGGAGCAGGAGGATGTCAGCCCTGCTCTACTGAACTTCAAGATGCGACCAGTTCTGAACAGTAAAGGACTAACCTTGAGCAGTGAAAGGTTTGGGCCTTGACTGTCTCCTGGGAGATCACCTCTAAGCACCTGGAATATCTTTTTTTTTTTTTTTTTTTTTTTTTTTTTTTTGAGATGGCTCTGTTGCTTAGGCTGGAGTGCAGTGGTGTGATCTTGGCTCCCCTCCTGGGTTCAAGTGATTCTCCTGCCTCAGCCTCCCAAGTAGCTGGGACTACAGGCATGAGCCACCATGCCTGGCTAATTTTTGTACTTTTAGTACAGAGGGGGTTTCACCCTGTTGGTCAGGCTGGTCTCGAACTCCTGACCTCAGGTGATCCATCCGCCTCGGCCTCACAAGTGCTGAGATTACAGGCGTGAGCCACCATGCCTGGCCCATTTCTATGCCAATAATGTGATTTATCATGGAGACCTTGGGCCACACTGTATCGGCTGGACCTCTGGAGGGACTGAAGGCTAAGGTCAGCCATGTGGGCAAGCAGTCAGGTCTATGGAATCGACCTAGACACCAATGTTCAAGCAAGCTCCCTTTGTTTTCAATCCTCTGTGCATGTTGCCATGTATCATTACTGGAAGGAGTGTGTGTTGTCCGTATAACTTTCCTAGGAGATAACAACCAGATTCTTGCACCTGAAACTCTCCCAGACCTTCCTGTATGTACCTTTTCCTGTTGCTAAATTTAATCTGTAATCTTTTCTCTATAATAAGCCATAACCGAGTCTCACAGCTTTGCTGAGTTCTGTGAGTCCTTCCAGTAAATTACAGTGATGACCTCCTGCACTCCCAACTTTCCATAGTTTTTCTCTGCAACCCTGATGTGAGGGACAGCAAGAAGGACTGATGGGGGACAGCTTACTGTTCAAAGACCAAAGGGTGTGGTTTGGATATCTGACTCCTCCAAATCTCAGGTTGAAATTGAATCCCCAGAGCTAAAGGTGGAGCCTAATAGGAAGTGTTTGGGTCACAAGGGACAGATTCCTCATGAACATCTTGGTGCCATCCTAATGGTAATGAGCGAGTTCTTATTCTGTTAGTTCCCATGAGAACTGGTTGCTTGGAAGAGCCTGGCACCTCCCTCCCCTTTCTCTGTCTCTGGCTTCCTCTCTGGCCATATGCTCT
Source organism: Hylobates moloch (assembly GCF_009828535.3). Classification (NCBI taxonomy): domain Eukaryota; kingdom Metazoa; phylum Chordata; class Mammalia; order Primates; family Hylobatidae; genus Hylobates; species Hylobates moloch. The sequence continues at coordinate 71,746,947 of NW_026652292.1, read as the reverse complement.
CTGCACACACCAGCTCCCCTTCACCTGCCACCACGAGTGGAAGCAGCCTGAGGCCCTAGCTGGAAGCAGATGCTGGCACCATACTTTTTGTATATGTTGCAAAACTGTGAGCCAAATAAACCTCCTTTCCTTATAAATTATCCAGCCTCAGGTATTCCCTTATATAAATAACAACACAAATGACCTGAGATGAGGCCAGACCGAGTGGCTGCAGGTTGTGACCAGGGCGTGGGTGTGGGGTGAAAATGACTTTCTGAATAAAAAGAAGCTTGAGCCCAGTGGACAGCATATCTAGCTTCCTTTGTTTGCTCTGTCAGTAGCAGGGTATAGCCCAAGAGACCTGCCCACTATCGTTGCCAGAGAATCACTCCCAGCACATAAATACTGAGATACTTTCTGCTGTGTCATATGCTATTAAAAAAAAAAAAAAGTGAAGTGGGTTTCCTGTCAAGTTACCAGTCATCACAGGGTGTCCCTCTCTTCTGCTCCCTCCCCGCTCCTCCTTTTCCTTTCTTTTATATTTGAGGCCAGTCTAAAGTGTATGAACTTTACTGTTTTAGAATTAACGACAGTTTCACGGGACTGGGATGAGGGGAACTTGGCTCTGTCGATAACTCTGATACCTGGATTTTCTCCAAGAAATGAATTTCTTGGTCACCCATCTGCTGCTCTCAGACAGCATGACATTACATAACCTTACATAGATATTTATCACCTAAAACCTGCAGATGAAGGGGCCAGGATTGCCTAGGATTCCCGTGTCCCAGAAGACCGCATCATTATTCCGGGCAACATTTGTAGCCCTTCTTGATCTTGGTTTTTATTTTTTATTATTTCCTCAGCTCTATGAAGATATAATTGACAAATAAAAGTATAGATATTTAAGACGTACAGTGTAATGTACAAAAATATATGTATACATTGTGAAATGTGTACCACAGTCAAGCTAATTAACATATCTATCGCCTCACATCGTTTCCTCCTGGGACAACAAGCACGAAGCTACATGACATTATGCTAAGTGAAATAAACCAGAAGCAGAAAGATAAATATAAACTCTCTTCTATGGGGAATCTAAAAACATTGAACTCCTAAAAGCAAAGAGTAGAATGGTATTTGCCAGGGTGTGTGAGAAGGGGGAATAGAGAGACAATCAAAGGGTACAAAGTTTCAGTTATCAGATGAGAAAGTTCTGGAGATCTAATGGACAGCATGGTGGTTATAGTTAATAATACTGTATCATGTAGTTGACATTTGTTAAGAGAGCAGACCTAGGTGTTCACTACACACACACACACACACACACACACACACACACACACACACACAGACTCATCTTGGTTTTAACCTTGGCTGCATATTAGTGCTCCTGGAGGAGTTTTTACAAAGTCCTGAAGCTCATCTCCATCTCCAGAAATTTTGATGTAATATTGGTGGGTGCTGGCACAGTAGTTCTTATAAGCCCCTCAGGGGTTCTTTATGCGCTGGTGTTTGAGAACGACACCTTGCAGCTTCATCCCTGGTTGCTGCCGTCCCGCAGACGCCGTGCCTTTTCCTGTCTACATAGCCTTCATGCCTGTCTACCTGCTGCACTCTTCCTTCTTTGTCTACCTGGTGGGTACTGGTTCACTTTTTATGACCTGACTCAAGTGTTGCCTTTTTAAATCTTTCTAGGCTGTCTGATGCCAGGCAGAGGGAATTGCTGCCTCATCCGTGTTCCTATAACACTTTCCAGACATTTGAAAATTCTACAGAATTGCAGAGTCTTTTGTTTATCAATCTGTTCACTTGAGAGTTGGGACTTTATCATGGTAATCTTTGTCTTCCTTTCACCTGTAGAGTCTGTGTCTGGTGTGGGATAAGCACTCAGTGAATTTTTAGTTTGATTAAATAGAGGTGCTCAGAATAGCTATCATGTCATTGAGGCTGAAATAGCTATTTCTTACAAGGCTGGTCTCTCTGCTTTGCTGTTACAGTTACTGCTTGGCAAATCAATGTGCCTCATTTGTGCAAATGCCGTATCCCCACTTGAGTGTTGAAGTATTTTGTTAATTGCATGATTGCCTGTGGCCACAGTGTGTTGTTTTGTGGTATACCAAGCCAGAATTTAAAACCAGGACTGCAAGGCCTATCGTCAGTGGTCTGCAACAAATCTGAGTATACGCAAATGCTAAAATGAGTCCAGGAACTCCATAGGTATATACAAAAACCCAGAAGAGAGATTCTGTCTTGCAGTCTTCCCTAAGGTGCTATGATTTTAAATTAAGGACAAAATCCATTATCTAATTGTAATGTCTCTTTTTTGTTCCTGTTGATAGAAAGTTTCTACTACAGTGTTGTTCTGTGAAGGGGAATGCGTGCTGGAGAGCTAAGCAGGAAGCAGGAGGCAGGAGGGACTCTCTGTAGCAATCAGCAGGTGTGCACTGATGGCTGGGCTCCTACTGAGGGCAGTGGAAGAGGTGGTTGCTTTTGGCGGGGCCCATTTCGATTGCTCATTGCCTGGAAATCTTCAATTGTAAATAGTTTCAGTGTTGTTCCTGTCAATAGGTTCTTGGAAGAACTGTTTGAGACATGAGAACACTAGAAGCAACATGTTAATCAACCAAGCTAATTTTTAGTCTCCTTCCCTCTGATGAATCTGAGCAGTTTGGTGACAGATGTGGGTCAGGTGGAATGCAAGGCACACAGGAAACAGTCCCTGGGTAGCCCATGACTTCCTGGAGGACAGAAGGAATGGAGGTTGGGCCAGTGCTGGGCATCTCTGAGAGATGACTGTGGACCAGAATCGGAAAGGGTTCACCAATTAACATTCCCTTTGCCTACTACAACACAGTCACGCCAGATAAAAGCTTTTTCTCTCTTAGGTAACTGAGTATGTAAGCAGCCAAGTATATCATGTCAGGCTGATATGGAAGTTCTTATTGCTCTGCCAACGTCAACATGCATTTTTCACCTTGTGGTCTAATACAGTGGTTTAATATAGATAGTGGTCTAACATAGAGAGTGGGAGCTTCCACTATCAAGTCCACATTCCAGCCAATAGGAAGTCAAGAAGAGAAAGGGAAGCTAGGCTTATTGTATGCCAAGGGCCTGACTCAGAAGTTACAACTCAGCACTTCTACTCCATATGATTGAGCAGAACATTGACACGTGTCTACACCTAGCTTCAAGAGAAATTAAGAAACCAACTCTTTGGCTGAATGGCCCCATGCTTAGCAAAAATATTTATCATCTGGGAGAAGAGATACTGGGGAAGTAACCAGCCATCTTTGTCTCATAGATGTTTTCCTAGCTACTGCCCAAACTCAGAAAAATAGTGAAATCCCAGAAGTACTTGAGAGTAAATTCAGAAAAAGACACATTTCCATATCTTAGATGCCATCTCAGAACAAGGAGGCAATAGTTGATGTTAAACATATTAGCATTCTGAGGTTGCCTAGAAAATCTCAGCATCCATAAACAACGTTCCCTGTGTGATGCATGTATCATACAATATTTAATGTTTATTCAACTTCTTAATATAATTTTGTGGGGAGAATGTTTGCCCAATATTCCCCAGAGTACTAGGAAGGTAGTGTGTGTGTGGGAGAGGTGCAGTCAGGAGGAGGATTGTATATTTCCATAAAATTAATTACCTAGGAGAAGACATAAAAATTGCACGAATGGAGATGCTTTATGTATAATTAACAGTTCCTATTTTTAAAAAGCCTTCATGATTTTATGTTTGTGTATAAATTTTTTTGTGTATATGTATATCTGTGTGTATATATATATATGTGTGCATATATATATGTATATACTCACCTATACTTAACATGATCCTTGATGTAGTCATGTGATATAGTTGGGGAAAGCGTCATTTCCATTTTATAAAAATGTGGTGATTAGATCTTGAACTTAAAGCCTGAGCCTGTAATAATAATAAATGAAACTGCTTGGTGGTGGGAGATGTCTTCAAAGCATAGGAAGATAATTTTTATGTGGAAGGAATGTAAACGTGTGCAGCTAGAGGATGGACTGTAGTGGTTTTAAAACAGGTCTGCAAATTCATTGGCATTTCTCTCATCCAGTGATGGAGTCCAATTCTCCTCCCCTTGAATATGGGCTGACCTTAGTGACTCCATAATACATAGAATGTTGTGGCAGTGACCCATCAAGATTTTCAACATTAGGTCATAAAAGGCTATGTAGTCTCTGCCTGACTCTCTTGCAATGCTCACTCTTAGAAACCAACTGCCATGCTGTGAGGAAGCCCAAGATGCATGGAAAGGATCCAGTATGTGTTCTGGCTACACTTGCTAGCGTGGTCTTAGCCAATAGCCTGCATAAACCAAGAGACATGTGAACCAGCCTTCCTAATGACTCCAGGCACAGACACTGCTGCCTGAGACACCCTGAGTGAGAACCACATAGCTGAGCCCAGTAAACCCTCTAACAAGGAGATGATAATAAATGATTATTACTCTATGCCTGGGAGATTGGGGTGGTTTGTTTCACAGCAATAAAAAGTAGAAACATATTTGGAAGCTCAGAAATAGTGGAAGATGTGGAATGCTAGGGATAACATTCATTGACTGTCAAGGTTACACAATTGGCCAAGTGACAGAAGGAGGGTTTGAACCTCCGTTTTATGATATTTATTTCAGATTTTTTTCCCACTTCTCAAAAGTTTCCTTCTTTGAATAGCCATTTAAAACTAGAACTCATTTGAGCTTCATTTACAGTACTTTTGGGATAAATCAAAGGTGTGTTGGATAGTGCAAGCAGCAATGGCAAGCATTCTAGAGATTTTGTTTTTCTCACACGTACACCAGGCAACAGAGTGTGCATGCATACACCTTTGTCCTTGCCCTACCTAAGTTACTCTCCTGCCCTTGCTTCAAATCTTTGCTTTCACAAGTCACAAGATATTGGCCTGAAACTTTCTCTCCTTTCCAGGAGGAAGGCTCTTCCTCAACTAGAATTGCATATAATTAGACATGCATAGTAAGTACTGTGACCTCAGGCCAAATGCTCTCATCTTTTCAACCATTTCACATATGTCATAGTTTTCAGATTGTTTTTACTTTTTTTCTTTGATTTTTTTATTGTAAAATATATGTAATATTTACCACTTTAATCATTTTTATATGTGCAATTCAGTAGCGTTAATGATATTCACAGCGTTGTACAACTATTACCACTATCCATTTTCTCTCTCTCTTTTTTTTTTCTGAGATAGAGTCTCTCTCTCTGTCACCCAGGCTGTGACCATAGTTTCCTGTTTGCTGAGTCCTCTTAAAATCTGTGTACACTGCTCCGAGGATTTGATATATAATATGTGCTTAATTATATGTTCAATTAAATTGAAGTCTGACCAGCACCAGGAAAAGCAGGACCAACACTTTCCTCACTTCAGATACCTTTATTAATGCTTTTCCAAATTTCATAAATAATTTAAAGCTGACATCTTAGTGCTGACATGTTGACTATTTGTTTTTGTAGGTAAAGCAATAGTCAATAGCCTAATTAATTACTTCACATGCTCTGATGTCTCATCACATAGCAGATGAATGTTTAATCATTTTTGTTATTTATTCATCAAGTGCTTACTTTGTGCTGGGGACTATGCCAACATCTTCACATGTCTGATCTTATGCTATCTTCTCAGATAGAAGAGTAGACAAGAATTGTTTTTATTTTCTCAGCATCCCTTTCCCCCGCTTTTTTTTTTTGGTAAAAGCATCACAATTTTCCTCTGGTTAAGTACCTTTTCCTCATTGTTTCTGGATGTGTTCATGGCGGGAGTGTTCATCCAGGTTCTCTGCAAGAACTTCGCCGGGCCCTGCCAACACTAGCCAAGGAAGTAGGCACTAATCCAGGTTAATTTGTTCAGACTCTTTCATGAGAACGGAAACTTGAGCAGAGCCTTACAGTGATGGCAGGCACTGGAATTTGAGCATACAGCAGTTATGTCCTGAAAATGTGCTCATTAGTTTTTGCAACCACATCCATCACCACTGGATGTGGTACATTTTTAGTACCTAGAGCAATTCCAGGTAATGCAGGCACTCAAAAATACTTGGGGAATGGACAAGCAAATGAATGAACCAATGCTCAGAGTATCTCTGATTCATGTATTGTCCAAAGCCTGGTTATGCAAATCTTTCTTTAATTTGCTGAACTCCAGGAATGTTTCCGTTAAGTTAGGCAGAGTCTGTTTCACCTGTTTTATAGCCAGGATACTCTAAACTGATACAAATGGATGCCATTGACTCCTCTTATTGATAGGGCTTTTTTTTTTTTTTTTTTTTTTTGGTAGTAGGAAAGGAAGTATAGGTATTGCCTATACAATTGACCCTTGAGCAACACAGATTTGAGCTGTGTGGGTCCAGGTATAGGCAGATTTTCTTCTGCCTCTGCCACCCTGAGACAGCAAAGACCAACCACTCCTCTTCCTCCTCCTCAGACTACTCAACATGGAGACGATGAGGATGAAGACCTTTATGATGATCCACTTCCACTTAGTAAATAGTAAACATTTTTTCTTTATGATTTTCTTAATAACATTTTTCTTTCTCTAGTTTACTTTATTATAAGGATATAGTATATTAATACATATAACATACAAAATATGTGTTAATAGACTGTTTATGTTATTGACAAGGCTTCTGGTTAATAGAAGGCTATTAGTATTTAAGTCTTTGGGGAGACAAAATTTGCATGTGGATTCTGGATTGTGCAGGATTTTGGAGTCAGTGCCCCTAGCCTCCATGTTGTTCAAGGACCAACTGTATCTACTATTTGTTGGAGCCTCTGTCCCACTTGTCCTTGTCATGCATTACCTCATTTGTCCTTCTCTGTTGAATGTTCCATAATTGCACCCTATCAAACATGGATGTTACATACTAAGTTATCTTTTGGGAATCAATGTCAACATAAAAAAAGAAAGAAATGTCAATGTCAAAAAAAAAAAAAAAGAAAAAATCAGCTTGTCCCCAGTATATGTTAGCCTGGAAGCACAATACTCTATTTGACATTTTCAGCGGGGTGTCATGGTGTGGGGCAGGGGGGGTCTGCCAATATTGGCATTTGAGCTTCCTATTTCTACCCTAGAAGTGGAGATGGAAATCAAACCAAACCAGCAGGCTAGTGTAGCATAGGACAGGGTCATTCACCATTTAGTAAACAATCAAGTACTTATTGTAAATATGGAACTTGCACTGGGGATTGGTCTGGAGCAGATGGGGACAAGTGGAAGCAACAGTGATTGTAATGATTACAGGGAGGGTTACAGAGGCAAGGGCCTGGGCATTTTTTGAGGAAGGAATCATTGGAAGTCATCTGTTCACTTGGTCTTTAGGAGCTCTGAACTCAACAGGTGGTTAGAATTTCTGGTAACGAATAGCCCATTACCAAACACCTCTTTAGGCAGACTGGACACCTCAGTATCTCCAAAGATATTTTTTCATAATTTATTCATGCTGTGACCTCCTCCTGAAATGGCTTACTTCAAAATCTTTTTCTCTGGGTCTTTCAGGGCCCAACAAAAAAATTAAAAAACTTATATCAGGGGTTTCCTCTTGGATTTCTAAGTAAGCAAATTGCATAGTGCAGAGCAGGAGACAAAGGCGCTGGCTTCAGACAGACAACGTTGTGAGCCCAGGCTTAGATGTTTTATATGCTGACATGATAGTTCACTTTCCTTAGTCTCAATTATCCCTTCTGTAATATGGGGATGATGGTGATAATAATAATAATACCTTTCAGGGTGATGGCCAGGATTAGAGAGGTACTTCTAGTAGCTGCCATATAATGGGACATTGATAATTGATAGCTCTTTTGTGTCAGTGCCACAGTCCAGCATAATTTCATTCCTCAGGATTCCTTTAATGGCATCATATAAGTTGCAGTCATTGTAACTTTTACTAGACTGACCTTGCTTGCTGATTTCTAGCCTCTATCTTAAATCATAGCTGCAGTTACATCTATATGTATCTTAATTTCCCAAGTTCCTAGATGGCAGAGATTAGCTTTAACAGGTATTGTGCAAAGGTACCCAATAAATGAATGCCAAACAAAATAAAAAATAAAGAGAAATATCTTTAAGTGATTTTTAGCTCTACTGGTTTTGTAGTTTTATAAGGTTTTAGCAGGTAAATTAAAGCTTATTTTTATGATTTTTAATTTTGCTTCTATAGAGCACTTCTAATTGATTCTTTTCCATGACATCATTTTTTAATATGCACAAACATCACCTCATTTGATCTCCTTGGTTCCTCTGCAAGGCAGATGTTATTGGCATTTCCTGATTATAGTTCGTGAACTGAGGCGCCAAGAGGCAACAGAACTTCCCAGTCATGGCATGGTGTACTGGGAAGCAGGCATGAGAGCTGATGTCTGTGCTCTGGCCTCTCTCCTGAGCTGGGCTGACTCCCTCGAGAAAGTCCTAAGAGATAATGGATGTGAAAATCCTCTATAGACTCCAGAGTGGAATATGAATGTAGGGGATTATTGCTATTATTTCTAGGGCAGGCAAGCTATAACCTCTTGTGGAACCATTTATCAACCAGGAAATCCTGTTGCTGTTCACTGAATTGTACCCCTGTGACCCAAAAGATAATGTATTTCCCAATGTAGTTAACTTAATACTATTGGCTGACCTGTACCTTGAACTGAGCTGGGTGAGTAATATTTAAATGCGGAGGCTGACAGCTCATAACCCACGGTGGCTTACTCCCCCTGTGGCAAGCTGCTGAGCCAGGGAGGGAAGAACTGTGGAATGCGGGGATGAATAAGGAGGGAGGGATGGTGTTCCTCCAAAAACAACCCATGGCTTAGATTTGTTTTTGATAGTTTGATGAAAGGAACATCTTTGTTCCTTTTGATTATCAAGAGTGCTCCTTGGGCTACCTCCCACAGACACACTTGGATTGTCAATTTCAGCTGCTCTCACACTGGGTCAGAACCATTCCATGTTGATTTAAAAACCCAGTGGGGGATCATCTGACTGGCATTTGATATTATGGTTCAACAGCCTGCTGGATCCTCCATATGCCTGCAAAAAGGAAAATGCTTGCTGGACACTTCTGCAGGCCAGAGGCAGTGGGAGGGGAAGGGAGGGTTTTTTCTGCTTTAATCTCTTAAATACAGAGCTGAAAGTACAACTGAGTCATACAATTAAGAGTATGTTTAAAATAGAAGGGAGTTTAGACATCAATGCAAAGACCCTAATTTTATAGACAAGGAAATGGAGATTCAGAAGGGTGAGCAATTTGCCGCACAACTTGATGCCTAAATTCACCAAATTTAAATGAATGATTCATCTAAATCAGTTAGATGAGACATTTCTTATTCCCAGTTTCCGATTCTTTTTGCTCTATCATGCTGCCAACTACTAAGGGTGACATCTGCCCACGCCCATGTAAAAGTGACCAAAAAGGGCAGTCCTTAGAGAATTATTTTCTCTTTTGTGTTCTAATAACCATCAATCAATCAATGAACAGACATGAGCTTTACGCTGCACCCGACACAGAGCTTGGAGCTGTAAAGGGGAACCTAAGATCTTCTCAGTGAAGTGACAACTTCAAGTCATGCTAAGATAAACCAGACATGGTGGCTCATGCCTGTAATCCCAGCACTTTGGGAGGCCAAGGCAGGTGGATCACTTGAGGCCAGGAGTTCGAGACCAGCCTGGCCAACAAGGTGAAACTCTGTCTCTAGTAAAAATACAAAAATTAGCCAGGCATGATGGCAGGTGCCTGTAATCACAGCTGTTCAGGAGGCTGAGGCAGGAGAATTGCTTGAACCCGGTAGATGGAGGATACAGTGAGCCAAGATCACACCACTGCATTCTAGCCTGAGTGACAGAGTGAGATTCTGTCTTAAAAAAAATGATAAAAAATAAAAAACATATTAAGAGAGTGACCAACTACCAGTATAATTGTTGAATAATGGGTGGAACACACTATATTATTTGGGTATTAATTTAGGCCATTGCTTCTCATGTTTTTCAAGGTTGATACAAAACCAAAAAGAGTGCTTTGTTTCTGGACCTTTGGGTAGAGAGGGCAATAACTAATCATGACTGATCCTCTATGGGTTCTGAACCAAGTAAAAAATAGCCCCAGGAACCAGATAATAATTCTAAGGAAGCCAGTTTTATTGCCAGCAAAGCTGCAGTTGGACAGTTGAGCTTGGCACCATGGCTGAAATGGACCATGTTACCCAATGCAGGACCTGGAAAAAGCATATCCCATGGGGGCAGGATGCAGAAGACAGCTCACATGTGACCCTGATGAAAAAAAAGGTGGGAATTAGAGAAGACACAGAGTTTGGGCTCCAGAAAGGGAGAGGGAAAGAAAGACATGTGTTGTCCTGTCCTAGTAAGACGAGCCTCACCTCCTCGTGAGAAGTGGAAAGGACAAGGAGAGGATGAACATTCCTATTGCAATGGCCAAGGAAGGATCATGCAGAGAGGAAGAAAGGTTCTCCTATAACTTTAAGAAACAAGAGTGAGTGCAAACAAAATGCAGACACAAAACTATTGAGTAGATTGTGGAATCTATGCTGCAGAGATGGAGAGAGGATATAGGATCCTCCATTTTTGTTTTTTATTTTAACTTTATTCTTGCCTGTGGTAAAGTACATATAATAGAAAACGTACCATCTTGACCCTTTTTTAGTGTACGGTTGACTAGGATTAAGTATATTTCCATTGTTGTGCAAACAATCTCCAGAATTTTTTCATCTTGCAAAAGCGAAACTCTGTATTTATTAAACATTAACTCCCCATTCCTCATTTTCCTTAGCCCTGGTAACCATCAGGTCTCTATGAATTTGACCACTCTATGTACCTCTTATAAGTGTAATCACACAGTATCTGTTTTTTTGTGACTGACTTATTTCACTTAGTGTAATGTCCTCAAGTTTCATACATTTTTTAGCGCGTGTCAGAATTTTCTTCTTATTTGAGGTGGAATAAAACCACATTGCATGAATATGCCACATTTGGTTAATCCATTCATCCATCAGTGGACATGTGGGTTGCTTCCACCTTTTGGCCATTGTGAATAACACTGTTAGAAACATGGGAACATAGGTATACAAATATCTCTTCAGATCCTACTTCCAATTATCTTGGATATGTACCCAGAAATTGAACTGTTGGATCAAGTCCCCACAATTTTGACAAAAAAGCTTGATGTTCTCAAAAGATTAAGTAGAATTTGGAGACCAGAAATCTACAGATTTGCAGAGTAAGAATGGATGTGCTCTGCTTTCCCAGGGGATGAGCGACCAGGTTTTATTTATTTATTTTTTTGAGACAAGGTCTCACTCTGTTGCCCGGGCTGGAGAGCAGTGACATGATCTCGGCTCACTGCAACCTCTGCCTCCTGGGTTCAAGTGATTCTTGTGCCTCAGCCTCCCGAGTAGCTGGGAATACAGGCGCATGCCATCATGCTCAGCTAATTTTTGTGTTTTTAGTAGAGATGGGGTTTCGCCATTTTGGCCAGGCTGGTCTCAAACTCTGAGCTCAAAGGATCCACCCACCTCAGCCTCCCAAAGTGCTGGAATTACAGGCATGAACCACCATGCCGGCTGTGACAAGGTTTTAAATAGCAGTAAGGAAGGGTTAGGGAGGCAGTATGGTCCTTACTAAGGAGTAGCCTCCAGAGGCTATGAAAAGAGCCTGTGGCCTTGGCTGGTATGAGAGTAGGAGGGAGAAGGATTCCTGCCTCTCTTCGGATGGCAAGGGATGAAAATGTGGTGAGGACTCAAATTTGTACCCAGGAGTGTGTTTTGTTTTTAATTCTTATCCTAAGTAGGGTATACATTTGCTTGTAAGTGAAGGGTAGGGATAGAGGATGTAAAATATCTTTTGTTTAACACAAAGAAAGGAGGGGCGCAGGGTGGTTCTAAAGATTCCACAATGCACAGGATACCCCCACAGCAAGACTGAAAAAAGTGGGATTTGTTATGTGTTCTGCTGAAGGTAGAGTCTAATTTCCTTTTTACAAATACCTGCTAAGATGCCTATTCCTGTCTTATTTTATTGATTAGGTATGTGAGAGGTGGCTGTCCTGAATGATTTAACTGACTGCCCAGAGATTTAGTGCTAAGATGAGGTGTCTTGACTCCTAAGATTATTTCCTGTTGTTTGCACCTTAAAGGGTCAGATTAAAAAGAGGTCACTGAGGATCACAGTTACCAATAAAGAAGGAGAAAGAATGAGTATGTATCCTGTGCTCGCTGTTCTAGGTGAGCACTGTTCTGGGACCAGCTCTTTACTGCAGTTTGGTAAATTGAAATTCAGAAAACCAAATAGCTTGTGAAAGGTCCTGTTTGAACTCAGGCATATATTCAACTTGGCTCTTATCTTTAAAACTCACTGCTCCTTTTTAGAAAATGAGTGATTAAAAAATTAGTTCAAAAGCTTCAATAATAAGACAGTAATATCTAGACACTCCAGTCTTCTATTTATTCACTGAAAATAGTATTTTGAGTGCCTACTCTGTATCACATGCTGTGCTACGGGCTGAAGGTACACTGGTCCTCTAGACACACTCTCAGATCAGTTGAGCAGGGTGAGGCAGGTTACTAAAATGCCGTTGTCTTACACTCCAAATATCCCATAGACACTGTGTGTTTGTGTGTAATTGTGTGTGTGTGTGTAAGACAGCTCCCTCATGTTTTGATGACTGAGCACTGTTTGCTTTTCTTCAGCTGTTTACCTGCAACCTCTTGATCTCAGGCATTTTGACATGAGTCTGTGAGGATGATCAAGGGACAATTCTGAGTGCAGCATCATATTAGGCAGCAGAGTTGCTGTGGCTCGACAAAACTTGTGTGCTTGTGTGCCTTCCCTGAAACTGAGTGCTTTCCCTTAGGGGAATAGGGGAGTGAAAAAGAAAACAAACACTCTTTCTTTACTCATTACACTTTACTTCTGGTCACCAAAATGTGTAGGTTTTTTCTCACCCACAGTAAGGAATTCTCTGCTTCTCAATGGGCACTGATTGTGTCCTAATTTAACTCAATTCTGATGCTGTCTCTAGATAGCATCAGATTCCACCAAAAAGGGTAAGCTTCACAACACTGCACCCCATTTCAGATGCCAGTCTCAAGTAGTGGAGCCCCAGGTTATCCACAGCTCCTGTTTAACTTGGCTATGAATGAAACTAAAATATTGCACCCCAAAATATACTGCTTTGACATATTTTGAGATGGCTGTTCAGAGAGTATGCAACCAGAGGGATCTCTGAAAGAGCTGTCTTTCGTAGGGGAGATTAGCATCTGGAGAAAATATCTGCATTGATGCTGCCAGGCTTTCTTTGAGGTCCTCCCTTTTCCAGGTCCAGAAAACATTAACCGAGAGCCTGACACTTTTAAAGGTCTCAAAGATACATTTACCAACTATTCTCTTTGAGGGCTGCTACCTGTGAGGTTTCACCTACATAACAAAACCACCTTTGCTAGCCAGGCCTCTCTTTTCTCCCTCCCATAACCTGTATTGTTATTATTACTCAATTTACCACCATAACCTGTTTTTGGCCATGCTTCAAGCCTCCATTCTTTCTGTAACCTCAAGATGGTAGATAAGCCTCTGTAACCAATTGCGGGGTTGGGGTAATCATTCTATGATTCTTCTCCCTGCATGTTAATAAATGTGTATGCCATTTCTCCTAATAATCTGCCTTTGTCATGTTAATGGAAAACACAAACTCTGTAAAAATATTTTTTTAAATGTTAATTCTGAAACAATAAGAATGACCACAGGCCTGGGAAGCAGGGTCCTCAGGCTCAGGGAGTACTGAGAAAGTGTGTCCAAGGCTGTTGGATTACAGTTTGGTTTCATACCTTTTAAGAAGGTGAGAGTTATAGGAAAATATATAAATCAATATGTGGAGGATATATATTGGTTCAACCAAGAAGATGGGATGTCTTGAAGTGGGGGCTTACACCTTATAGGTTCAGAGATTCTTTGATTTGCAATTGGTTAAAGAAATAAGGCTCTGTCTAAAACTTGGAATCAGCAGAAAGGAATGTCTTAAGATAAGGATTTATGTAGCAAGGGTGATGGCCTGTGGGTGTGACTTAACCCTTACCTTGTGTGGCCTTAGGTCTTGTTTATAATTTGGTATCTTATTGCTACAAATAGTCTTTTTGTCAGCCTTATGATCTCTATTTTAACATCAATGCTGGTCAGTTATTATGTCTAAACTCCAAAAAGGAAGAGGTACAATGAGACATGTCCAACCTCCTTTCTCTTTATGGCCAGGAACTCAATTTTTTAACATTTCTTTGGAGTCCCCTTGGCCAAAAGGGTGTCTGTTCAGTTGGTGGGGGGCTTAGGATTCTATTTTTAATTTACAATCCGTTGACTTTTAGTGAATCTTCAAAGAGCAAAGGGGAAGGTTTCTCTTAACCCCTAGAGCTCCCAATCAGAGGTTCCCATGATGCCCTCCTTGTGTTCAATCATTTGCTAGAACAGCTCACAGAACTCATGAAAACACAACATATTGGATTACCAGTTTATTACCAAAAAATACAACTCAGGAACAGCCAGATGAGGGGATGTGTAGGGCAAGGGGTACGGAAGGTGTGTGGAGTTTCTGTGCCCTCTCAGAGCAAGGCTACCCTCCTGCACCTCCACATGGTCGCTAAACGGAAGTTCTGTGAACCTCTTTCTTTTGTCTCTTTCTTGTGGGTTTTTTGGAGGATGCATTACACAGGCATAATTTATTAAACCATTGGCTATTAGTGATCAATTCAACCTTCAACCCATCTTCCCTCTCCAGAGGTCAGAGGGTGGGGCTGGAAGTTCCAACCCTGTAATTATGTGGTTGGTTCTCCTGGCAACCAGACCCCATCCTGTAGTTGTCTCTGGGTTTCCAATAATCACCATATTCACATAAGCTCAGGTGTGTGTGAAAGGAGTTTGTAATAAATAACAGTTGACTCTACTCTCACCTTTACTGCTCAGCTCACTTAGGAAATTCCAAGGGTTTTAGGAGCTCTGTACCAGGAACTGGATGAAGACCAAATACATACTCCTTTTTATAAATCACAATATCCTATGGAGTATTGAGGTTAAGCACATGGACTCGCTGATCAGACAGACCTGGGTTTAAATCCCCCATTTACTACCTATTTGGATTTGAACAAATGGCTTAACTTCATTGAGTCTCTGTGAAACTGTCTTTGCAGAGATCATGACAGTGGGGGAAATCTCGCATGACTGACTCCATTTTGCCTCTAGCCTCACAGCCTGGCTGTCTTCACTTATTGCTGGACACAGGCCAAGCTAACTACAGGAGAAATTTAGTTTATAACTTAACTTTGAAGCAAGGATAATAGCAGCCCCTCCTTAAAACTGATCCCCTCTTTCTCTGGGGGCTAAAACCACCTCTGTAAGACTAATAAAAAGCTACTAGATTGGGATTATGGGAGGAGCCCGAATCCTGCTAAAATGTAGTGATAGTTTCCATAATCCCTTACTGACCAGGGGTCATGTGGCCAGAGGTCACAAGATTTGTGACTTCTCCAATCGTTACTATAAATAGCATCACTACTGGGGAACCTAAGATTGATCTTTGAGCTATTTTTCAGACATTTGCATTATATCAACTGCTGACCCCACCTAGATTTGTGACTCATGATTCAACTTATCTTGTGGCTTCCCAACCCAGAAGCAGACTCAGTGCAGGAGGACTGTTTTCCACGCCTCTATGATTGCACCCCCAACCAATCAGCAGCATCCATCCCCCACACCTCTGCCCACCAAACTATCCTTGAAAAACCCTAACCTCTGAGCCTTCAGGGAGACTGATTTGAGTTAAAACTCTAGTTGCTTCGTGTGGCTGGACTCACATTAATTAAACTCTTTACTGCAATACAACGGTCACAGTGAATTGATTTGTTCTGTGCAGTCGTCAAGAAGAACCTGTTGGGTGATTACATCTGCTTCTTCATATGTAATGCAGAGATGTTCAGACTTAAGACCATGTCAAGACACTTATGGGAGGCCTAAATGAAGTGATGTAAGAAGCATTCCACTCCAGAGTAACTTGCATTGACACCATGGGGCCTGAGGTGGGCAAGGAATAAAATGCTTAACAGAAATAGTACAAATACAAATACCAGGGCCTTTAGCAGCAGTTTCATTCTCTGAGCCAACAGGGGAAGGGGCAGATGGAACCAGCCGTGGGCATGAAAGATGAGAATGAAGTGTCCAAGGGATCTTCAAGGACAGCAGAGGCATTGCGTAGGGGCAGCCTGAGCAAGTCCACATTAGAAACCTTCTTGAGACTGTCCAGAGGGTAGGGGACACACTTTCAGTCAAGTCTTGTCTTTCAGCATGATGAGTGAGCCAGAAAAACAGTGATGTCTTTTTTTACCCCTAGGCCAGGGAAACCACAGTAAACATACGCAGCATGTTATGGCTGACTGAGAGTCAATGCTAGCAATTTCAGACAGACCCAATGTTATAAATTGACCCAAGGCTATTTCAGGGGCCCTGGGATAACAGTGGTGGAAAGTGCCCACAGACAGATGGGCAATGGCTTCAAATATTAGTTTCAACACTAAGTAGCATATTTGGAAAGTCACGTAACCTCTGAGCCTCAGTTTCCTCATCTACAAATTGGAGAAAATACTGTTTCATATGGTGGCTGTGGGTCTTAAATATAATCAAGTTTCCAAAAGCAGTTTCCAAACTGTCAATCCCTGTGCAGATTTGAGAGGTTGTTATGTTATTTCTAAGTAGGCAGTGCTACTGTGGATTTTAGTTTAGTGGAAAGAAATTCTACTAGTTCATGCTCTACATGGTAGAACCTTTGACCCTTATATTCTCATTCATCAAACGCCTTAAACTGTGGAGGTGCCTAGAGTGGCAGAAACAGAAAAATCTATCACCTAATTCAAAGCATCGTTTTCTTTGTAGCTCACTGGAAAGGGAGTGGAGAGCACTTCTTTTGTTGGGTTTGCTTAATTCAAGAGGGAAAAAGAAAGTTGCAAATGAGAAATGCAAATCTAGGAAGACATCCAGCCTCATGCCTGGCTTTAATAATTGCTCAAATAAGAAACTCTAGTATCCATCCATACCTCTCCACACATTCACTCACATATTTAGGGTCTAAGTTTGTGTTCAGTGTCACTGATGGAAAGATCCACCTTAGACTTATTCTATCACTGCTTTCTGTTTATTTTTCATTATTTTATCACTATTTGTTTTACTTCATTTGGGCTGCTATTACAAACTACCATAGAATGGGTGGTTTATAAAAAACAGAAATTTATTGCTTACAGTTTGGAAGGCTGTGAAGTCCAAGATCAAGGTGAGTGCAGATTCGGTGCCTGGGATGGTCCATTTCCATCAGGACATCCTTCTGGTTCACAGATGGCTATCTCCTTGCTGTGACCTCACATGGCGAAAGGGGAAGGGAGTTCTTTGGGGCTTATTTTATAATGGCACTAATCCCATTTGTGAGTATAGATGCTAATCTACCTCTAAAACCTACCTCCAAATACTATCACATCTATATTATGTCCCCCCACATTTGGGATTATGTTTTAACGTATGAATTTCGGAGGCGCATAAACAGTCTATAGAACTATTTGAAATTATCTTACTGTTTTATTTATTTGTTTGGTTGATTACTATACTGTTGCCTAGTGAGGAGAACGTGGAATGATCCCTAAGGTAGAGCAGGAAGCTGTCAAGAGAAGGGAAAAGGTGAAGGATTCCTGGAGGCTGCTCAGCAATCCATCTAAGAGAAAATGCAAAAGAACCTGTTAAAGATCTCTCCCTACACTGGTGGCCTGGGGAACAACTCACATTTGGAGAATTGAAGAAATCTTAAAACGCAAGCATATTAAGCCCTTTTTCCCCAAATCACTTAAAGTATCTAATACTTATTAAATATTTATATGTGCATGTATTAGGCATTGGGCTCAACACTCTACCCACATTATTCCATTGAGTTTTCACAGCAAATGTGTCCTATTGTATTCCCATTTTACACACAGAAAAACTGAGGCTCAGGGAATTGAATGGACTTGCCCAGAGTGTTAAGTGGTGGATCTGGGAAGGGAGGCCAGTGAGCCTGACTCAGAATTTGGTGCTTTAAACTATCATTGGCAATTGCACATGAATTGTCTACCTTTTCTGACAGCTTCATAGAGACATGTAAAAATATTGGTGCTCCTCATGGATCTATCTTGAGCCCACTTTTATTATTCTTACCTTACACACTTACAGGGGGGTTGATCTGTTATTTCCTCTGCATCAAATTCCATGTTTATGTTTTTCAGCTTCATATTTCTGTATCCGGCTATCTGCAGCTGTCTTTATCTGCTTCCCTATTTAAACTTCAACTCAACATATTCACAACTGAATTTACTCCTTTTTCTCCAAATCTTCTTTCCCTCAAATATTCCCTGCCATAGTCGAATGATGCCCTCAACCAGCCAGTTGCCCCAGGGGGAACCTGAAAATTATTCCTAAAACCTGCTGTGTTAGGCTGTTCTTGCATTGCTATGAAGAAATGTCTGAGACTGGGTAATTTATAAAGAAAAGAGATTTAATTGGCTCACAATTCTGTAGGCTGTACAGGAAGCATGATGCTGGCATTTGATTGGCTTCTAGGGAGGCCTCAGGAGGCTTACAATCCTGGTGGAAGGCAAAGGAGGAGCAGGCATGTCTCATGGCAAAATTAAGAAGCTAGCAAAGTTGTGGGAGGGGTTGCCACACACTTTTAAATGACCAGATCTTGAAAGAACTCACTATCAAAAAGATAGCACCAAGCCATGAGAGATCTGCCCCCATCATCCAAACAACTCCCACCAGGCCCTACCTCCAGCATTGGGGATTACAATTCAACATGAGATTTGGGTGGGATAAATATACAGACTGTATCACCTCCCTCCCTCCCCATATCTTGGAATGTGTTCTTCTTTAGTCTTGCGCCACTATATTTTGTCCATTCTGGTTGACATTGCCTGTTTCTTATTTTTCATCATTGCAGCTGTTTTTAAACTGTTTTTCTTATCTTTATTATCAGCCTCACAAGTCTACCTCACTTAGAGCTACTAGAAGTTGTTTTATAAAAAATTCATACTTAAATGCAAACCTCAAGGCACAGTGGCACTGTGGCTGGACCACAGGGCTGGTGCCACCATGCTGGTCACCAGGAAGACTTTCTGTTGGCACTGGGATGACTGAGAGTCAGAGGAAGATGAAGATGACACAGAGGAGGTTCAATTAAAACTGGAATAGACCAGAGAAGTACATAATATAAGGAAGAGATTCAACGGGTGCTGTGGCCCTGCTGTTGGGAAAGAAGTTATAAGAAGAGACCACTCAAATCCCTTTCAGATGAAGACAGGTGATGTGGATATGAAGAAACTGAAGGAAAAGAGCAAAGATAAAATCAGAAAAGAGGAAGACTTTCACTTGGGGACATCATTTTCTGCAGAAACAAACTGAAGGGATGAGGATGCAGACATGATGAAGTACGCTGAGACAGAGCTAAAGAAGAGGAAAGGGATCGTGGAACATGAGGAACAGAAAGTCAAGCCAAGGAATGCAGAGGATTGTCTTTATGAACTTCCAGAAAACATCCACATTTCCTCAGCAAAGAAGAACAAGAAGATGTTTTCCAACCAGATGCTGAGTGGCATTTCTGAGTTGGACCTTGGCATCAATGCTAGATAAAAACTATCATTTCTTCAGAGGATGCCAAGGTCCATCTGCTGGCAGAGTAGCAGAATAAGAAAAAAGACAGTAAGCTATCCTTCATGCCTACCAACATGGCTGTGAATTACGTGCAGCAGAACAGATTTTATCATGAGGAGCTCAATGTTCCCATACAGAGAAACACAGAAGAACCCAAAACCAGACTCTTGAGGGTAGGCGACACAGAGAAGCTAGGCGACACAGAGAAGGCAGAGGCTGAGAGGTTCCCTCCTAACCGCAAGCATCCTGATAAGCAGAAGGCCGCTGATGACTATCGTTATAAAAAGGTCAAGAAGATGAACAGGCAGTACTGAGCTGTGCAGAATGGGATGTAACTATTGCCTTCCTCTCCCTCTCTCCATTCCTCCCATGAAAAATGGCTTCCTGGACTGAGAATGCTCAGTTGCTAGCAGAGAGTTCCAGAAACAGACTCTATTAGGCCTGCTGCTTACCTGTTGGATTTTTTAAGCACTAAATTGGTAACTTTTTGAAATAAAGCAATGCATAATGTCTCATTTGGGGGCAAACTCTATTTTTGTGAACATTATTAAATCTTGTTTGTAAATACATTGACTTTCTCTTAATATTTGCTCCAGGTCAAGAAGAAACAACTCTGTATTCCTAGTGTGATAATATCCTTTAGATTGTGCTTTTATTATTATATATGCAATCATGTCTTCTAATTTCACATATTTGGAATGGGGTCAGAAATGCATTCTTTATTAATTAGAGTGGATCCAGTTGACAGAAAAATCTAGGATGAGATCACAAGGATACTGGTGTTTTCTGACTTTCAGAAAATTACCTGTTGCTTTTCATTAAAAAGAACAAAGCAAAAACAAGAAAAATATCAAATGCGAACCTCATTGTATTACTTCTATATGATTTCTTCTTACTCTGAATTCCTATAGCCCCTTAGCCCTTTACAGATATTTTCCTACTTTATAGTTTAAGAAATGCCACCTGTGTATCTTGTCTCTTTCTTTCTTCTTTTCCTCTCTCATATCTTTTCCTTGTGCCTTCCATGAATTTTCTGTAGCCTCTTCTATTTTTTTCTTTTAACTTTTATTTCAGTTTTAGGGGTACATGTGCAGGTTTGTTATATGGGTAAACTCATGTCATGGAATTTTGTTGTGCAGATTATTTCATCATCCAGGTGCTAAGCATAGTGCCCTATAGGCATTTTTTCTGATTCTCTCCCTCCTGCCCTGTCCACCCTCAAGTAGGCCCAAGAGTCTGTTGTTCTCATTTTTGTGTCCAAATATTCTTATTGTTTATCTCTCACTTTTAAGTCAGAACATGCAGGATTTGGTTTTCTGATCTTGCATTAGTTTGCTAAGGATAATGGTCTTTAGCTGCATACATGTTGCTGCAAAGAACGTGATCTCATTCTTTTTTTATGGCTGCATAGTATTCAATGGTGTATATATACCACATTTTCTTTATTTAGTCTACCATTGATGGGCATTTAGGATGATTCCACAACTTTCCTATTGTGAATAGTATGTAGCCTCTTCTTTATGCTAGACTGTGAAATTGACATTATAAGAAGATTTATACCATCATACCAGTTAGAATGGCGATCATTAAAAAGTCAGGAAACAACAGGTGCTAGAGTGAATGTAGAGAAATAGGAACACTTTTACACTGTTGCTGGGACTGTAAACTAGCTCAACCACTATGGAAGACAGTGTGGTGATTCCTCAGGGATCTAGAACTAGAAATACCATTTGACCCAGCCATCCCATTACTGGGCATATACCCAAAGGAATATAAATCATGCTGCTATAAAGACACATGCACCCATATGTTTATTACACCACTATTCACAATAGCAAAGACTTGGAACCAACCCAAATGTCCATCAATGATAGACTGGATTAAGAAAATGTGGCACATATACACCATGGAATACTATGCAGCCATAAGAAAGGATGAGTTCATGTCTTTGTAGGGACATGGATAAAGCTGGAAACCATCATTCTGAGCAAACTATCTCAAGGACAGAAAACCAAACACCACATGTTCTCACTCATAGGTGGGAACTGAACAATGAGAACACTTGGACACAGGGTAGGGAACATCACACACCGGGGCCTGTTGTGGGGTGGGGGTAGGGGGGAGGGATAGCATTAGGAGATATACCTAATGTAAATGACGAGTTAATGGGCGCAGCACACCAACATGGCACATGTATACATATGTAACAAACCTGCATGTTGTGCACCTGTACCCTAGAACTCAAAGTATAATAAAAAAAAAAAAAGTGTTGGGATTACAGGCATGAGCCAACACACCCCCCTAAAAAAATTAGACATTAGCATCATCTCCTCTTCTCATTTCAAGATTAAAAAAACAAAACAGCCGGAAAAAATTTATAATCCAAAAAATATTTTCATGTACATCATCTAATTTATTTCCCACATTACTGTCAACAAGCAGACAGAATTATCTCTATCTTTACAAGTGGAGACATGCACTCAAATAAGTCAAGTGCATTGCCCAAATCCATAGAACCAAGAAGGACCATCCCTTGCACTGGGCTCTCCACTCTTAAGCCTGTAATTGTTCTGCTCTGCAGCACTGTTCTTTGAAGCAGGCACTCCTCATACTTTACACCGGCATTCACCATTCCAACACGTCATGATGCATTGTCAGTACATAGAGATCTCTGATTCAATCCAATCAGGACAAGCAATGTTCAACTAAAGTCTTTTGGGGGCAGAAACACATGGTATAATAGAGAGGAATCTACCAGCTGCAAACATTTAACATTTCTGAGGAGTCAGTATGCTTTACCCAATGAAGAAAGCCCTTTCATTGTCCTGGCTACTGGGCTAAGTGAAAGTCAGTGATCAGGGCTTCTCTTGTGGTTGTGGGTCTGTGTGACTCACTAGTCATGAATACCACAAAAGCAAGTGCTGCTCCTCATTCTTTCTTGTGTCTTTACTACCCAACAGAGACATGATTGTTCAATATTTATCTATTATAGGGATTGATGCTTAGGGATTTCGAAGTAGATGGGAACTTAGGATCTTTGCAGACCAGGGTTCCTAAACTCCAGTCATCTGTGTAATAAATGCATACAGTAGATCTTTGTAATATATTATACATGTTTGCACATGTGAGTCCTATTTTTACTTTCATTTATTATTTATTGACTCTTTATTATTCATTGACTATTATTACCATCCCTGGTTTTACAGGTAAAGAAATTGAAACTTAAAGTAATTAGGGGACTTGCCCAAGTCTCCTAGGACTGGAATTAGTTAAGAATTAGTGTCAGAACTGAATTTGAACATAAGCAGTCAGATTGTAGATTCAGGGGTATGTAGTCAGCCCTTCCTGCCCTCATATCTAAGGCTTTTTCTGCTTCTTGGGCAAAGGAGCCTTGCTGTAAGGATACTGCGGATGGGGAGATAACAAGGTGCCTGCAGCCCTTCGTCAGGGGAATGCCAGAAGCCTTGTGGAGGATGTTTCTGCAGTGCCTCCTGAACAGAAGGAGGGAGCTCAGGAGAGAAAAATCAGAAGAGTCTTCCTGGACCCAAGCTGGGAAGATGGTGGTGCCCAGGAGAGGAAGGGAAGCCAGACACATTTCTCTCTGAACTGAGCTAACACTGGCCATACAGTTCAAGTCTCTGTTTCCAAAGGAAAAGATATAATGCCCTCTTAAAACTGTTCTGTCTTCCGCTCCAAAATGAAGGTCAGCAAGAGAGAAGTACATCCGAGATGCTAATGAAAGAAAACCCCAATGACTGCAGAAGCAATTTAAAGATTTGCCCGGATTTGTTTAGGCCCCCCTGGCTGTGCCTTCTACTTGCAATTTCTCCTCAGCAGCCTGGATGGGGAGATAAATACATTTTTTTAAAAGTCCAACATTCAGGCACTTTTGAAACTAGGGAAAGCGGAACCTGGGAGGCTTAAAATATTAATCATGTATCCAGGCTTGCCAGAGAAAAGAGGATGGCGTTCTGCAGGTGTAATACAGAGAGAAAATCCCCTCCAGGAACGAGTGATACGGAGGTGGATTTCACTCATGTGTGCACCAGACACAGACGGAAAGCTTGATTCATACTTAATGCAGACCTAGATTCAAAGGCCCCCTCCTTAAAGGGAAAGCTGCTGGCCAGAAGCGTTCCTTCAGGACACTCTGAGACCTCATTAGACTATCATTAAACAGCCAACGAGGATCTGCTGCAGCAATAGGCTGAGTCCAGAAATGCAGATGAAAGGCTTTAGGAATGTTAGATTAAAAAACAAAGCAGGAACATTCAGAGATAAGAGTTTAATGGCAGGATTCCCAAGTCCCTCGTCCACAGCCTAGGAAAGATCATCATCAGAACTCACCAGGTAGTGATTCCACTCGTGCATCCCCTTTGAACCCTAGGAGGTGGACTTGGCAGGAGTCATTTTTATTAACCAGGAGCCCCTGGGCCTATCACCTGTTCCTCGCCAGGGCTCCCTCTCAAGCCAAATCTGCTTCCAGTGCTCATTGCGGTTTCTTATCACCAGCCACAGAGATTCTGTTTCTTCCTGATCCTCAAAATGGCTGCCACACACCAGTTTACTTTCTTTGCGCACGAGTTAGAAGTCTATTCAGATCCCTGTGTTTATGCTGCTGAGGACCAGCCTGCAAGGTCTTTTTTGATTTAAGAATTTTAAAGCTACGAGAATAGTGAAAGTAGCAACAGTGAGGAAACAACCAGGGTTCTAGAATTTTAGAGTTCTTAGAGTTTAGTTATTGGTCGTTAGATTCTGTCTTCTTTCTGGATGTTCCTGGAAGTCTCAAGAACTCAACATTCTGTTTTTATTTCTAAAGTTGTACGTAATTTTCTTTTACCTGTTCCTCCCATAACTTGTACTTTATTCTTGAAGTAGAATAAGCAGTTTGCTTTTCTTTGACCTTGCCCACAGCCTGTTCAAACTTCTACATCCTTTTTTTTTCCTCTCTCCCTGCTTTCAATGCCTGTGCCTGAAATGCGGAAACATTCTTCTCTTGATGAAGCCTTCCTCCACCTCCTGCCTTTCTCATTCTCCTAGAAGAACCTATAAGCACCTTCCATGAGAAAGTCCTGAGCAGGTGCTCACCCCCACCTAGGAACAACTATACTCTTCAGAAGTGGAACTTTAATCACCAGGACCTAACATGATTTCTTGCACACAGTTGGTGTCTACTTGTGAAATGGTCAGTGGAGTATGCCTTTGTATAATTTTCAAATTCTTTTATGACTGCAAAGTGACTGGGTCTTGTTGAAACAGCTTTAGACTTAGGGACTCAGGTTTGTGTTTCAGATCTGTCGTCCACTGGCTGAGTGGTAGTGGATGCTTTCCTCCAGTTTTCTGAGCCTTAGTTTGCTCACTTATAAAGTGAGATCAATAACACCTCCATCACAGTTGTTTTGTTTGTTTTGTGCTTTTCTGCATTCGATTTTTTTTTCCTTAGCAAAAACATTTTCAGAGGAAATAGGGAGCACATTTTGGAAGATACTCCTAGAAACTGTATTTATTTGTGTTAAGTTCTAAGACTGGCTCTGGTCTTCAGTTCATTTGAAGTTTCAAAGAAGAGACTTCAGAGTGGTTGAGTGTTATTCCCAGAGGCTGGGCAGCAGTTAGCAAAATGACCTCTCGGTGTTGGTCTTGCACCAGGTAGAATCAGATCCTGGTTTGTCTGCATGCTGACTGAGGTCAGAGAATGGTACATGAGATTTCAGTTCTTTTGTAGCAGGTGTAAAGGTCTCTACGTTCTCGTGAGGCTTATGTCACCACCCATTTTTGATCTTTAAATTATTAGAATTGACTCAAGCTTCTCCCTCTGAATGCTTTTACTTATCCAGTTCCCTGTTCAGACTCTCATGGTCCTTTAAAGGAGGATAGCTTTGTTCCCCTGTGCCAAGTTTGACCACATGTGTCCTGGACTTTGGCTCCTAAGCCTCTGGCTCTCAGAGGGCCATTCTTCTCCAAAACCTCACTCCTGTAAAGATACCATGCTGGCACATGGACTGATCTTTTCTTTCACCAGGTCTCAAGAGATCCTCTAGAAACCCTGCCACATTTATTCCCTCACTTCTGGCTCAACAAAGAAAATTCTGGAGCAGCAACACACACGCGCGTGTGCGCACGCACACACACGCACACTACATGCTTCATGTTTCTGCACCAGAAAGCTCTTATCCTATTCTCTCCTTCCATTTTTCTCTGATGTAAAGACCTAGAGACTTTTGCCTATTTTTTTATGGGGTTGTTTTTGTTTTTTGTAAATTTGTTTAAGTTCTTTACAGATGCAGCACTGTTCACAATAACAAAGACATGGATGGAATCAACCTAAATGCCTGTCAGTGATAGACTGAATAAAGAAAAGGTGGTACATAGACACCATGGAATACTATGCAGCCAGCCATAAAAAAATGAGAACATGTCTTCTGCAGGGACATGGATGGTGCTAGAGGCCATGATCCTTAGCAAACTAACACAGGAACAGAACACCAAATACTGCATGTTCTCACTTACCAGTGGGAGCTAATGATGAGAACACGTGGACACGTAGAGGGGAAAAACAGAAATTGGGGTCTATTGAATGATGGGGGGGTTGGGAGGAAACAGAGGATCAGGAAAAATAACTAATGGGTACTAGGCTTAATATCTGGGTGATGAAATAATCTGTACAACAAAGCCCCATGACACAAGTTTGCCTATGTAACAAACCTGCACTTGTACTCCTGAACGTAAAACAAAAGTTTAAAAAAAGACCTAGAGACTCTTCCCTCCCAGTCCCATCAGGTCCCTCAAGAAAGCCTCTTGCTGCAGTCTAAAGACACACACATACATGAAAGCACAAGTTAATAGTCATTTGTGCTATATATTGATGAACAGCAGGACATACAATTGACACAGGGAGACGGAAAGTGTAGGTTCACATTTCTAGTTCTTTCTTTTCCTAGCAGACCTACATAAAAAGCCAAATTATAATCAGAACTTTGCCTAGTGGGAATAAAATCAGAGCAAAGGCTGTTTAATGGATTTGGGAGTATAGTGACATCATGGGACAGTCTGATATCTCCATCTTCCATTTGGGATGCTTTTACCAAATGAGAATGAAACAGTGTTATTGCTTTCCTTCCTTAAAGATCTATGATTTCATAAACCTCAGTTGCTACGATCAAGTTCTCAGAATAGAAGGGGTTACGGGAAAAACAATTTAAATATTTTACTAAATACACTTAAAAGATAGAACGGATTGGTATTCTAAAAGTATTCACTTGCTTTGTAAGCCAGATTCATGGCTATGAAACCCTGCTCCAATAAATAAGCTTCTCCTGGATTACTTTCTTCCTTGTTCAGGAAATATTACTGCAGCATTGCAATCTGCTGAGACCAAATATTTCACCAGCTTTATATTGTGCAGTGTGTACCTCTCTTTCAGCTTTTTAAACCAGCTTTTTCTGGCATGATATTTGTTGGCTTTTGCCTGTGTGTGTGTGTGTGTGTGTGTGTGTAACTTTTTCATAGATCTCAAAAAAATGTCCAGCTGTTTCACAAGTTACAAACACATTGCCTGGCTCTGACTCTCTGTTGGATGGATTTTAGATAAGATGGCTAGGGAAGACTGAATTAAATTTAAGCAATTACATGAGGGAAGGAGTCATTCAAAATTTGGGAAAAGAGAATCCCAGGCCAAGAGACTAGTCATTGTAAAAACAGAAAGAAGGCCAGGACCAGAGTGGAATTGCATGAGTTGGAGAGAGGTGGGGGATGAAATGTATTGGGGCTCAATCACATAGGGTTTCATGGGTCATGTGAGGAGTGTGGGGTTTGTCCTCAAGGTAATAGGCAGCTGCTATGGATTCCAGAGTATTTGATCATTAGCACGACCTTGGAGAGGGCTTGGATCACACTGTACCCAGCGGTTGTGTGGTTCCCTTTTTTATGTTTCCATGCTGGTCAGCTTCCTTGTGGCCAAAGTATTTTTTCTCTAGATACGTTAATGTCTTCATTGAGGTTAGCCTTCATCCTGCTGGCCTAGGGCCCACTCTGTTTCTGGGAGGTGACTTTGCATATCTCATTCTAACTGTACTAATTTTCTAGTTTAACTCTTTGTGGTACAATTTCTTAGTTCTTGGGGTGAATATCACTATTACCTTGCTACCCATGTACCAAAAACATTATCATACACACAGTTGCTTTAGGAATCCAGGCCAACAACAGGTTTTTAAAAAATGCTGTTTGAAGTCCAGGTGTGTTGGGAGCTCTAAAAGCAAAAGCCAGACTGAAAACACTCAGCATGCTCAGAGAGAGAGAGAGGGAGAGTTAGAAATAAACACTTACGTCATCCCTTTATTCCCTGCATTGATGCAGTCCAGACGGATGATGGCCTAGCATTTTGGATTTGTCTGCTTTCCTCATTAATTCTCCTCTCAATTCTGCTTTTATTATCTACAATGACAATGACACACTATCCCTAGGCTGCTTCTAAAGTCATCTAACTGTCACTAGAGCAATAAAGGCTGGCATCTTTTTGCACAGTAAACAAATTAAAGTGCTCCTGGTATCTGAACATCTTGATTAAAGCATCATTGTCATTCTTATGATTACTACTATTTTTTGGAAACCTAATGTGTACAAGGCATAGTTAATGGCTTTACATAAAATATTTCACTTAATTATTGCAACAGTGCTTTAAAGCTGAGGGTCATTCATCGAATGTACAGAAAACGAAAGGTGTCTGAGAGTGCTAAAGCACATGTCCATAATCAAAGTCTATTTCTAAGGCAGACCTGCACATTCGTGCATTCCAAGCTTCACCCACTTTATTCTGTGCGTCCCTTTAATTCCAGACTGTTCTCGACTACCTCCCTTCCAAAGGCCTTTTCTTCTCCCTGAGATTTCCATTCCCCTTTCCTTTCTCTACTCAGAGCATGTCTTCAAAATCTTTCAAGGATACAATTACCCTTTTTTTTTTTTTTTTTGTCTTTCTAATCTCTGACATCACAGACTGTCATTGCTGCAGGAGGCCTTGGAGATTATTTTCTCTGGATGTTTCCAATCTTGAGTCCCCAAATAGTCGACTTCCAGCTGTTTTCAATATTCAGAAATATCTAGTTAAATCACAGCACTGTTTGGTTTGTACAACTCAAATACAAAGTTAAACAATTATTATTTGATGAGTATAATTTGTCTAGTAGAGAGAAAGCTTCACAAGATTTGACCCATGGTGGGGTAAGTGGAGAAGAAAAAAATTTTTTGGTGAAAACTCTCAGAAATAACACCAATTTAGTCTTGTTTGCTCTTTTATAGATGACTCAACTGATGTCCACTGGGAGGAAAAGTGAACGTAGATTAAGGTTTACCGTGAATACAAATTAAGCTTAGATTACCTAACTATTCTATCTTTCCAGAGAGTGGCAGAACAATCATTCATGGAGAATTTATTGTTACTTCCAGTTGAATAGCACTGGCTATTAAAAGTTTCTGCTTTTCTGTAGTTTTTAACCTTTGGTTCAAGTTCTCTGGAGCTTCACACAATGGCTCTTGTTACTATTACAAGTGATGCCTTTCAGGCATGGGGATATGAGAGTGATGGGCTCACTGTTAGATATGCCAGCACCAGGAAAGAGGTTATGGCCGTCTTCACGCAGACCGTGACTGATAAGTCAATTGTTTTCCTTAACAAGGTCTATGAGCCATGTGCAGTGGCTTATCCCTCTCATCTCTTTTGGAGGCTGAGAAGGGAGGATTCATTGAGCCCAGAAATTTTAGAGCAGCCTGGCAGCATAGTGAGACCCCATCTCTAAAAAAAGAAAAAAATTTAGTCAGGTGTGGTGGCGTGTGCCTGTGGTCCCAGCTACTTTGGAGGCTGAGGCTGGGGGAATCCCTTGAGCCCAGGAGGTTGAGGCTGCAGTGAGCGATGTTTGTGCCACTGCACTCCAGCCTGAGTGACACAGTGAGACCCTGTCTCAAAAAACTGAAAACAAAACACACACACAAAAACAACCCCCATGAGTCTCTCTGTCATTTGACGCTGTTTGCTGCTTCTGCCACATGCCTTAGAGCTTTGAATTGCAGATGTAATTAACTACCTGAACTTTTAATTGTGTCCTGGGTTCCTTTTTTCTAGAATATTCTCTGTCCTACTCTCTTCCCCAGATTTACTTCCTCTGGGGAGCTTTCTACCACATAAAATGACTGGATAAGTTCCTCTAATACCTGCTTCCACTGTACCTTGAGTGTTTTCTTGTATATAACATCCAATTATTATTAACCACTTATTTCTCTCCCTTCTTACTAGGACTGTGTGTTCCTAGTGGCCAGGAATGATATTTTACTCTTACTCTCTTAGCCTTAAGGTCTAGTGCTTGACTGAGATACATAATGGGTTTCTAGTGAAATGAATGACTGGATAAATGAATGAATACATTTTGCAATAACACAATTTTAACCTCCTTGTCTTTTCCTTCATTTACTCACCTAGAGCTCCACGTAGCATTGCAAAGACCCTTCCAGTGTCTTGTCCAAACCCATGCATCAACTGGATTTATACTCTTTCATTATCATGGCAATAGGAAGTGGGAAGTTTAGAAGGAAGAGAAGTGGGATGAGGGAGGGAGGAACAGAGAAGGAGTAGCCAGGAAGAGGTAATCACATCAGAATAAAAAAGTTTATTTCATTGATGAGGAAACTGAGACTGAGAAAGGAATGTGACTTACATAAGTCACACAGGAGAGACCAGAACTTCGTTTTCTGGCTGCCGACCCTATGCCTTTCCACCGTATATGAGTATTTCAGCAAGTGCATCTGCCACACACAGACAAAGACATACTGGTTCATTTCCAAAGACAACAACCTCATTGTCAGGGTCACGGGTTGAAATGTAAAGAATTATTCCTGATTTAAACACAGCCTCTCACTTGGAGCAATGACTCAGGCTAATTTTGCAGGCGGCATGTTTTCCTTTGAGATTTCTCACCCGATCTGTTCCCCATCTCCTAGATTGCATAAGGGTAATGCTGAATTCCTTGACTGGATCCCAACTTCCCGAGGCTCAAAATAATCACTGTTCTGTTTTCCATGGGAGATGAAGATATATATTAGGATTTTAACATTCTTACATTCTTTGAATATCCACTTTGAAAACAAGAGACATCCGCGGCAGGTGGGGCTTGCAAATGATATTTCTAATCAGATGTTCATCCAGAAAGTAATTAACTTTAGGAAAGTAAAGGCCCTAGAGGCTTCTGAAAAGATTTCCTTACTCTCAATTCTCCCTGAGCATTGCTTGATCTTTGCCTTCCCCTGAGCTGTAGAGCCCAAAGGGAAGATGAGCAGCAAGTCCTGCTGATATGGATGCGGATCATATTTGCGTGACTCAGAGCTGTGGGGTAAGAAGCCTTTCTTCCACCTGTCCTCTCACCACTCCAACCCCAGAGCCCTCAGGGTTGTGTTTTCTCATGTTTGTGAATTGCTCAGAGCTCTGCCAGGCTTTTCAGTTTTATCTGGCCTTCTGCCTTGGCTGCCTTGCCTCTCCTTTTAGGAAATCCAAGAGTGGAGAAATGAATAATCTGTTTCTGAAGTCAGAGAGACATGAGTCTAAGCCCTGGGTCGCCACTTCCTAGCTGGGTAGCAGTGGGTGAGCTGCAGCCTCTTTCTGAGTCTCCGTTTCTTACTGATGACCTGGGTTACCAGAGGACCATTGAGACAGCCCACCCATAAACTCCTAAGAAAGCACTCGGCTTGATGCCTACTTCCTAGAGGTTTCTCAGCAGAGTGTTCCTATTATTCCCTAGCTCCATCCTGTCTCTTTGTGATAAAACCAAGTTTAGATAGAGTTTGGCTAGTGCGTTAGTTTCCTAGGGCAGCTGTAACAAAGTACCATAAAGTGGGCATCTTAAGACAACAAAAATGAAATGTCTCACAGTGCTCAAGGCCAGAGGTCCTAAATCATGGCATTGGCAGGGCCAAGCTCACTCTGAAACTTGTAGGAGAGTTTTTCCTTGCCTCTTTCTAGCTTCTGGTGGTTTGCTGGCAATCGTTGGCATTCCTGGGTTTGTAGCTGCTTAACTCCAGTCTCTGCTCTTGTTGTCACACGGAGATCTCCCCGTGTGTCTCTGTCTTCACATGGCCGTCTTCTTATAAGGGCACTAGGCATGAGCTCATCTTAACTAATTACATCTGCAACAGCCCAATTTCCAAAAATGGTCACATCTGAGATACTGGGGACTAGGACCTCAACATATTTTTATTGTTGACACAATTCAACTTATACGAGGTAGATATACATTATATGCTAAAATATTTTAGTCTATTTAGTCAGTGTAAAATACAAACTTCTGTCTTGATTAGATTTCACTTGGGAAATGTATAATTTATTTTGCTTCATTAGTCTACTTTTTCAGTCTTTCTCCTTTATTCCAAGCCTCCTAGCCACTCTTCTCACTAATCCACTATTCACTCAGCATCCAGTGTTCTCTCCCTAATATCTTCTGCCTTCTAGAACAATCATCTGTCCAGATCAGTCATCTTTTTCTTCCTAGGATGAAGGTCAAATGTCTCACCTTCACACAAATTCTCTTTCAGGAGCTGCCCCTCATTTACCTGTGGGGTGACTAACTGTCCCAGTTTGTCCTGGAATGCCCTGGTATTAGCATTAGCATTTTTGCACCCTGACAAACCCTTCTGTCCTGGACAAGCCAGTTTTCACCCTGTTACTTTTCTGCATGCTTTGGCTACAGATACTCTCCGGCTATTACAGATTTTGTCTTACCACAAAGACAATGTGTCTTACCACACAACAATGTGTTGCATTGGCATTAGCTGTTTGCTCATTGTGCTCTGCTGCCAATTACATGTTTCTTAAGGGATTGAAATCCAGATAAATCTGGTTTGAATTTCAACTCTTGTGGCCTTAATAAATGCATACTTTATCAGTGTCCATCAACATCAAAAAAAAAAAAAAAAGCAAAAGGGGCATAAAACTATATATCCTTTGGTTGTAGTGAGGGTAAATTAGATGATGAATAAACCACCCGGCAGAGTGCCTGACAGATACTGGGTATTGCAGAAATGGTAGATGGTTTTTCACTGGTTGGTATGTGTGTGTACTCCAGCACACCTGTGTTCAGTAAGTGCTTTTTGAATGAAAGCTCAAAGCTCCAGAGCTCGAATCTCTTGAGCAATGATCTTCCTATCCTGTCATTTTCTCTCTCTGACTTAAAAATAAATCTATTCTTTCAGAGGTTAGCCTTACTAAAAATTTGGTTCAAAGTCTTGCCAAGTAATGTGGAATATGACAGATGTATTTCCTATGGATCTTTTACTCCTGGAATTTTCCATGTGTCAATAATTTCCTACCCTCCAGTAGATTTTGATCTAGCCAGATTCCTTGCCTGGTCCATGAGGGAAAACAGAAAACTGAAAGAACTTGAACTCCTTCTTGTACTCCAGTTCTCATGAACTCAGAACACAAACTCATTTAAAGTTAGTGTGGCATCATCAACTGAAAGCTGAGAGTAATTTAAAGGCTTTTCTTCTCTATCAGCTCCCTGAGCCTCTCCAAACAGAAGCATTTTAAACTGATGCCTCTTGAGAGTTCTGTGTATGGGGTGCTGAGAATGAATGCGATTGTCTCCCACCCCAGAGGGGAGCAGGAAAAATTCTGATTGTGGTCAACTATCTTCAGCTTCTGGTTTTCCCTAAGATCCTTATTGTAGGCCACTTGTTCTTTTTATCTAGTGGGTATTTGATGTCATGATGAGATTAATAATTCACAGAGTCTGGGCAGTGTTTTTCCACTGAGGGCTGTGTGCAGAAAAAAAGCAGAGTGCTGGCAAAACCAGAGGGCTCCTGACAAGGTCGGATGCCTTGTGCTTCAGCAAGTGCTCAGAATCCCCAGTAACCCCTTCCTTGCTGAAAATGACACATAGAAAGGCAGGGATTTTTAAAGGACTTTTTGCTTTCTTGGCTGGGGTTAAAACGAGTTCAATTAAATAGACCTCTAGAGATGGCTGAACAACAACAGTGACCAAATGTAAATAAAATTTTAATTATCAGTTCCAAATAATAATTTAAGAGGGATTATCAAATCATACATGATTTTTATAGATGATAAGAAGGTTAGTGGGGGGAAGAGGAGGTGTGATCCATGACTCTTATTATTACTAGTGCTTATTGTGATTATTCCTAGCTACCATTTCTTTGAGTTCCAGGAATTCTGCATTGCATATGACATCTGCTCTGATTTTTACACCAATTTTTGGGATAGACGACATTATTCCCATGTAAAAAATGCAAAAACTGTGGCTGAGACAGTCAACAAGGCTTTTCAAAGGCCACAAAGGTGATAAGAGGTGGAGCCAGTGTTTGACTCTAGAGTTATATATCTTTGGACATATATCACTGCTTTCTACATGTGCTATGTCACCTTCCAGTAATAATTAAAAATTAGTGGTCATGAAAAGGCTTTTTAGCATTTCACAGGGATATAAGAGTTTTGAGACCACTTATATCCTTTTCTACTTGCTTCTCACAGCAGCCCTGTGCAGGAACAGGTTGGGGATGACCACCTCCCACTGGCAAATGTAGAACTTGGAAGGAGGTTAAGTGATTCCCAAGCCAACTAATTAGTGATCAAGACGCTCCTAGAACTCAGAACTTCTGCCTCCACTACTAAAGCATTGTCCTCTGGGTTTTAGAGAACAGAAGGGCTTATATCAGTGGTAGCTGTCATTTTTTGTTCCAACCTGAGCCAAAGGAGATGAAGCTGGAAACAGGTCTAAACTCAATATTCTACCTTCGCTGATCTCTAAATCTACCTTGCTAAGCTCATGTGGATTCCTGGGCAGCAAGGCTCTTACCAGACTTCTGATGGCAATGATGAGGTCTGCCACCTTTTGTTCCTGTCCATTTTCAAACTCTGGTTGTCCAGCTTCCTGGTGATACTACGATCTCAAAAACCTTTTCATAAATTCATTTCCTACTTAAATCCCCCAGAATCAGGTTCTGTTCTTCGTAGCTGAGCACTCTGACTGACACAGTGTTTCACCAACACTGTGTGCAAAGCAGCCACAGCACTGCTTATAGTCTGTCTTCAAGTAACCCTGGTTCCTGACCATTTCTCTTTCTTAAAACCATAGATTGTCAAAGTATGAACCATCTGTTTCATACTTTTGCTAACCCATCATCTCCAACATGTTTTATTGAACATGATTCTTAGAACTCCTAAGGGGCTGGTTTTAGGTTCACTCCAGGAAGGAGAGAAAAGCCTAATGAATATGGAGAAGGAGAATGATGGTGTTATAGAACTTCAGCTGGTCAGGATTTCCTTAGCCAGTGCACTGATTTTTCTCCTTCCTTTTCTCTTGCTATTTTCCCCACCATCTATTCTCTTTCTCCTCCTTATCCTTTTATGCCCATTCTTTTTAACTTTCTCCAAGTAGAAGAAAAATGAGACATATTTAGATATCCTGGAGTCTGAGCATCAACTTGAGCCTCTTGCTATGAATGTGTTCCACATTATTTACCACACTAATGCACAATAAACTTATTTAATCTCCGCAAGCCTTTGGATGGAGAGATTATTATGTT
Organism: Hylobates moloch; assembly: GCF_009828535.3. NCBI lineage: Eukaryota > Metazoa > Chordata > Mammalia > Primates > Hylobatidae > Hylobates > Hylobates moloch. Next base: position 71,711,657 of record NW_026652292.1, on the reverse strand, counting down.
CTTGTTATGGAGCAAGGAGAGGGAGTATAAACTAAAGTTTGAGGCATAATGGGACTTGTTTATGGCAGGGTGGCTCCTAAGCAACCCATTCTTCTTTCCCACGAGGTTGTCAGCCTCAGCTAAGGGACAGCACAACACAGGCATTAGAACAACAGACCAGGAAATAGAAAGCTTTTGGGGTACTTGCTCTGCTACTTACCCAACCGTGTATCCTGAACAAGTTACTCAAACTCTTCACATCCTAGACAATACCATGGGAGTGCAGGAATGGGAGTGCAGGAGTGTGCAGGCCGGACACTCAGTGAAAGATCAATAGAATTAAGGCATTTTGCCTGAAATGTTTCCTTTGCCCTACATTCAGTTTGCCTCCCTACAGCGTGCCTCCTGAGATATCCCTGGGAGGCATGCGATCTAGCTTTCTTTCCCAGCAAGCGGAGATGTCTGAGTCCCAGAGGGCTTATGCCACCAGATATATTCTCCTGGTCTCTTCACATAGGAAAGATGTGTCACCAGAACACAGAGTTTTATCTTTTTTTTTTTTTTTTAGCTCAAGTTACCCATGGCTGTTTCTAACTGATCACATTTTTTTTACTTTTCCAAAATGACTTGCCTAGTGCTGGGGAAGTGGAAGAGAATGGATAAAGAAAGATATAGGAGGAGGTGACATGTTTGAAAGGCATTTTATAGTGTATCAAGAGATGAGTTCTGCTATTCATTTTTTTTTTTTTTAAACAGAGTCTCACTCTATCGCCCAGGCTGGAGTGCAGTGGTGCGATTTTGGCTCACTGCAACCTCTGCCCCCCAGGTTCAAGTGATTCTCATACCTCAGCCTCCCGAGTAGCTGCGATTACAGGCGCCTACCACCACACCTGGCTAATTTTTGTATTTTTGCTAGGGACGGGGTTTCACCATGTTGGCCAGTCTGGTCTCGAACTCCTGACCTCAAGTGATTCACCCGCCTTGGCCTCTCAAAGTGCTGGGATTACAAGCATGAGCCACCGTGCCCAGCCTGCTATTTATTTTAAAACTCACTAGCTTTGTGTGTGTAAGCCTCCTTGGCTAGATTGCATATTGTATAGAGGTACAAATTGTGATTA